>NC_079445.1:5613193-5828193 GCF_903798145.1 Danio aesculapii | reverse complement strand
TCCTTACCTCTGTCTCCTGTCCGCTTCATAACAGAAGCCCGGACCCATAACGACGACAACATGAGCACCCCCGATCACCTTCAAGAGCTGGTGGACCAGTTGAAGCGGATTCTACAGCCACCAGCTCCACTTTCCAACGCACCACCAGCACCGAGCACTTCCGCCTCCACAGTTTCTTCTTCGGCCCTTCCTTCCAGTCCCATGGCCCGACCAGCGCCCTACTCAGGCGGAGCGGGGGAGTGCAATGGTTTTCTGTTACAATGTTCCCTCATATTCGAAATGCAACCTTCTCTATATCCCACAGATAAGTCGAAGATCGCCTACATCGTATCTCTACTCTCTGGACCTGCACTTAAATGGGCTGAGACGATCTGGAACCAAGCCGGGCCGGTCATGAATTCCATCACTACCTTCACGGAGTATTTCAAAGAGGTGTTTGGACGTTCTGATGGGGAAGTAGCCGCTGGAGAGCAGCTGTATCATCTAAAGCAAGGTACTCTATCTACACAGGAATATGCTCTCCGGTTTCGCACTCTAGCAGCTGCAAGTGGATGGAATGAGAGATCGTTGTTGACCACGTACCGGCTCGGCTTGGAACCCACTCTCCGAATCCAACTGGCCACATTAGATGATACAATGGGTCTGGAGAGATTCATCCAACATTCTCTCCGATGTTCCGATCGTCTCCGTTCCTATCAACAGGACACCATCACCCCCTCGTCTGCACTCCTCCAATCGCCTGAGTCAACAGCCTCTCCAGAACCAGAACCCATGATAATAGAGTCTGGAAGACTGACATCAGCGGAACGACAGAGGAGGCTGACCCGGGGTCTGTGTCTATACTGCGGTGTCAGTGGACACACCCGTATGGAGTGTCCCCTTCGTCCCATTCGGACTTCAGTGAGTGTATTCAGTACGAATATTGAACAATGTAAACCACTTACTACCACCGTACAAATAACTACTGCCTCTATTTCTCTCCTTGTCACAGCCCTCATCGACTCCGGGTCAGCAGGGAACTTCATCTCCCAATCCCTCTGTCGTCAACTCCACCTCCGTACTGAGGCGTCCTCGCATATATACCAGATACAACCGATAACCCAGTGCACTCGATCTTCGACCCGTATCCATCGACAATGCGAAGACATCCTTCTTCAAGTGGGGTTGTTACATCAAGAGAGGATTCAATTTCTGGTTCTGGAGGGTGCAAATATGGACATCATTCTAGGGCGCCCGTGGCTGGTGAAGCACGATCCCATCATCTCTTGGGGCACAGGAGAGATAAAGAAATGGGGATCTGGATGTACACCTGCCTGTTTTCCAAATCTCCCTCTTCAAGGTCGGAACCCCATTTCTTTGTTTGCAACATCGGTCGAGAGCCCTCCTGAGAAGCAGTCTATCCACATTCCTAAGGAGTACAGCTCCTTTCATGATGTCTTCTGCCCCAAGAGAGCTTCCCAGCTACCGCCGCATCGGCCATGGGACTGCGCGATCGACCTAGTTCCAGATGCCCAGTTGCCAAGAGGTAGGATCTACCCGCTCTCGCTTCCAGAGAATCAGGCAATGGAAGATTACATAAGGGAGGCTCTGAGTCAGGGGTACATACGTCACTCAAAATCACCAGCCGCCTCAAGCTTCTTCTTTGTGGCCAAGAAGGACGGAGGGCTGCGTCCATGCATCGACTACAGGGTCCTAAATAACGGTACAGTAAAATACCGATATCCCCTTCCTCTGGTACCAGCCGCTTTGGAACAGCTCCGAGAAGCTAAAGTCTTCACTAAATTGGACCTCCGCAGCGCGTATAATCTGATAAGAATACGTGAGGGGGACCAATGGAAGACAGCATTCGTGACCCCTACTGGCCACTATGAATATGAGGTCATGCCTTACGGTCTGGTCAACGCCCCCTCCGTATTCCAAAACTTCATTCATGAAGTCCTCCGGGAGTTTCTTCACCACTGTGTAATAGTGTACATAGATGACATCCTCATTTACTCCCGGAGTGAGGCCGAACATCGCCAACACGTTGCGGAGGTCCTACACACATTGAGAGAACATCACCTCTACCTCAAAGCGGAGAAATGCTCATTCCACCAGAAGTCGATTCATTTCTTGGGATACATCATTGACCAAACCGGTATACGTATGGATGGGAAGAAAATTGAGGCTGTTCTATCCTGGTCAGAACCCACTTCCATTAAGGAGCTCCAGAGGTTTCTTGGGTTTGCTAACTTTTATAGACGGTTTATCAAGGACTACAGCAGGATTACATCACCTCTCACTAATCTCCTCAAGGGTAAACCCAAAGGACTGGAGTGGACCAAAGAAGCAGCCGCAGCCTTCCGCCTTCTTAAGAAGGAGTTCACAAGGGCCCCACTCCTGACTCATCCTGACCCAAATCTTCCTTTCGTGGTGGAAGTGGACGCATCCACCACCGGCGTCGGGGCAGTATTATCTCAACATCATGATACACCGCCCCGACTGCATCCCTGTGCCTATTTCTCTCGGAAGTTGAGCCCGGCGGAGCAGAATTACAGCATAGGAGACAGGGAGCTTCTAGCAATCAAGCTAGCCTTGGAGGAGTGGCGTCACTGGTTGGAGGGAGCCAAACATCCGTTCCAGGTGATCACAGACCACAAAAACCTCCAATACATCAAAGAGGCCAAGAGACTATGTCCACGTCAAGCCAGATGGTCACTTTTCTTCTCACGTTTTGATTTCTCCATTTCCTATCGTCCAGGACCCAAGAATCTAAGAGCAGACGCTCTCTCTCGTTTACACGAGCATCACGATCATGAAGAACTCCCAACGAAGATTCTTCCCGAACACATCTCCATTTGTCCGATCACCTGGAACGCTCCTCCAGTCGTTGCCACTCCGGAAGCCCCTGCTCCGCCGGGATGCCCTCCTCATCGGCAGTTCATACCACCTGAACACCGGGTAGATCTGATCCACTCCTTACATACCTCGCTAGGCACTGGACATCCAGGGATCAACAATACTCTCTCGCTAGTATCCCAACGATTCTGGTGGCCAAACATGGCAAGGGATGTGAGGCAATATGTTCAGGGCTGTAAGGACTGTGCCCAATCCAAGAGCCCACGTCATCTACCCGCTGGAAAGCTCCATCCCTTGCCGATTCCGAACCGTCCCTGGTCACACCTAGGAGTGGACTTTATCACTGACCTCCCTTCGTCAGAAGGTAATACCTGTATTCTAGTCATAGTAGATAGATTCTCAAAGTTTGTCAAACTAATCCCTCTGAAAGGTCTTCCCACAGCCTTTGAAACTGCCGACAATATCTTTAATCAAGTCTTCAGGTCATTTGGTATTCCAGAAGATATTGTGTCGGACAGAGGTCCACAGTTCATCTCACGTCTATGGAAAGCCTTCTTCAAGCTCCTAGGTGTGGCCGTCAGCCTCTCTTCTGGATATCATCCCCAAACCAACGGGCAGACAGAGAGGAAGATTCAGGAGGTGGGACGGTTCCTGAGGACCTTCTGCAGTGGTCACCAGAACTCCTGGAGCCAGTATTTGGGCTGGGCAGAATATGCCCAAAATTCACTGCGGCAACCCTCCACCGGACTCACGCCATTCCAGTGCGTCCTGGGCTTCCAACCACCGCTCTTTCCCTGGGATGGCGAACCATCTGATGTCCCCGCAGTGGATCACTGGTTCCGGGAGAGCGAGAGAGTCTGGGACGAGGCTCATCAACATCTGCAGAGGGCAGTCCGTCGAAGCAAGGTAACCGCCGATAGGAGAAGGTCTGAAGAACCCAGATACACACCCGGACAAAAGGTGTGGCTATCCACCCGGGACATACGCATGCGACTGCCCTCTCGCAAGTTAAGTCCCCGATTTGTTGGTCCCTTCACCATCGTGGAACAGGTTAACCCCGTCACCTACAAACTACAATTACCCTCTCACTACCGTATTCACCCTACATTCCACGTATCACTCCTGAAACCCTATCACGATCCTGTTCTTCCCTCCACAGAGCCTGACCACGAAGAGGAACCCCCTCCTCCACTGCTCCTAGAAGAAGGAGCCGTCTACGCAGTGAAGGAGATCTTGCGTTCCCGACGTCGTGGTGGCCAGTTGGAGTACCTGGTGGACTGGGAAGGGTACGGCCCCGAAGAAAGGACATGGGTTCCCAGAGCTGATATTCTCGATCCTAGTCTCATGGTGGAGTTTCATGAGAGCCACCCTGAGTTCCCAGCGCCTAGAGGCAGAGGGAGACCACCACGGCGTCGGAGGTGTCGGCCCTCAGGAGCGGGCCCTGGGGAGGGGGGTACTGTCATGGATTGGTCAGGCTCTCACGACCCCCACTCACGAAGATCACCATCACCTGACTTCTAATGAGCACACAGCTGCATCACATTCACGAGCACCAGATAAAAGCACAGCACTCCAGTCGCTCATTGTCCGGGCTCGTCTCGACGAAAGCGGACAACTGAGCGACCACTCAGCGTAGTCATCCTCAGCTAAAACAAACGATTTACTTACCTGTTCTCTTTGTATTCCTCCTAGTCTTCCTGGTCCTCCCGAATCGTCCTGTCTTCCAGTCCTTCCAAGTCTGTGTCATCCTCTGTCAGCTGTATCTGGTGTGTGCTGTCCATCCTCGTGTATTCCTGTTACCCAGCCACGGAGGAAAAGACCCCAACATCATTCCTGATCCTCCTGGCTATCCTTCATGTGCTCCTTGTTGTCATTTAATAAACACCCTAACGTTTCCTTACCTCTGTCTCCTGTCCGCTTCATAACAACTAATTAATCAGAATTTATATATTTTAACACTTTAAATATTATATATATATATATATATATATATATATATATATATATATATATATATATATATACATATATATATACATATATATATTTATATATATATACATATATATATATATATATATATATATATATATATATATATATATATATATATATATATATATATATATATATATATATATAATGTTTTCAAATAATTTTATTATTTAATTTATAAGTAACTAATTAATTAGAATTTTTATATTTTATTATGTTAACACATAACTTTTAGTTTAAAATACCAATAAAATAATTTAAAATATATTTTTAAATTACAATAACTGTGCAAAGCTTTAAAACAGTGTAATGGACAAAGCTGTAAGTAACATATGTTGTTTATAACCTTTTCCACTCAATCATATCTTTACAGAATTTCTATTTGTAACATATATAACTTTGTTCAAAATACCAATAAATTAATTTACAATATATTTAAAATACCAATAATTGCACAAAGCTCTAAAATATTGTAACGAAGCTGTGAGTAAATTATATTGTTTATAACCCTTTCCCTTATTCCCTTAATTAAAAATATTTCTCATTATTTTAATTTTTAATTTTATTATATTATTTATAATCAACAAATTAATCAGAATGTATATATTTTAACACATAACTTTTAGTTTGATTTAACTTTTAGTTAAATTTCAATAAATTAATTTAAGTTTGAGTAAAATATGTTGTTTATAACCTTTTTATCTTAATCATGTCTTTCAATTTTATTTATTTATTTTTATTATAATTTTATTATATAATTTATATTATATTATTATATAATTTATTATATAATTAATCAGAGTTTATATATATTTAACACATAACTTTTAATTAAAAACAACAAATAATTAAAATATATTTTCAAAATAACAATAGTTATGCAAATTTTATATTGGACAAAGCTGTGAGTAAAAGATGTAGTTAATAACCCTTTCCCCTTAATCACGAATACCTGAACAAACAGCCCATCTACCAAAAAGCTTGCAGCATGAATGTGGACTACAGCAACAGATGCAGATTTCTGACCTGTGTGTATGGAGAAAGGAGGCAGGTGATTTCGGTCTCCTCTGCTGTCTTTGCTGCTCTGCTCTGTGTTTTCTGGAGTCTCTATTACTCCCGTCACATGCTCCTCCACCTCCGGCTCTCTGCTCGCCATCACCTGCGTGCTCTCTTCCCCCAGTCCCTGTGTGTTTTCCTCAGAGACTCTAGATGGCGCTGTGCTGTTTTCCGTCCTCCTGCTTCCTCCTTTCTCTTTGGCTGTGGAATCGGGTGCTGCTGTTGGAGGATCTTTGGTGACGGAGCTGTTGGTCTGCTTTTCCACGTCGTCAGGAGCTCTGCCGTCTTTACTCTCTCCACCTTTCTCCTCATCCTCGTCCTCTTCTTCTTCTCCGTTCTTTTCTCCGTCCTCATCCTCACCCTTCCCTCCCTTCTCTCCTCCGTCATCAGAGCTGCTGTACATAAATCTTAATATTATACAGCGGATAAAAAGGTTCCTGGTACATTTTATTTAAAGGGGACCTGTTATGCCCCTTTTACAAGATGTAAAATACGTCTCTAGAGTGTGTATGTGAAGTTTCAGCTCAAAATACCACACAATTTTTTTTTATAACTCTATAAAACTGCCTCTTTTAGTCTTTGATCCTAATTGTGCCGCTTTGGTGACTGTCACTTTAAATTCAAATGAGATTGTGCTCTTTTAAAAAAAGGGCGGAGCAGGGGTGCAAGTGACAAGTGAAAAGGGGTGTCGCAGACGAAAGTGAAGGGGGGGGGGGGTCTTGAAGTATTTCTGCAGACTGTAATTATTAAGTGTGATTATAAAAAATAGAACTAATATTATTTTTACATTTAAAAGCTGGTTATATTCACACACTGTTGCCACACAAATGTATTTAAACCCCTTATAAAAGTGATTTTTGCATAACAGGTCCATTTTAAAGAAACTGCTGACATGAAATTGACCCAGATTTAGGTAAAAACACAAACAATCCCATACAAATAAAATAACAATCTAAAAAAAACTAGGGTAACACTTTATAATAACTACAGACTATGAATCATTTACTAAGCATTAGCATCTAGTGAATTCATTATCTGTTAAGCATTAACTCTACATTAATAAACGTTAGTAAGCAGTTTATAACTGCAGCTACAAATGCTGTATTCTTGACATATAAGCACCTATATAATGTGCTTAATACTTGTATTTTCATACTTAGTTAATGATTTATTTTTCATTACTTATTTAAGTATCGCATTATTTACAAACCATTTGTATTTAAGAGTAGTTGAGGGTTTTTAGGATACTTCAGAATGAGTTAGTAAATGATTAATAAACTATCGAAATCAACATTTATATATCTTATTATTCAGGCATATACCAATAGTTAACTAATATATTAATAAATGCTTTATTAACTCAACTTCATGCAATTTTGTGACCTAATCTAAAGTGAGGACTATTTATGCTTTATAAAATAAAATATAAAAAATATAATATAAATATATAAAAAAAGAATATAAAAAAATATAAAAAAATAATATAAAAAATAAAATTACTATATAGCTTAAACATTGCCAAATAACAGGAGTCAAAATATGACATAAAACTGGATAAAACAACAACAATGTAATAATTTAACAATATAATAAGATGCAATGTTTAAACTCTACAGTTATTTTATTTTAGATTAGTTTGCAAAGATTTATTTTTCATTTGAAGTACAGTTTTATTTGTGTTTCTTTAAATGAAAAGGAAATTAAATATTAAATTCATTTATTTAATGAATAAAGTCATTTTTCCTGTTTAGAATTTAACTCAGCCTTTATTTGTCATTTATAAGGGGTTTATAAAGCATAACTAGTCCTCACTTTAGATTAGGTCACAAAACTGGATGAAGTTGAGTTAATAAAGCATTTATTAACATACATAGTAACCCTTAACATATGCCTGAATAATAAGACATATAAACGTTGATTTCAATAGTTTATTAATCATTTACTAACTCATTCTGAAGTATCCTAAAAACCCTCAACTACTTTTAAATACAAATGGTTTGTAAATAATGCGATACTTAATTTAGTAATGAAAAATAAATCATTAACTAAGTATGAAAGTACAAGTATTAAGCACATTATAAATATTGTTTGTAAGTCAAGAATACAGCATTCATAGCTGCAGTTATAAACTGCTTACTAACGTTTATTAATGTAGAGTTAATGCTTAACAGATAATGAATTAACTATTTGCTAATGCTTAATAAATGATTTATAATGCGTAGTTATTATAAAGTGTTACCAAAAAGGGTTATGCAGGTAACACATTACTAAAAGGGGGGGTTCATAAGATTGTCATGAAACATTTATAATCATGATTAGGGCTCATTCACACAGAATGTGTCTTTGCTTCTAAAAACGTGACAGGGCGCTCAGGAAAGGGTTTAAAAAAGCACAGCGCGAGGTCCACGAGATGAAATATTATGAACATGATGTAATAAAAACAATAACAGATCTATTAGAAATAGCAAAACAATATATTATGATAAGCGCATGAAGATGCATCATATAACTCAGGATATTCTGGACACATCCACAATGACCATCTCTTCCACCACAATATAACTGTGCGTTCACACTGAAGACGGTGAGAGCGCCACAGGTCGCTCTGGCCGCCCTGGCGACAACGCTGTCTGCCTTCAGCTCCGGCGGCGAGAGCGTCAAAATTCGCTACATTGATCTCGTATTTACAGGGGCTGTTGCAGCATATCTTATCAGTTACATTCCTGCATAAAGCATGCTCTCTAGCGTTAAAATGTTGCGCAATTATTATCAAATTTATTTAACAATGGAAGATCAAGTTGCATGTGGTGTGGCTTTGCTCCACTTGATTATCCAATATGTCCGTATGTCTGAAATATCCTGAAGCAGCAATACTGTTGTGTACTGTCGCATGAGATTCCCGCCTTTTTAAAGATAAATATATACAACATTAATGCACATCAGTAACTCGCCAGTAACTTATTTAATGCATGTTCCTGTAAGAAAACATAGTAAATAATTGGAAATCCGGCGACCGCACTAATCAAACCCTTGGGAACAACTGTGGTCGGAACCAAAGTTCACTGTGACTGTGCTATCTGGACTCTTCTCAAGCAGTGGACATCTTCATTCCGATTGCTTGCCGCTAAACTGCGTCATAGCTCATTACCATAAAGTTAACTTGATTTCAACTCTCCTCGATGCCCACACCGGCGAAGACGCTCCGCGCTGCCAATCGCCGCCGGCTCTCATTGAAAATGAATGATTTCCGGCTACTTTGACGCTCTCGCCGCTTTTGGTGTGAATGTACGGTAATAGTAAATAAAGCAGCTGTCATGCCAACTTTCTACTTTAAACAGAAGCTCGCAGTGATTGCCCCGTTTCCGAGCTCTTCTGATTGGTCCACTGCTTTTGGACTTGACAGTGATGAGCTGAGCTGTGTGTGAAAGTTAAAGATCTTTTATCTTGACACAGCGTCTAAGAAACACAGTGCTCATGTGCACAGTGCTTTAAATATATGCAACATGCAAGAGTAACGGTCAAACACATCTATCAAGTGTGTGTTTACATTGAAAAACAATGGACAAGTGGCATGTTGGAGGGGAAAATGTGCATTCTGTGTGAATAGCCCCTTATGAACATCCCCTTCAATTAATGTGTAATGACACTGGAATGACAGAAGGAGGAATGACCTGTCGTTGTCGGTGGCCGTGGTGGCGTCTGCGTCGGAGGCCTGTTCTGCAGTGGTCACCACAGGTTTGGCTGGACTTTGGCGGGTGGAGGCTGGGGCAGGGCTGGAGGGTGGAGGTCTGGTGGGCCACACAGAGCTGGGGAAGGAGGAAATGACGCCTCCGCTGAAGCCCAGTCCTGCCAGGAGTGTGCTGGTCACCACAGATGCCACAGTGGCCTGGCTGCCACTGGAGGACGGACCGATGCCGGTGGCCATCGAAACAAAGGAGAAGGGAAGACCGGAGGAGGTCCATGTGGAGGAGCCGGAGCTGATGGGAGCCATGTCTGCCGAAGACGCTGGAGAAACTGTTGGCTAAAATTGAAAAACAAAACAAAACATAAGTTAATGTGAATTACTGTGTTAATGTATTGTAATTTTTTTTTGAAATATGCCTTTTTTATTATTATTATTTAAAAATGATTATACAAATGCACTTCTATACTTAATAAATAATAAAAAAATATTTTTAAATAATGTAATTCCTGAATAAATATATTTATACACTTTAAACGCATTACTATTATTCAAATAATCACATCAATAATAATTAAATGACAGCATTTATACATTTTAAAAGTAAAATTAAAGCAGTTCTAAATGATATAAAGTTTGAGCATCACGTGAAAAAAATAGAAATATTACATGTTTTTTTTGTGAATTTAGACTATCAAGATAAAGTAAATAATATATATAATTTAAATAATATTTTTTAAATGTATATTTTTAAGTAAACAATTAAGTAAACAAATACACATATATATTTTAAACAATTAACAAATATTTTAATATTTTATTTACTTTTAGATATCACAATTATGATTTCATTGATATATTTCTTTTGTATATTATTATAATACTTATAATAATAATAATAATAATAATAATAATAATTATTATTATTATTGTTTGTATTTATTATCAATAATAATAATAATAATCATAAATAAATAAATAAATAAATAAAATGGGCAGCACGGTGGCGAAGTGGGTAGCACAATCGCCTCACAGCAAGAAGCTCACTGGTTCGAGCCCCAGCTGGGTCCGTTGGCATTTCTGTGCCAAAAACATATGGCATAGGTTAATTGAGTAGGGTAAATTGTCCATAGTGTATGTGTGTGTATGGATGTTTCGCAGTGATGGGTTGCAGCTGGAAGGGCATTTGCTGCATAAAACATATGCTGGAAAAGTTGGTGGTTCATTCCAGATTAATAAAGAGACTAAGCCGGAAAGAAAATGAATGAATGAATAATATGATAAAATAAATAAAATCAAAATTAAATAATTTGAATAATAAAATTAAAAAATACACTTAAAAAACTTTTTTCATTACTGTAAGTAAACAAATACAAACATATTTATTTTAAGGGAATATTACAATTGTGATTTCCCTTATATATTCCTTTGTACAATATTGTTATGATGATGATAATGATGATTCATTCATTAATTTTTTTTTTTGGCTTAGTCTCTTTATTAATCTGGGGTCACCACAGCGGAATTAACCGCTAACTTATCCAGCACACGTTTTATTCAGCGGATGCCCTTCCAGCTGCAACCCAACACTGGGAAAATGATGATGATTATTATTATTATTTGTATCATTGTCATTATTAATAACATAATTAAAAATAAATCAGTCAGGTTTATTTCATTTGCCCATGCAGAATGTAAAGAAGCAGTGCTGCCACCTGCTGGACAGATGTAAACTTACCATCCCGGTTTTTACTATCCTCGTTCCCTCAAATATTCTTGTGGTGTTGGCTGCCAAAACAAACAAGATTAATATAAACATAAAAAAAAAAACAATTAAAAATATCATTTATAAAAGATGTGAATCTCAGTACCTCTGAAGAGCATACTCTGACTGAAGTCACTGCGCTTGTCATTCAAACACACCGCCTGCACACGAAACAGGTACAAAACATCCGGCGACACCGGCGTGATAACCGCCTCCTGAAACACACACACACATACACACAAAGAAAGAAACATACATTGTGTCAGCGAAACATGCCTTCGATATGGCAGTGTGTGATGTGGAGGTGTGTTTTCATCTGACGCGTCCAGTCAAAACAGCGGAGAAGAGAGTCTGAAGTGTGATTTCTCCTGACAGAGGTCTGCAGGATGAAGGTGAACAGCTTGTTCTCTCCTTCATTTGACGCTTACACCTTCTTTCACAAGTCATTAGCATTGAAAATAGACAGTCTCTATCAGCGGCATAACATTCATTACCACCTAAAGCACCTCTGAGCTGCTCAGCTGGGACACGGAGACACTGGAATTTACGCTGGTTCGTTCTAAAAGGCTTTTTATATAACGTCTGTCTTTATCAGTAAATTATACAACACCGTCACGCTCTTTCCGAGAATATATTTACATAATGTATGCTTTTTATTCGCCTAAATTGTATTTCAAACAGATTACATCACTCTAAATGTAAAGGGAGTTTTGCTTTACTCGTGTTTCGTCAGTAACATTTGCTTTTATTAGGGTAAAGTTGGTTTTATATTCGCACATTTGGACTTTCTCCTTAATATAATATACAGTAATATAATATAATATAAAATAATATAATTTAATATAATATAATATAATATAATATAATATAATATAATATAATATAATATAATATAATATTCATTCATTTTCTTTTCGGCTTAGTCTCTTTATTAATCTGGGGTCGCCAAAGCGGAATGAACCGTCAACTTATCCAGCATGTGTTTTACTCAGCGCATGCCCTTCCAGCTGCAACCCATCACTGGGGAATAATATAATATAATATAATATAATATAATATAATATAATATAATATAATATAATATAATATAATATAATATAATATAATATCATTTCATTAAAGTATTCTTTGCAAATTCTAAATAGTGAAATCATATGAGCAGCCAATGACTATTATCTTCTGATATAACATTGTTCACAGTCAATTAAATAGTGCTAATGTTTTTTTGAAGTAATGTTTATATCTACATGAGATTTCATACTGAAATATTCAAAGTAGCTTAATAAACAATATAAAGACTGTGTCACAGGTTTACAATGTTGAAAAATGAACGAACGTGCGAATATAAAACCAACTTTACCTCAGTTTTGCTTTTTGATTGAACATGTTGCTGATTCCCAGCTTTAGAGATCTAAACAAACCACTAGAAATCAAACATTAAACTTTTCACATTAAACGTTTTAAAAATATGAAACTAAATGTAAATATTAAACCCTTTCTGAGATTGATTCGTCCAGCACAAATTTTGCAACATACAGAAATGACTTCTCCAATCATGCAGCTTTAACCGAGAGGCGTTTTTTCCCCTATTTTTCTCAAATGTTTGGCAAATAATAACCAAATACATAATATGCATTGAAAATTAAGCAAGTAATTAAGTAAGCAACTTTAGAATCACGCACTGTTAGAAATAAAGATACAAAATTGGTCACTGGGGCAGTATATTTTTGCTCCTAACAGGTCCTTAAAGGAACTTATGAATACAGTACAAATGTGTACCTTACAGTACCTTAAAAGGTACAAGGTAAACAATAAAGGTACAAAATAGGGTGGAGTCAACAGACGACGCCAACTTCCATAGCAGATGGCTGATAGACATCACGGTTCATGGTTTGGGGTTACATTCAGTATGGGGGTGTGCGAGAGATCTGCAGAGTGGATGGCAACATCAACAGCCTGAGGTATCAAGACATTTGTGCTGCCTATTTCATTACAAACCACAGGAGAGGGCAAATTCTTCAGCAGGATAGCACTCCTTCTCATACTTCAGCCTCCACATCAAAGTTCCTGAAAGCAAAGAAGGTCAAAGTGCTCCAGGATTGGCCAGCCCAGTCACCAAACATGAACATTATTGAGCATGTCTGGGGTAAAATGGAGGAGGAGACATTGAAGATGAATCCAAAGTATCTTGATGAACTCTGGGAGTCCTGCAAGAACGCTTTCTTTGCCATTCCAGATGACTTTATTAATCAGTGATTTGAGTCATTGCAGAGATGTATGGATGCAGTTCTCCAAGCTCATGGAAGTCATACACAATATCAATTCTTTTTCCACTGCACCATGACTTTATATTCTATACTGTACATTATTTCTGTTAAGTAACAAGACTTTAGTCTAAGCAAAGTCAGACCTTACTGTCCTAATCACATCAATCAATATAAAGGCATGATCATATTTTATTCTGGTAAAATAAGCGTAATCTAGAGGCCTTTGCCTTTCATATAAGCCACCTCTGATACCAAATCCTCAACTAGAAGTCAAGTTATTATTTGTTGTTCCTAAAACTTTGATAGGCGACAAGACTTTTGTCAGGTAGTGTAGTTCACTTCCACATCCAGGTCCAGTGAGGTCAGTGTCGCATCCTTCACCCCTCTTGTTTCAGTTAGAGACAAATTAATTAAATGTTTTTGATCAAATCTATGTTCTTCACAAATTTTAAAAGATTTTAGTGAAATCATACAATACAATTGATGCTGCTTTGTTTATGTATAGTTTTAATAACTTGTTTTCACATTATGAGGCATGAAATCATACACATTTCTTCAGGGTGAAAGGGGTTAAAAAAATGGAGTAATTATTTTCAGCTACTAATAAGAATGTAATAATCTCAGCTCCTTTGGATACCTCTTAAAATATGTAAATCACTCTCTTTTTAATTAAGCCGGTTGATTTATTATCTTGTTTTTTTCTATGTAAATTAATTTCTGGAAGATAAATTACATACGTCAGTTCAGACGATTGGGGTTTTTCTAAAGTCTTCCATGCACACCAAGGCAGTTTTATTAAGAACACAGTAAAAACTATAAGAATGCAAACAATTATTGAGGCTGTGCTGAATTTCTAGCAGTGATTGCTTTAGTCTTCAGTGTATGATCAGTCAAATATGATCAAGAATATTCAAATATACTACTGTGCTGCTTAATATTTGCATGTGAAAATTGTAATATAAGCTAGCATCGTTTATTTATGATGAAGATACATTGTAATCTAAGTCTTTACAGTCACTTGTGATCAATTTAATTAGCATTTATCTTCATTTGAGTAAAAAAAGATTGCTCAGACTGACCATGTTTGATATGATCAATAGAAGATTTGCACATATCCGAGTAGAAATTTACATTAAGTTTGCTCAATAACACCTGACACCTTGAGAAACACACTCTGATGGTCATTTATGGGCATTTTTGTAACTACATTTTGCTTTTCTGGTGCCTTTTTGCCTGAAAGCTCCCTGTCTAAAGCCTACAGCCTCATTTCAACCCTGAGAAATGAAGATTCAATACAAATCTAAGTGTATGAGCAATGGCCATTAACATAACTCACTTCACCTCCCCGGGGTCTGCTGAAAAGTGCTGAGGGCTTGAGGGATTTGTAAATCTTGCACTAAGTAAATGGCGTCAGTTCCTCTCCACACCAACACCTTTCTGATTTATACCAGTTTGACCCGAATTCATTCTGTTCATTCTGTAAAAAAGCTCAACTCAAATATAACTCTATTGCGTTGGGTTATCAGAAATAAAAAGCTGTAAAAAAAGCTCCTTCTCTATTGGCCTAAGTCTACATGGTTCCCGCTCAAACGTCAAATTCCATGATTTTTTACTCACTAAAAAGCTAAAGTTTCATGACGCATATTTCCCGCAAATTGTAAAAAATTATCCATAAGCTTTCTGTATTTTGTGATTCGTGTATTAATTTAATTTATTTATCCTTTTGAATTGCATTATGAGATCTTGATCTTGAAGAACAAAGATATGTAATATTGTGTAGGCCTATATTTTCACATCAAAACAACACAATGAATGCCGTAAATATTGGCACAAATTTTGAGAGTCACTTTCAAAATCAGTTATTTTAGGCTTTGCACAATCATTGTAGTCATTTATTTTACACAAAGTGAAGTTTCATAAACTAATTTCGAGAGGAGCACGTGATATGATTGAGCACATCTGGCCACTCATCTGTAATCAGTAATAATCCAATCAGAGTGATCCTAGTTTACTATAAATGGATCATTTTCTCCCTACTGTTCTATCTTCGTTTGGAAGATTCCCCCCTTCCACCCCATCTCCTCCTTTTCTAAAGTGGGAGCTCTCGAGACCTACCTGATATTGGATCTCCTGATATGCTTATCGACCGGGCGGGAGCCCTGGGCTCAAATATCTCCGAGCTCAGGGTTCTCTCCCCGGACAGCATGCCAAACCTGCTTTATACGCCGAGCATATCTAAGTGGGAACTCTTGAAATCTAGAAGGGACTGAGAAAAGACACACACACAAAAAAAAAACAGACACAGACAGTATTTTAAAAGGTACAGCCAGATAAATGCATTTGACTGTCTGTTGCAAAAGGAATAAAATGGCAGCAAACAATATCCTAATCATAACAACAGGCAAAACATGAAACAAAACAATTTGTAAATGGGTAAGTTTTAGTAATTGGGAGGCAAGTAAAGTTTAAAGGGTGAACTATCCCTTTAAGACAATAAATCAGGGAATTTTATAAGTGTTTTGTCCATGGAATATCAGGTCAATTTTATTTGTCATTTTAAGTCAAGTCAAGTCAACTTTATTGTCAATCAAACCATGCAACAGTACATTACAAAGCAGACTGAAATTGCGTTTCTCCCATACTCTAATGTGCAATTTAAAAACAAAACATGACACACACTAGACATAAACTAAACATTTAACTAATATAGTACAAGATAAATTGAATAAATAGACAATAATAAACTATGAACAATTACCATATATCCTATTGTTCCAGAATATGACCAAGTTGAGGTATTTATTGTAGTGCAATTGGGTGCAGTATGGCAAAAGTGCAAAGTGCAAAGTGCAAAGTAGCAGCATAGAGGTACGTGAATTTTGTAAACATGTTACACGTGCAAGGGATATTAACATAAAAACATTGAGTTTGCCTTTCTCACAGTTCCACAGATTTTTGTGTGTGTGGGCTGTGGGGTGTGATTTTATAATCCAGTTTTCATATAATCCAGTTTTCATAGACGATTTAGACGACACATTTAACATAAAACGTACACAGCGTTATACGGAGCCGGAGTAGCCGCTGCCGTACCGGGCGCCGCCATGCCACATAAACTTTACTTGCCTCCCATTTACTAAAATTTACCCATTTACATATTGTTTTGTTTCATATGTTTTGCCTGTTGTTATGATCAGGATATTTTTTGCTGCCATTTTATTCATTTTCCCTCTTGGCAACAAACAATCAAATGCATTTTTTTGTCTTTCCTAGTTCCTTATAGATGTCTAGATATCTTCGTTCTGCAAGATCCCATAATGCAATAGAAGAAAGAAACTCAAATAGGTTTTGAACAAGTGAGGGGTGAGTAAATGACGACAGAATTTTCATTTCTGGCTGAACTATCCCTTTAAAGGAAAAGGAAAATGGAGGAACAGAAAGAAAGAGGAAGAAAATTCCATGATCCATGGAATCCCTGGAAGTAGTCCCTCTATAAAGCTGTCGGGCTGCTAAATTGACCCACATAATAGCATCTTGGGATGAAAGCGGAAATAAAAAGGAGAAGAAAATAACTTAAACTGATAGTTCACACCAAAATTACCTAATTTGCTCTTCCTCATGTGGTTTGAAACCTTTATGAGTGTCTGTTCAACACAAAAGAAGATATTTTGAAGATTGCTGGTTGCTAAAAATACTATGGAAGTCAGCATTTCTCAAAATATCTTATTTCGTGTTGAACAGAAGAAAGAAACTCAAAAGGGTCTTGAACAAGTGAGGGGTGAGTAAATGATTACAGAATTTTATTTTTGAGTGAACTATCCCTTTAAAGGAATAGGAAGAGGGAGGAACAGAAAGAAAGAGGAAGAAAATTCCATGACCGATAGAATCCCTGCAAGTAGCCCCTCTATAAAGAGGCTGCTAAATCGACACAGTAGCATCTTGGGCTAAAGGAGAAATAAATGAAAAAGACCTTAAAGGGATAGTTCACCACAAAATTACCTCATTCACCCTGGAAGTAGGCCCTTTATTAAGAATTTGGGCTGTTAAATTGACCCACATAGTAGCATCTTGGGACAAAAGGGGAAATAAAAATAGGGGAAAAAATAACTTAAACTGATAGTCACCCAAAAATTACCTCATTTACTCTCCCTCATGTGGTGTTAAACCTTTTATGAGTGTCTGTTGAACACAAAATAAGATATTTTGACGATTGCTGGTTGCTAAAAATACCTCTGAAGTCAATGCTACCAGCATTCTTCAAAATATCTTCTTTTGTGTTCAACAGAAGAAACTCAAACAGGTCTTGAACAAATGAGGGGTGAGTAAATGATGACAGAATTTTATTTTTGTGGGTGAACTATACCTTTAAAGGGATATAGGGAGGAACAAAAAGAAAGACGAAGAAAATTCCATGACCCATGTAAACCCTGGAAGTAGTCCCTCTATAAAGAAGTCCGGCTGCTAAATTGACCCACATCTTGGGATGAAAGGGGAAATAAAAATGGGGAAAAAAAGAACTCAAACTGATAGTTCACCCAAAAATTGCTTAATTTACTTGCTCGTGTAGTTTTAAACCTTTTTAAATTGTGGGTTGATCACAAAAGAAGATATTTTGAGGAATGCTGGTGGCTAAAAATACTACTGAAGTCAACGCTACCAGCATTTCTCAAAATATCTTCTTCTGTGTTCAACAGAAGAAAGAAACTCAAACAGGTTTTGAACAAGTGAGGGGTGAGTAAATGATGACAGATTTTTCATTTTTGGGTGAACTATCCCTTTAAAGGAAAAGGAAGATGGAGGAACAAAAAGAAAGGAAGAATATTCCATGACCCACCCTGGAAGTAGTCCCTCTATAAAGAAGTCAGACTGCTAAATTGACCCACATAGTCGAATCTTGGGACGAAAGCGGAAATAAAAAAGGGAAAACTTAAACAGATAGTTCACCCGAAAATTACCGCATTTACTTCCTCATGTATTTTTAAACCTTTTCGAGTGTCTGTTGAACACAAAAGAAGATATTTTGAAGAATGCTGGTTGCTAAAAATACTAAGTCAAATACTAAAGTCAGCGCTACCAGCATTTCTCAAAATATCTTCTTTTGTGTTCAACAGAAGAAACTCAAACTGGTTTTGAACAAGTGAGGGGTGAGAAAATGATAACAGATTTTTCATTTTTGGGTGAACTATCCCTTTAAAAGAAAAGGAAAAAGGAGGAACAAAAAGAAAGACGAAGAAAATTCCATGACCCATGTAAACCCTGGAAGTAGTCCCTCTATAAAGAAGTCCGGCTGCTAAATTGACCCACATCTTGGGATGAAAGGGGAAATAAAAATGGGGAAAAAAAGAACTCAAACTGATAGTTCACCCAAAAATTGCCTAATTTACTTGCTCGTGTAGTTTTAAACCTTTTTAATTGTGGGTTGATCACAAAAGAAGATATTTTGAGGAATGCTATTGGCTAAAAATACCACTGAAGTCAATGCTACCAGCATTTCTCAAAATATCTTCTTCTGTGTTCAACAGAAGAAAGACACTCAAACAGGTTTTGAACAAGTGAGGGGGGAGTAAATGATGACAGATTTTTCATTTTTAGGTGAACTATCCCTTTAAAGGAAAAGGAAAATGGAGGAACAAAAAGAAAGGAAGAATATTCCATGACCCACCCTGGAAGTAGTCCCTCTATAAAGAAGTCGGACTGCTAAATTGACCCACATAGTAGCATCTTGGAACAAAAGCGGAAATAAAAATGGGGAAAAAATTTCTTAAACAGATAGTTCACCCGAAAATTACCTAATTTACTCCCTCATGTATTTTTTAAACCTTTTTGAGTGTCTGTTGAACACAAAAGAAGATATTTTGAAGAATGCTGGTTGCTAAAAATCAAATACTAAAGTCAGCGCTACCAGCATTTCTCAAAATATCTTCTTTTGTGTTCAACAGAAGAAACTCAAATAAGAACAAGTGAGGGTGAGTAAATGATGATAGACGTTTTTCATTTCTGGCTGGACTATCCCTTTAAAAGAAAAGGAAGAGGGAGGAACATAAAGAAAAGGGGGGTCTAGAGTGACTGGAATGATGCTCCGTGACGGGATGCAGTGCCATTTTCAAACTGCACGCCTCAGAAATGTTTGGGAACAAACTGAACAAAAATGACTTTGTTTCTTTGTACTATTTTGTCGCCTCGCAGCCCCCCCGCCGACTAGAGAATCAGAAATCTCAGCCCGTTATAAATTTCACACCCCACCGAGTGTGCTCGATAGAAAGTCAAGAGAAATGAGACTAAAATACATCTCCGCCTCTTAAACAGTTTTAGTGCATTAGTATTTTCAAATAGCGGGCCCCAAGGTCAGCGTCTACCGCTGCGGCCCCCTGCTGACGACCTAAAATACAGTCTTTATTCACAGTCACACTCGCTGCACTTCTGCAAACATGGATCGAGCCGAGGAGAGATTACAGGATATTATCGATGAGCTGAGGGTTTACAGACGTTAGATCAACATCCTCAGAAATTCAGACTTTAGCAGCTCCTTTGTTTTCTAAGAACAGACTGCCACAAATCTGAAATGTGAAAGGATTATTGCTGAAGCTCAAGGAGAAATCAAGCTGGACTTTTGCCTATGAATTAAAAAATGCATTACACATGGCAAATTATTCATTTACTTTTAGTCATTTAGCAGACGCTTTTATCCAAAGCGACTTACAATTTACACTATATAGAACTATAAGAGCAGCAGTGAATAAGTGCTATAGGCAAGTTTCAGGTGTGTAAAGTCTAAGAAGCAAAGCATTAGTAATGTAATTTTTTTTTTTTGAGGGAGAGAGTACAGTTAGTGGTATAGCCAGAGAGGCAGTTACAGATTAGGAAGGAAAGTGGAGACTAAATAGTTGAGTTTTTAGTCGTTTCTTGAAGACAGCAAGTGACTCTGCTGTTCTGATGCAGTTAGGGAGTTCATTCCACCAACTGGGCAGATTGAATGTGAGAGTTCGGGAAAGTGATTTCTTCCCTCTTAGGGATGGAACCACGAGGTGACGTTCATTCACAGAACGCAGGTTTCTGGAGGGCACATAAATCTGCAGAAGTGAGAGCTGATAAGAAGGAGCAAAGCCAGAGGCCGCTTTGTAAGCAAACATCAGAGCTTTGAATTTGATGCGAGCAGCAACTGGCAGCCAGTGCAAACGGGTGAGTAGCGGAGTGACATGTGCTCTTTTGGGTTCATCAAAGTCCACTCGTGCTGCTGCGTTCTGAAGCAGCTGAAGAGGTTTGATAGAGTTAGCTGGAAGCCCGGCTAGAGTTGCAATAATCCAGTTTGGAGAGAACAAGAGCTTGAACAATGAGTTGAGCTGCATGTTCAGATAGGAAGGGTCGGACCTTTCTGATGTTATAGAGTGCGAATCTGCAAGATCGAGCAGTTCTAGAAATGTGGTCAGAGAAGTTTAGTTGGTCATCAATCGTTACTCCAAGGCTTTTTACCATTTTGGATGCAGTAATGGTTGCCCCATCCATCTGGATTGAAAAGTTATGGTGAAGAGTCGGGTTGGCAGAAACTTCAAGCATTTCCGTTTTCGCGAGGTTAAGCTGAAGATGATGATCTTTCATCCAGTGTGAGATGTCTGACTGGCAGGCTGAAATGCGAGCTGGAACCGAGGGATCATCATGGTGAAAAGAGAGGTATAGCTGGGTATCATCAGCATAGCAGTGGTATATCAGATCAATACAAAAGCTAAAATGACACTCCTCATCTACTGAACATTTAATCTAACTAGGAGGTACAGTTGACGTCTAAATTACTTTCCCTTCTGTGAATTTGTTTGAATTTTTTCAGATATTTCCTAAATGATGTTTAACAGAGCAAGTAGTGTTGGGTAACATTGGGTGTTACTTTAAAAAAGTAATATATTACAAGTTACTGACTACTACTGGAAAACTGATTACATTACTAATTACTTCATGTAAAAAGTAATCAGACGACTAATTACTTTAGTTCTAAGTTACTTTTAAAACATAAAATATACCTATAAAAATACTAAATAAACTGCAACTCCTTCAGTAATTTAACATCACTAAAAACATTACAATGGGTCGATCACAACAGCTTGACATATTCAAGCACAAGACGTGGAGAAATGGTCGTGCATCAACTGAGCCTGGTTTCTCTCGAGGTTTTTATCCTTCACTTTCGACAATTGGTGAAGTTTTTTTCCTCGCCGCTAGCTTGCATAGTTTGGGACTTGTAGAGCTGTGCATCGATGGATTACTCTTCAGTGTTTGGACTCTCAGTAGTGAATATTAAACCACACTGACCTGAACTGAACTAATCTAAACTGAAACTCTGAAAACTATGGAATAAAATCACTGTCATAAACATTTTGTGCGTAAATAAAATTCACGCATCCGTAATTATAAAATCGTAAAGGAAAACGAAGCGTACTCGTAATTTTACAAGGGTACAATTTCAAAATCTGCGATTAGAACAGACACAGATACGACATTTTCTTTGTCTGTTTGTATATGACTGATAATTTTATGATGGGTGTACTTTACAAACACGAATTACAGTTTTTCCACGGACACAAAGTCCTGATTACTAGTACGAATCAAACAGCGACACTTCACTGTCAAAATTACGTCACCGCTGTCACAGGCATTAATAAACAAGCGAGAGTCATCGATCACAACGGCGCACCTGCTGGACACTCGAGCTCACACACAGCGTCTCAGGCAAGATTTCTGTTATTCCCTCTTTGAGAAATGTCCATCATGAGCTGTAATAAAGGTTGAGGCTAAATGAGGTCTAATTTCGCTGTGTTTCTTGGACATTTTACAGAATCAAAATTAAGAATGGGCCGAGGATAGAGAGCTAGCATAATGTAAGTTAACATTACAGGCAGCGAGCGCAGAGTTTCTCAGTGAATCACTTAACTATAACATGACATTAAATTTAGTAACTGTAATCAAATTACACAAATGTAAAATGTAATTCGTTACATTACTGTGTTCCTCAAAAATGTAATTAGAATACAGTAATGTGTTCAGGAGCAACGTGTTACACCCAACTCTGAGAGCATGGAATTTTCACAGTATGTCTGATAATATTTTTTCTTCTGGAGAAAGTCTTATTTGTTTTATTTCGGCTAGAAAAAATCAGTTTTTAATATTTTAAAAACAATTTTAAGGTCAATATTATTTGCCCCTTTAAGCTATATTTTTTATCGATTGTCTACAGAACAAACCATCATTATACATTAGGGTAATTATTTGCCTAATTACCCTAATTTAACCTAATTAACCAAGTTAAGCCTTTTAATGTCACTTTGAACTGAATACTAGTGTCTTAAAAAGCATCTAGTAAAATTTTCTACACTGTCATCATGGCAAAGATCAAATAAATCAGTTATTAGAAATTAGTTATTAAAGCTATTATGTTTAGAAATGTTGAAAAAAATCTTCCTCCCATAAGGGTAAAAAATATTTAGGAGAGGTAATATTTCTCACTTAAACTGTATATAAAATTACAGAAATTAAGTATATTGCCATTCCTATATGACAATGTTTTTTTTAGATATTGTAGTATAAATGATCAATACAAACACAAAAACCAGACGCAAACCCTCACTAATAATATTTCACACTGGATATTTAGTTTATACATTTTAGACTCCCCATAATAATTTCATAAACTTTATGGGAGTGTGATACTTAATGAATTACTTATTAGATTTATTGAGATACTGTGGTATACAGTAGATGACTACCATTTTTTACTAAATATTCAATTTTAATGTGAAATGTGTCACATTTGAGATATTATGCATGCTAACATGGCTAGGAAATTCGTAGGAAATTTGCTTTCACAATCTAAAATAAATAATCCAACATGAGTGTCTGAAAGCTCCACCCTTCCTTTACGCGAGCAAAGCTGCGACTGTTGAGTGTGTGAAGTGTCCAACATTCCCAACACAATCTCACGGCAATTCGTAACTTTTTGATTTAGTGGCTAATTCGTACGATCTAATTCGTACAATTTAGTACGATTTGCTCATCTCCCAATGACGGTTGGGTTTAGGGGTGGGGTTAGGTGCCACGCCTCCTTTTTAATCGTACAATTTTGTATGACTGAACTCATAGGAATTAGCCACTAAACTGACAAAACGTAAAATACTTACGCTTTCTCGTGAGATTAGGCTGACATTCCACACTTAATTTTACTGGTTGATAAATACATTATCCGGGTAATTAAAGTGCACTTATTCTTTTTAGAGTTTTCAGTGTGAACGCACTATTTATACTACAAAATGGCATAGAATAGTGCATAAGTATGCAATTTGGGAAGCACCTACTGTCAAATTTACTGTCTCACCCATAGTTGCTGCTTTAGATACACCTATAGCTTTATAAATATGAAGTATAGCTTTATAAATGTTCATACATGTGTTTCTTTTATTTAAATATTTAAAACTTTCAAGGATTTAAGATGCTGACGACTGTTAAACGTGCCATAACCATCTTGTTAAAAGGATCCATTGAAAATGTGGAATCTGAGAGTTCAAAAAAATAACAATACTGGGTTGTGTTTCCGAAAACCATCATTAGCCAACTAAGGTCACAAGTTGCGTTGCTACAAACATAATTAGTTGATATGGCATTTTCCAAATCTATCGATCCAACGAACATTCGCAAACTGTGTCGCAAACTTGTATGCTTTCAACTACACCTCTGGAGCTGTAGTTTGAAACATAGTTCCTGGCTGTTTTCTGTTCCCAGTTATCCCATCTGTGCCCTATCAGTTTAGAACATTCTAACATTTGAACATTTAAAAAACATTAAAGTCATCTCTCTTAGGTGTAATCTGCTTTTTAAAGTATTTTTACAGGTCAGTTTTAGCAAGCTTCATGTTTACAGTTGCGTAGTGCACTCTGAAAACATTGATGTCATTTTGCACACAGCCGTGGCTCATGACTAAAGCTATAGGTGACCTATTATTTAAAAGCGGAATTTATGTAGGTCTCCAAAGCTTTGAAAACAAAAAACATAGCATGCATTAATGCTTTTAATTTATTGTAGGTTATTTATTAAGAAATGTGTCTGTAGCCTACATGGGCAGGACATGGGCATGTTGATTAGAAGATATCTGCAAGGGTTTGCATGTGTCAAATTGTAAAAGTAGACTAAATAAAATTAAAAATCATCATCATCGTCATCATTACTATTATTAATATTATTATTAAAGTATGATTTTTTTCCATTTCTTATAAATAATAAATTTCCATAAATAATAAATATTAAATAACAATTTTTAATTTATTTATTTACATGATTTATATATGAGATTAGAATACGTGTTAGCTTTTATAAGTGGTTTTATGTTTTAGAATAGAATATGTTCTCAATAATATTTGTAAAGGAAACACAGGCTCTATATGTGCCATTTACATATATTTCAATTAATATGGAAAATGAGTGCATGTTTTTACCAAAACTAATATTGGATGTTTTTTTTTAATACGTGTGCGTATAAAACATATCATTTGCACAAAGAAATCATGGTTCAGCACTAAAGAAGTTGTTACTTCACCCTGTTTAAAGCATCATTATGGGCGTTTTACGTTATAACTAACGTGGTTCAAGCGATGGATCTGCAACAGAGAAACTACAGGTTTTGGAAAACACTCGTCACTGCATCATTATTTTCCCAATGCATCGTACTATGATAGTTCAGCCGCGAGTTACGTTGTTGTTTGGGAAATGCACCCCTGAGAGAATCGCCTGTAAAGTTGTGCTAATTAAGTTATTAGCAATGTATATTACTAACCAAAAGTTTTGGATAATACGTTCCTGGAACACTGTCTTAATTTTCTATATGTGACATTAATATTTTGACATATTAAATACAACGTAATTTTAACTATTGCCATGTGAAATGACTGGTTTTGTGTTCCAGGGTCACATACGTGACGTTTAATGTGACATATGGTACCATAAAAATAAAAAAAGCACCCCATACATACGCGTACAACCCATAACCTATTTTTTTTCCAAGTAAATATTCAGTTCTTGACAATATGACACATTTATGGAAACTATGGAAGTTTGAATATCTTATAATTCCAACAAAAAGTACTGTGGTATTTGTGAAGCCTTACAAACTCAAACACACAACTCCTCACCAGTTTCTGATCGCTCCCTTTGACATAGGTCTCCTCGTATGACTCATCGTTTCTGGTCCAGCTGTAGGAAATGAGGTAGCTGATGATGGGCGGATCGTAGGTGATCTCTGGCCGGGACCATCGAACGACCAGTGCCGTCTTATTCATGTGCTGGACGTTCATGTTGATGGGGGCACTGCTGCATGCTGCATGAAAGACAAGAAAGGGAGAGTGTGTGTTTAGCTCTTTGCTAACCTTGAGCTCCACTGGTGCCCTTAGATCCCACATCCACTAGATGGCTCTATTGGACTTCTGACAGCATGCACTCTGCTTTCACGTGTCCTGAATTGTGTCATGCCCTCTGTAAACACCAGCAGCATCCAAGTTGCTGTTAATCTCCCCAGCAGAAGGTGTTTAATCACCGAGCGTGCCACAGTTTCTGGCTGCTGACAGCGTGCGTAGGGGTGAGCGTCTATTCGCGGAGAAATCCGACAGAACAAGCCCTAAATTTTCGTTAGTTTTGCTTTTCCCAAAACGCATGCACACGTTCGCACCGCAGACAAACACACGCACACCTCCACACACTCCCTCCCACAGCCACAGGGGAGCCATTACATTCAAAACAATGCTAATTAAACTAATTCTACCATCACTCCTCTTGCCGAAGCCTCTATTAGCTCTAATCATGAGAGAAGTAATAGTGACTACAGCCGTAATCATACTGCATAAAAAACCCCACGATGACGCCTGCCCTCACACAGATGGCACGCATTGATGATTATAGCACAAAAACACAACTGTGACCTTTGAGGGTGGAAGTTTGTCCTTTAAATAAGACCTCGTGGACATTTCGACAGTCTGGTAAGAGTTCAAAAGCTTATGAACAAGCGAATGGCAAACTATTCATTCCAAATGGTATAAAATCAGAGCATCCTAAAGCATGGCACGTTGCATATACAGTATACAAAAGGTGCCCAGGAGTTTTAGTTCACCCAAAAATTAAAATTATATTATTAATAAACTGTTAAATAGATGTAAATATAAACCCGTAAGCCCTTCATTCATCCTCGGAACATGAATTATGAAATTGTTGATGAAATCCAAAAGCTCTTTGACCTTACATACAGTAGACAGTAAGGTTATGAAACATCCAAAGCCCTGAAGGGCAGCAAAAACATCATCAAAACAGATAATGTGTGTGATTTAATTGTAATATTTACGAAGCCACAAGAATATTTTTAAGCTAGTGCTCTTATGAACGCACATCCTGAACTGTCACGTAAGAGTTTCACGTAATGACTTTCGAATAAAGTCATTATTTTTGTGTTCTGTTTGCACAAAAGTATTTTCATAGCTTTTTAAACTTTGATTGAACCACTGCAGATCAGTGTTAGGGAAAGTTACTTCAGTTACTTCAGTAATGCATTACAATATTGAGTAACTCCACAAAAAAGTAACTAGTTGCATTACTTAGTTACTTTTTATGGTAAGTAATGCCTTACGTAACTTTTTAAGTTACTTTTGTGCTACATTTTCTGACCTCCCTGACCTCCCTTTTTTTAAAGCATGACGGTAAAACATGAACGTGGTTATGAATATATTAAAATATGTGTTTGTTTGTTGTAAAAATTCATAATAATGACAAAAAATACTAATTTGTGGATCTCCTTACTTCTGGGTGCAGCTGTGGATGGTGTATTCTGGGAAATTTTCTTACCCCTTGGTTTCGAGTGTGGTCCAGAAAAATCTTCGTTTGAAGGAGTATATACCCCTTGACCTTAGCCCTACACCTTCAAGCTAAAGAGAATTGGGACACCACTTCACAGGCATGTGCAAAACGAGGGGTAGGGGTAAGGGGAAGGGCTAAGGGGTAGAATTGGGATTGGGCCTTAATTTTGAAAAGCAATGCATTACTTTGCTCGTTACTTCGCAAAGTAATATTGGTACGTAACTCACATTACTTGTAATGCGTTACTTCAAACACTGCAATGACACATGCTTTGAATGTTTCAGGACCTTTGCTGTCTCAAAGAGTTCCCAGATTTCATCCATTCATTTATCATGGGTTGGAATGATATGAGGGTGAGTATTGACAACATTTTCCTCTCCATGAAAAGTGAAAAGTGAGAAATGAAAGGCCACATCTTATAAGTTAAGCACTAATACATACTTTTACAGTGCATTCATTGGTGTTGATGCTTCACAGAGAAGCTTTATTTCATTATTATGCTTTAAACAACAGATACATGACAATAGAACAAACTAAATAATGGCAGGGTGATAGAAGGTAAAATAATAAATACATTACAAAAAATAAAGAAATAAAACAAACACACACACATACGTATAAATAATTAAATTCAATTCTTACAATTACAAATAAGCAGGACCTTTAGATTAATCAAACATTTTGAAAATAGAGACAGTTTCAATGGCCTTTCTATTATATTTCTATGAAATTTAATCATCAAAATAGATAGATTAACAACAAAGACTTAATTCAGATTATCATAATTAAAATATCCAAAAATTATGTTTTCAAAAGAGTACCTTGCTTCACAGAGAAGCATCGCACTGAGGTGATTGTCATAGTTAATTAAGCCAATCACATTCCACAATACTTAACAGATTGACCAACCACCTCCTCCATATTCTTCCAGCCTTGGTCTCTCCGTTACGAGTCCCAGTGTGTATATATAGATTGATCTGAAAGCACTGGGTAATTACCAACATCGACAATAAGCTTTTCCTTCACTTTGACATATTGCTGTTCTCTGGTGTAGCATCAACTTAAATAGCTAGTTAGTCACTAGTATATTTGTATAAAGCGATCTGAATGGCTGACACCTGCATTGGCGCCTCAAAAGTTAAAATTGCCTGTTCGGATCAATGAGTAAAAATTGGTGTTTATAGAAGAGTCAAATTACTTTGGTCACTCAGATACTCAAGTGCTGAATATCTCTTTGACACCATTCATTCATTTTCTTTTCGGCTTAGTCCCTTTTTTATACCGGGGTCGCCACAGCGGAATGAACCACCAATTTATCTAGCACATGTTTTTACACAGCGGATGCCCTTCCAGCTGCAACCCATCTCTGGGAAACATTTACACACACTCATTCACACTCATACACTACGGACAATTTAGCTTACCCAATTTAGCTTACCCAATTCACCTGTACTGCATGTCTTTGGACTGTGGGGGAAACCGGAGCACCCAGGGGAAACCCACGTGAACGTAGGGAGAACATGCAAACTCCACACAGAAACGCCAACTGAGCCAGCCGAGGCTAGAACCAGCGACCTTCTTGCTGTGAGGCGACAGCACTACCTACTGCGCCACTGCGTCACCCCTTTGACACCATTGATCACCTCAGAAAATAGTATTTGAAATAAAATTACTTTATCTGCTTGTCAAGTCATGACGTATCGGTGATATATGAAATTGTATGAAATACTGTTTCCGGGTCCAAGCCGCTACTAGTAAAATATTCGTTTATGACCACTTTTTAGTGTTATATGACTAAAAAGTGGTCATAAACGAATATTTTTGTCAATTCAAATGAGTAGCGGCTTGGACCCTGAAATAGTCATGGTTATATAAATATATAAATATATATATCGCGATCGTGATTTTCGAAAGCATTACATTGCTTTGTAAATATTTATTATAACCATTTGATGAAACTCCCCATATAGTCTTCAATATGAATCGGAAACTACGAGTCCTCTCAGGGAGTGATTCGTTCATCCATGCATGCGCAGACTGCGCACATTTGTGCAGGTGGTATCATTTCAAGTCTTTTGAGTCGTTCTTTGCGGAAAGGCAGAAGCCAATCATATGCATTTAGGGGGGGAAAGAGAATTGATCCGTTCATCTCTCGAGTCCTCTATCGGGTTTGATTCATTTGTTCATCACGGACCAATCATATGCATTAAGAGCCGGAAAGAGATTTGATCTGTTCACCTCTCGAGTTCTTGGGTTTGAGTCATTCATTCATCACGGGCCAACCATATGCGCTTAGAGCCGGAAAGAGAATTGATCCGTTCATCTCTCGAGTCCTCTATCGGGTTTGATTCATTTGTTCATCACGGACCAATCATATGCATTAAGAGCCGGAAAGAGATTTGATCTGTTCACTTCTCGAGTTCTCGGGTTTGAGTCATTCATTCATCACGGGCCAACCATATGCGTTTAGAGCCGGAAAGAGAATTGATCCTTTCACCTCTCGAGTCCTCTATCGGGTTTGAGTCATTCGTTCATCACGGGCCAATCATATGCATTAAGAGCCGGAAAGAGATTTGATCCATTCATCTCTCGAGTCCTCTATCAGGTTTGAGTCATTCGTTCATCATGGGCCAATCATATGCGTTTAGAGCCGGAAAGAGAATTGATCCGTTCATCTCTCGAGTCCTCTATTGGGTTTGATTCATTTGTTCATCACGGACCAATAATATGCATTAAGAGCCGGAAAGAGATTTGTTCCGTTCACCTCTCGAGTTCTCGGGTTTGAGTCATTCTATCACATGATGAACGAACGACTCTAGAACCAGAAGGTGAACTAATCATCATGGCTCCTATCGGCTCAGACTGTGTACATTAGTTAAGATTATATGTGACTGCCAGTGTAACATGAACGAACCACTGACATTTGAAGACATGAAGAGGTGAGCTGAGTAAAGAGACAAAAATACCTTCATAGACAAAAGAGCAGGTAAACACTGAATTATTATTTAATTATTATTATTATTATTATTATTATTATTATTATTATTATTATTATATAAATAGTATTCTATTTATGACTTATTTGTCGTGTGATCAACCTTTTGGGCTAGTTGTAGATGTGTTTGGAAGCAATTCGTAACATTTTAATTATAATTTGGCAAATTGAACCAAATGAAATGACTCGAAAAAAGATTCGTTCATCTCGATGAACGAGACTCAAAGATCCGAGTCAGTAAAATGATCCGAACTTCCCATCACTACAGACAATATATCACTTTAAACTATAAAAAATGTTCAAAAAATGTTCATAAAAGTCATTTTTCTCAAGAATTTAAGGTTAAAAGTTGTTGGAAGAAAGATCAAGCTCCCAAAATGCAATTTAATGCCAAAATAAACCAGAAAAAATAAAAACTTGAATCACAAAATGTGGAAAACTGCTAACCTATGGATATTTTTTACAATGATTGACAAAAGTCAGCTGAAAGGAGTTTAGGACTACAGTTAGAGCAACACAGGTTGACAAAAACACAGATCTGATGCACGTAAGACATCAGGCATCACACATTGCTTTCCAAACTGCAATACTTGTCATTCTCACCATTTTACACATTCTCAAGCTCCTCTGCATGGCTGTGTTAAATATCTTTGCTGAATTTGAAAATGTTTGAAGAATTCCCAAAAAATGACACAAAACAAGCATGACTGTAACATCTTTTCCATCCTTATTTCTGAGAAGCAGAACCGTAACCCATCCCCGCTCAGAAACACAGTCGCGTTGGTTGCTGTGCCAGAGTGCAGGTCTCTTATGAGATGCACAGAGAAGCGTTTAATAAAAAAGGCCATCTTTGGCCCTCCGGCTTGCTGACCATAGAGAGCGAGATTAATGGAGGGATATAGCAGGAGAGGAGAGAAGGTGAGAGCAGAAGTCAAATTAGAGATAGAGAAAGTGCAAACACTCCGTTAACCTTGAGCGGCTGTTTCGAACAAGTTTACACACAAGTTTAAACAGTCGGACCCCCCCAAAAAATACAAATATTCTGAAACTATTCTGAAAAAAGGGTTTCTTTAAAAAGATACAGGTTAGTAAGAACACAAGGGTGAAATAATAGAGACATCTCGTCAATGAGAAACAATGCTTTCCTTTCCTTCAATGCTTCCCTGCCCTTTTTTAGAGTAGGGTCTTTCTGCAGATTGCAAGACAGGGGCATAACATGAAGGGGCTTTAGGCGCGTAACTTGTACAAGAACAGCTCTGATTACTTTATCTTGGAATACTGAATCTTTCAACATAGACAACAACATGCGACACACATTTCCCAGCTGAACAGGTGGATATCTGTGCTGTGCTATATTTTGGACTGTTGATAAAAGCGATTGGGCTGTTTGGCCTACTGCGCGGGAAAGTTCAGCTATGATCACGCGCGTGTTGTGAATTAATCCAAGCTGACAAAAAGTTCAGCTCCAGCCTGCAGGCACCATTGATATGCTTCTGTTTTCAGCCTCTATCGCACTATTACTCCACCCTTTCATCCTTTTTTCCCTTATTCCATCCTTTATGTTCCCTTTTATTCTTCGACGACAGTGCTCGGCGTCCACAATCAATTTCGCACGCTGCTGAAATTAAACGCATAACCAGTGAGAGATAAGAGAAGCGTTTCTCTTCTAGTATTACGGTATTATTTCCAAGCAGCCAAATTAATTATATTTCTGATTCAGGAGGTGTCACAATGTGTCCTGGTACAATTCTGGGAATTGAGTTATTCAGATCCACGTCAACAAAATGATTGGACAGAGGTTAATGGAGAAATTTGGTGGTCAGCTGTCGGTTTTTTTTCAGCTACTGGTAATTTTTCTCTTTTTTGTCCACTTACAATATCCAAATGCTAGGTCTGAAAATAGTCTAGAAAAAAAATCCACACATTAAAGCAAGAAAAAGTAAAAATAATTGTCATGTTTAAAAAAAATGGTTCAATTTTTTTGACCCATATGACCCATACAGTATATTATATTAGTATTAGGGCTGCATGATGTTGGGAAAATCTGACATTGCGATATTGCGATATATATGTTGCGATGCGAATACAGCTTTATTTGGAATAAATTCTTCATTTTAGATCGATTAGGGTAATTTTGTAGGGGATTAGATCTTGAATAATATATAACAAATAAATCACAAGCATAGACAAACTAAATATAGCAAAGATAAAGGTGAATTATAGTTTTCTGGAGAGTCTAACAGTATTCAGGTATAGATATTGAACAATCAACACTGCATAGTCTTTATTATTCATTCAAACATTCAATTTCGTCCGCTTCTTTGGGGCCGAGTCACGGGGGGAGCTGTCTTAGGAGAGAACCCCAGACTTCCCTCTCCCCAGACCCTTCCTCCAGCTCCTCGGGGGGATCCCAAGGCGTTCCCAGGCTAGCCGAGACATAGTCCCTCCAGCGTATCCTGGGTCTTCCTGGAGGCCTCCTCCTGGTGGGACATGCATGGAACACCTTTTTAGGTAGGCGTCAAGGAGGCATCCGAAACAGATGTCAGAGCCACCTCAGCTGACTTCTCTCGATGTGGAGGAGCAGCAGCTCTACTCCAAACTACTCCCGGGTGACAGAGCTCCTCACCCTATCTATCCTGCGAAGTTAACTAATTTCAGCCGCTTGTATCTGAGATCTTGTCCTTTCGGTCATGACACAAAGCTCATGACTATAGGTGAGAGTAGGAACGTAGATTGACCAGTAAATCGAGAGCTTTGCCTTTCGGCTCAGCTCCTTCTTTACCACAACGGACAGGTACATTGACCGCATTACTGCTGCCGCTGCACTGATCCACCTGTCAGTCTCACGTTCCATCCTTCCCTCACTTGTGAACAAAACCCCAAGATTCTTGAACTTCTCCACCTGGGATAAGGACTTTCCTCCAACCTAGAGATGGCAAATCACCTTTTTCTGGTTGAGCACTATGGCCTCGGACTTGGAGGTGCTGATTCTCATGCCGGCCTAGTTACACTCGACAGCAAACGGCCCCAGTGCATGTTGAATTTCCATATTTGATGAAGCCAACAGAACAACATCGTCTGTGAATAACAGAGATGAAATCCTGTGGTCCCCGAACCAGACCCCCTCCAGCCCAAGGTTGCGTTTTGAAATTCTGTCCATAAAAATTATAAATAGAATTGGTGACAAAGGACAGCCCTGCCGGAGTCTTCCTGGCTCCAGGGTGGGGCCCCAGCTGTGCCATACTGGGTGACGTCACGGTCCTTGTTGTTGTTGTGCTCATACGGGGTTTTTGAACCGCACTTAGTCTGACCTGTCACCTAAGACCTTTTTGCCTTTGGCGACCCTACCAGGAGCATTAGCGCCTGACAACATAGCTCTTAAGATAACTCAGGCAACCTTCAACAACTACCTGTTCCACAATGTATCAGCCTCTTAAGACTCCCCTTGTGGGTGGTGGGCCTGCAGGAGGATGGTCCTACGTCGCTCCTTCTGGCTGACCCCGGCCGGGTTCCATGGGACAAAACCGGCCACCAGGTGCTCGCATATGAGCCCCAACCCCAGTCTTTATTTATTCATTAATTTTCTTCTCGGCTTAGTCCCTCTATTTATCAGGGGTCACAGTGGAATAAACCGCCAACCCATGCAGCCTATGTTTTACGCAGTGTATGCCCTTCCAGCTGTAACCCATCACTGGGAAACACCCACACACTCTGGCATTCACACTCATACACTATGGCCAATTTAGTTTATTTAATTCACCTGCCACATGTCTTTGGACTGTGGGGGAAACCGGAGCACCCGGTGGTAACCTACACGGAAACAGGGAGAACATGCAATGTCCACACAGAAATGCCAACTGTCCCAACCGAGGCTCGAACCAGCGACCTTCATGCTGTGAAACATTTGAAAATAGTTTGTAAAGCTTAATTTGTGGGTGAACTGTCATTTTTACTCCACTATAATTCATCTCTGCATTAACTATAATAAACTATAATCCCAACTCAACATTGAAGATCCTGCGATGTGACTATTGCGGATGCACACATTGCGATATCAATGCTGAAATGATAAATTGTGCAGACCTAATGAATATAAATGTATTTGACCCATATACAGTATGATGTTTCGATTGATATTTTATCTTTAGTCACATTTGTTTTATCTCAAGCGTGCTCTTTATCAATACTGCTATCTCTTTTTTAACCAGTAAGTAAGGAAATAAAAGAGAGAGAAGGAGAGAAAGAATCAATAGTGCCAAAATTGTTGTGGAAATCATGCCTGAGGGACAGTCAGTTCATTTGTGTTGAAATAAATTAAACACCTTGTTTTTAACATTTTTTCATTCCTTTTCAACCCATTTATTCACATTTTGTATGTTTTTAACCATTTTTTATATTTGTTATATTTTATTTAATATACTTGTTGTATTTCATGCTTCTTTTAATCTTATTAAAGCACTTGGAATTACCATTGTGTATGAAATGTGCTATATAAATAAACTTGCCTGGCCTTCTGTTTTAAAAAAATAGAGATTTACATATGAAAAAGCTTTCTGAATTAAGAGAAAAACACAAGGTTGAAGTAGACTTTCTATCTTCTATATGGATGATGGTCAGCTGTTTTTTTCCCCTCACAATCAATCCTTTTTTAGGTGACATTAAACAACAGAAGTAACAGAAACAAAATAGAGCGCTGAAGCTTAGGTTAGCTATGGAGAAACCGGTAGCTAGGAAACAGAGTGGCGACGTCTCACATTTGCACTCTACCAGCACGCTTACCTAACCATGCCATAGCAGACACATGTGGAAATACAACTAAAAGCTATATTTGACAAATCAAAACCATTCAAACCGGCAACCTAATAGGAGTATTATTATTATTTTACAGGATCTTGTTATTAGAATCATAGATACAAATGTTTCTTCCAAGGCATAATTCGGGTTGGCAGCCCAAATAATGTTACCTAGGTTTACACCTTAACATGAAGTGAATCTTTTCTGTTTACTTTTAATTATTTTTAGGGTTTTTTCACCTTTATTATGATAGGACAGTGGAGATTACAGACATGAATGCCATTTGGAGCAGAGAGGAGGGAAGGGTTGTCAAAGGACCTCGAGCTGGGAACTTGGCACAAGCACATATACAGTGCTCAGCATATACTGTCTGAGTATACCTCTCACAAATCTTTCATTTAAGTGAAGTTTCATAAACTAATTTCGAGAGGAGCACGGGATATGATTGAGCACGTCTGGCCACTCATCTCTAATCAGTAATAATCCAATTAGAGTGATCCTAGTTTACTATAAATGGATCATTTTCTCCCTACTGTTTCTATCTTCGTTTGGAAGAATCCCCCCTTCCACCCCATCTCCTCCTTTTCCTCCCTTTTCTAAAGGGGGAGCTCTCGAGACCTACCTGATCTCAGATCTCCTGATATGCTTATCTACCCTGGGCTGAAATATCTCCGAGCTCAGGGTTCTCTCCTGGGACAGCGCGGGGTCTATGTGACACGATATTATGAACATGATGTAATAACGACAATAACAAACCCATTCGAAATAGGAAAACAATATGTTATGTTATGAAGATACATCATATAACTCAGGATATTAAGGACACAACCGCAATGATCACCTCGTTCACTATGATATAACGGCCAACTTTTAACTATAAACAGAAGTCCCACTTCCAAGCTCTTCTGATTGGTCCACTGCTAATGTTATATGAAATAAACAATTATATATATGTATATAATATTATATGTATATATTACCATAGGCTAGTGGTTATATTACCACAGCAACTATTGAATTAATAAAACAAATTATTTCAAGTACTTTACTATAGTATGGTCCAAAACAACTACATTATTCACTAAAATTAGCTGCAACCCAGTACTGGGAAACATCCATTCACAATCATTCACACACTTCGGCCAATCAAATTCATCGAATTCACCTGTACCGCATGTTTTTGGACTGTGGCGGAAGCCGGAGCACCCTGCACATGCAAACTCCACACATAAATGCCTTACCGACGCAGCCGAGGCTCGAACCAGCGACCTTCTTGCTGTGAGGCGAACATGCTACCCACTGAGCCACCGTGTAGCCATCTGAAATCATGATACTTTAAGATATGTATGAACAGAGTATGATAGAAACCCAGCTATGTTCTCTTTCTTGTTTTACCCTGTTTGAAACAGTACAGAAGAGAGCTTCGGCGCTGATAACCTACATATCGGGCATCCCCCGTCCCCCTTCCCTCCATCCTACTTCACTTATTGTCCAACTATCAAAGGCAAAAACCGAATAAGTAGAGCTTCTGTGCTCCTACTTGTCAAAAATCACAGATATGACAAACCTATTATGACAAAAACCCACCCTTTTGCCCCTTTATCGATGTACTGTAGTGAAGTGTGCCACGTGATGTCAGCTGTCTTCTACTACGACACACTATACAACTAAAAGCAATCGATTCTCGCCCATTGGCTTATATAAATCAACACGACACCCTACGTCAAACAGATTGTGCCAAAATTGGGATTCGAACCTGACATCCAAAACACATCTGGCCTGACCCTGACCATAGGAATAATGCCTATATTTCTGAGATGTGTGCAATGTGGAGTTGTTTTTCGAGCACCAAGCAAGAGTGTAAGAGAGCCACAGTACAATGGCAATCAATATCTAAAGCCCTCAAGATATTTTGCTTGGTGCAGTACAGAAAGAAAGAGTGTGTAGGATGAATGCGTTTGTGTCTACGTCTGTACTGAGAGGTAGTAGTGTAAGCCTGGGAGTGGGAGAACTGCATGGATGTGTATAGTTCTGCTTGCCAATCCATTGGTGTGGATCAAATGCTCCCAGGAGGAAAACAGCTTGATAAAGGGATGCAGACATGACAGAAAGGATGATTGTTAGTTTGTTAGCTTTAAGTCCTTGTCATGTGACTCTCAACACAATCGTCAAGTGCTGCTGTGATCTCCACATGAAAAGTGCTTCAGATGGCATCACAGAAAGCTATTTAATGAAGTTGCTGGGCAGCAAAAAGTGTATAGTCCTTACAGTACACAATTATGGAAAGAAATAATCTTCATTTGGAGTTTTTAACAAGAAAACGTGACATTAAATGGGATCAAATTTAGGTTTACGATATTCATTCATTCATTCTGCTTTAGCTTAGTCCCTTATTTATTAGGGGTCACCGCAGCGGATTCAATTCACCTATGAACCTTTTTCTTGGCTTTTGCATGGAGGGCGCCATAGCGAACAGCGTCTTCCGGTAGAATGTTTACAACTTCCATTCACAGCATTTACAACTGGTAATTTGCGATGTTAAAATTGGTTTCAATAGCATTAAGTGGATTATGGAGTGTTTTAGTGACATATAACTTTGAAAAGTGTAGGTTAAAGCTGTTCTAATCTGTCAGATGTGATTCAAGCGCGAGAGAAAAACGTTCTCCTAGTTCACGTGTCTGCTGTCAGAAATACAGAGTGTGTGTGTGTGTTCCCGACCTGTTAGCTCAGAGGCTCTTCAATGTGTGCACTAGGGGTGGGCGATATGACCTAAAATTAATATCACGGTATTTTTCATCTTTTGAACGGTGACGGTATAATATCATGGTATTACTTTCAATAGCAAAATAATATACATCTCAAGGAAGAACGGACAAAAGAAAGTCTCACTTCTATCACTCTTTAAAAGTTTGGGTTTGGGTCATTGTAAATGCTCAGTCTCATTATGAGCGGATCTTCATTTCTCTGTGTTGGTGGAATAAAGCAGGCGAGTCAGCCGCACCAATTTATGAGCAGACAGAGCAGGATTGTCGCGATGACCACCAGCGCAATTCCGCTCTTTGTTATGAGCTGTAGTTTCAGTGTAAACTTAGTAAAGGTGAGTTTCTTTGGCGATGATGTGTACAGTGTTAGATTTTATATTTAGCGGACATTTGCGCTGAACACGCGGTGAATGCAAAGCATCGAGATTCGGGCACCTTCTCCGAAAACACTCGATTGATCTCAGCTGGCGGATCAACATTTACCTCATGTCATGATCGCTGTCATCTGCGCCATTATTATTATTATAACTTTAGGTGAGGTTTGCAAACCTGTGCACTTTTCACTCTTCAGCCATTTGCATTTCCTGCAGTAACAAAAGCTCCCTGTTATCTGACAGCGGGAAGCGTTGAGTGACTGACAGCTATGAACCAACACAGCAGCAGGGTAGAGCGATTCAGCAAGTTTTTAGAGAAAATCAAATCAGATTGCACAACAACCATTATATTCAGACACACAAATGCTCCCAAATATATTTTGAGGGCGCATAGATTAAATTTCGGGTGCTCATGCGACCAAAATGGTTGCAATTTCGAGCCCTGTAGTATAAGGACATGTATTCAGACCACAACTGAACGTTTGAAGAAAATTATTGTTTTTTATTGTTAATTGTTAATTATTACATTATTTAGAATTAGCTATTATTGATGTAAATGCAGCCGTTCAAGGCGCATAATTGATTTATTACGGTATTGACGGTATTAGAAAATCCATGTCGTGGCGCAATGTCACACCGGTGATGACTATGACACCGGTGTACCGCCCATCCCTAGTGTGCACACGCACACAAACACGCTCTATAACTGCATTATAGGGGAAAGCGGGGCACAAAGTAACACTTTTTGGTTTTGGTCAAATAATAAACATAAAACATAAAGTATTGGGGTTAGAAAAAACATTTAATTTTTAACAACAAAACACAAGCCTCTCCTACAAATGAGCACTGAAAGTATGATCACCAGACCTATGGTTTCCGTGCAGTGTTGCCAAAAGTGCCAGAAGTAAAAATTTTACTATTAACCCCACCTGCGGGGCAAGTTGTAACAGAGGGTTAGTTGTAACACATGCTTAAAAAGGCAGATTACACACAGTTAATTTAAGTTTAGTTTACTTTAAATAGTAGCTATATTTTCTCTGTACCTAGCTCAATTTATTTTTTATTCTACATAGCACAGTATGTTTATTGAATTAAAACATTTGGATTTATTTGGATTATTATCCATTATTATACAAAGCATTTATTTGCATTATTATCAATTAAATATTTTTTGTCTATCAAAAAAAAAAAAAAAAATCTATTAAAAATCATTTTATTTAAAAAAGTTCTCAACATTACACTCAAAATTAAAAAAAGATTGTGTTAGTTTAGTTGGTGTCCAACAGTGTGTGGCTTAATTGTAACACCCTGGTATAACTAACCCCGCTGGGTTTTCTTCAAAACTGGCTAGCAGTCACTGTGTGTTTTTTACATCTTACAAAAAGTTTTCATCTTTTAGCCTAGAAGACGTTGATCACAATATAAGATTTGACGTTCATATTTTCACAGATTTTTTTTTATAAAAAAAAAATATTGACTATAATAAAAAATACTTTTATGCTGCAAAAATGGTTTCTCTTGTGTTTCTCATCCAAATTTCGCAGAAATTTTTCAATAATTGGCAGGAAGATGTCTGCCGACACTGTGGTGAAAACATCTGAAGCATGCCATGGTTAACCCTGAGCAAATACCTTAAAACTCCATGCTACATTTAACCCTGTGTTACTTTGTGCCCCGCGCTCCCTTAGAGCAAACCAGATTATTGGCATGAAACTTAACAGAAATATAAGTCATGCAATTTACAAAAATGACCAATAAAAGTGCGTTACTGATACTCTGCTGGCTGATTTGCATGTTGATTCTAATCGGGAGATGTTTATGTTTCATTTAGTTGGTTTGTGTTGTGTAGTATTTACCATGGTATGTGTTTTTCTGTCATTTCAAAACGCCACTTCATTTTCACTTTGTGACACTAATTAAATCAATGTGTTAGTGGGACAGTACAGGCTACGTGTGTGTGTGTCAAACATTTTGGTGAATTACAGTTTTTTGTGTTGATTATATATTTTGTTTCGACTTTAGCGATGACGAGGCTTCACTTAGATGCCGTCGGACAACGAGGGGAAAATGCCTTACAGCAGTCGTCTTTCATTCCTATTAGATTGCATTTTTTAAACGATCAGTCCAGGAGGTGGCGCTGATCGACAGCAGTATTAATTCAAAGATGTTAAAAGCGAATAAAATAGATTAAGGCCCAATCTCAATTCTATTTTTGTACCCCTTCCCCCTTACAACCGAGGGTTAAGGGGAAGGGCTTCAAAATTTACCCCTAGGAATTGGGACAGCACTACAGCACCTGCACACGTCCTCATATGTCATCGCGATCTCTTGCTTCATATGAGATCAGACGATGGTGACAGCTGTAGTTATTCCAGTTGTGCTATTTTTTGGATCTTCAGGAGATCACTGAAGGCATATATCATGTTATCATAATGATCTAATGTGGAAATAAGATCGTAACAGTACTGTGCATTTACACAGTGGCCATATTCATCTATGTAAACACAAGAAAGCAACATTAACAATATAGCAGACGCTGTAAAAAGGTTATTGACAGCCACTAGACTTTTCTGACAGGGTATTCCTGTGTCATAGAGTGTCAGAATGTTGTGGGACTGCTCTACAGAAGTTATTATAAGGAATTATAGATTTAGCGTTTTTTTTTAAGCATGATGGTAAAACATGAACGCGGTTATGAATATATTAAAACATGTGCTTATTTGTCACAAAAATTTGTAATAATGACATGAAATACTAATTTGTGGATCTCCTAACTTCAAATACTATTCAACTCCGGGTTCAATACAGCTGTTGTGGCTGCTGTATTCTGGGAAATTCTTACTCCTTGGTTTCGAGTGTGGTCCTGAAAAATCTTCATTCAAAGGCTATTCATCCCTTCCCCTTAGCACTACGCCTTCAAGCTAAAGAGAATTGGGACACCGTTACCCCTTGGCGTGCATGCGCAAAATGAGGGGTAGGGGTAAGGGGAAGGGCTAAGGGGTAGAATTGGGATTGGGCCTAAAACTATCGTTTCAGAGCTGTCCAAATGTGACTGTTTATACGCATCAACTGCTGACCGGAAGTTCTTAGCATTCTCCTTGCGCATACACGCAAAGCATAATGGGTAATTTTGCTTTCTAGGAATAGGGAATGTCTTTGGACTTGTGGGTAAACCAGAGCACCCGAAGAAACCCACATGAACACGTGGAGAACATATAAACTCTATACAGAAATGCCAACTGGCCAAGCCGGGACTCAAATCAGCGAACTTCTTGCTGCATAGCAGCAACTCAATGCATTTAGACATGTAGACATGGTCAAGACGATCTGCTGCAGTTCAAACTGAGCATCAGAATGTGGATGAAAGATGATTTAAGTGAGTTTGAACGTGGCTGGTCTGAGTATTTCAGAAACTGCTGATCTACTTGGATTTTCACGCACAACTATCGCTAGGGTTTACAGAGAATGGTCCGAAAAAGAGAAAATATCCAGTGAGCTGCAGTTCTGTTGGTGCAAATGCCTTGTTGATGCCAGAGGTCAGAGGAGAATGGCCAGACTGGTTCCAGCTGATAGAAAGGCAACAGTAACTCAAATAAGCACTCGTTACAACTGAGGTCTGCAGAAGAGCATCTCTGAACACACAACACGTCCAACCTTGAGGCAGATGGGCTACAGCAGCAGAAGACCACACCGGGTGTCACTCCTGTCAGCTAAGAACAGAAAACTGCGGCTACAATTCACACAGGCTCACCAAAACTGGATAATAGACGATTGGAAAAACTTTGGTCTGATGAGTCTTGATGTCTGCTGCAACATTCGGATGGTAGGGTCAGAATTTGGCATCAATAACATGAAAGCATGGATCCATCCTGCCTTGTATCAACGGTTCAGGCTGGCGGTGGTGGTGGTGTAATGATGTAGGGGATATTTTCTTGGGCCCATTAGTATCAATTGACTCCAAGTCAACTCCACAGCCTAACTGAGTATTGTTACTGACCACGTCCATCCCTTTGTGACCACAGTGTACCCATCTTCTGATGGCTACTTCCAACAGGATAACATACCATGTCATAAAGCGTGAATCATCTCAGACTGTTTTTTTTAACATGACAATGAGTTCACTGTACTTAAACAGCCTCCACAGACACCAGATCTCAATCCAATAGAGCACCTTTGGGATGTGGTGGAACGGTAGATTCGCATCATGGATTGTGCAGCCAACAAATCTGCAACAACTGCGTGATGCTATCGTGTCAATATGGACCAAAATCTCTGGGGAATATTTTCAGTATGTTGAATCTATGCCACGAAGGATTAAGACGGTTCTGAAGGCAAAATGGTGTCCAACCCGCTAATAGTAAGGTGTACCTAATAAAGTGGCCACTTATTGTAGTTGTACATTTTAATTTAATATCTTTTTTTTTTAAAGGATTAATTTAATATCGCTATAATATAGAGTCTACAAATAACTTTAACTCATGTGAACTTCATAAATCTCCAATATTTAAAACAGCTTTTAGCTTGTACATATTTAAACGCACTGCTTTAATGAATCAAAATGACTTGCTTCTATAAAACATCTTGCCTGGATTTAATAAATCAACAGTAATAAATTGGATAACAATGTCGCATTAATATTTGTACAAAATATTTCTACATAATTAATATGCTCACCACGCATAGTGGGTAAAAACTTGTTAAACATCTTAATTGCATTTGATTATTAATGCTAAACTGACTAAAAATCATGTCGAAATCACCATGTGCAAAGAGAAAATAAATGATGTGTAGTGGCTAATGGATATAGGATACTGTATATCTTAACAGGAAGCTGCCCACCCTAACACAAAATGTGTGTTATTAAAGAGACGAGGATTGTGTGTAGCAGATACGTGATGAACAGACAGAGGTGAGAAAACCAGTGTGTCCTTGAAAAGCTGCAGTTCTGTGCATTTCCTGCAAGCACGGCTGCCACATGGAGCAGAGAAAATAGGCAAGTAAAGACAGAGCGTCTAATGACACAATAGCAGAGGACGGCACCATATGCCACCTACTCACTCTCATTACACACACACGCTCACACACTCATGCACTTGCTCATGCATTATGAGTAAGCACTAATGAGGGGAATTTGAATCTATTTGAGCTGAATATGGATCTAAAAAGAGTCTTATGATAGTCGATATAAAGCAGTTTAGGGAGTAACGCATTACAAAAGTGATGTGATTACAGTAGTGTATTACTTTTTTGCGGCAAAGCAGTAATATAATTAATATACTGATATTTTTTCGGTTATATTATTACTCAGTCTTAGCAATGCAAGTTACAACAATGCATTTTTAAGGGATTGTATTAAATAATGTTATTTTTAAGAATGTTTTAATGTTACACAGAAAAATCTGCAGGTCAAGTAGTATGTTTGTCGAATTTGATGCATCACCGGATTCTAGAAAGCTTGCCAGCAAAATCTCTGTCAAAGCCAGCAATGATGAGGTAATCTACACACTACCTGACAAAAGTCTTGTTGTCTATTCAAGTTTTAGTAACACAAATAATAACTTGACTTCTAGTTGATCATTTGGTATCAGAAGTGGCTAATATGAAAGGCAAAGGCCTCTAGATTACGCTTATTTTACCAGAATAAAATATGATCATGCCTTTTTTTTTTCCATAATATTTTTTATTTTCGTTTTCAGTTCGTACACATTGAAATACAACATTTTCCAAACATTTTTTACAACAATAACCTTGTTGCGTTCGCAAATTATACAAAATATGGGAATATACATATTTATATTAAAAACTAAACAAAAACAAACAAACAAAAATAATAAATAAATAAAAAATACAAGTAAAAACTGCTCCTCCTTTTATCGGTAATGGTAATCTATTCAAAAATGACCATTATAATCAAACTGAGTACAAGGTAGAGCAAATATATATTGAAGAATATATCAATACAGAACTATAAGACTGGAACTGCATTGTCCACTAAAAATTATTCATCAACTTCTTCCTCTGTTAATTCCACTTCTTTGATATAACTAATGAAAGGACTCCATGTTTTCAAATACACGCTGTTTAGCTTTTAGTATAGAAGCTTTTTTTTTTCTAATTGCAGGCTTGATGCCTTGATTTTTAATGATTTAATTAGGACTGTAAGGTCTGACTTTTTAACAGAAATAATGTACAGTATAGAATATAAAGTCATGGTGCAGTGGAAAAAGAATTGATATATTATATGACTTCCATGAGCTTGGAGGACTGCATCCATACATCTCTAGCAACCACTCAGAATAAAGTCATCTGGAATGGCAAAGAAAGCGTTCTCCCAGACTCCCAGAGTTCATCAAGATTCTTTGGATTCATCTTCAATGCCTCCTCCATCTTACTCCAGACATGCTCAATAATGTTCATGTCTGGTGACTGGGCTGGCCAATCCTGGAGCACCTTGACCTTCTTTGCTTTCAGGAACTATGATGTGTAGGCCATACCTTTCAATATTCGGATCATAAAATCCGGGAGATTTTATCAGGGGGGGTGTGCACGTAGTGAAGAGCAGGGGGGAGGAGGGGTGCGCGCGAACTGAAGAGCGGGGGTGAAGGTGCGTGCGAACTGGGTAGCACGTATGAAGATGGTTGCGCGTTGGGTTTGAGCATGAGGAGCGGGGTGGGGGGGATTGGCGGTGGGGGAGGGGTGGAGATGGGTCTGAAATATGGGACACTACTGGAAACACGGGAGTGTTGGCAGGTATGGTGGAGGCTGAAGTATGAGAAGGAGCGCCATCCTGCTGAAGAGTTTGCCCTCTCCTGTGGTTTGTAATGTAATGGGCAGCACAAATGTCTTGATACCTCAGGCTGTTGATGTTGCCATCCACTCTGCAGATCTCTCACACGCCCCAATACTGAATGTAACCCCAAACCATGATTTTCCTTCACCAAACTTGACAGATTTCTATGACAATCTTGGGTCTATGCGGGTTCCAGTAGGTCTTCTGCAGTATTTGTGATGATTGGGATGCAGTTCAACAAATCGACCTTCTGCCACTTTTCCAAATGATCAACTAGAAGTCAAGTTATTATGTGTTGCTCTTACATCTAGGATCGACGACAAGACTTTTGTCAGGTAGTGTATGGTTCATATGCACAGCATGATAGATTAAGCCATTACTGTGCTCATCTAGGTGTAATTTGCCATTTTTTGAAAGTCGCTGACTTTCATTTTCAAACTGTTTGCTTTTATTGAATATTTTTTCAAGATCTGAGATAAATGATCTGCTGCTGCTTTCAATAATATGGCTACAAATGTCACTTAAAATCAGAGATGGCAACAGAACACACATCCTTCAAGTAGAAGTACAGATACTCATGTTTAAAACGACCCTAGTAAAAGTTGAAGTACTGCCTACACTTTTGTACTCAAGTAAAAGTAAAGAAGTACAGCCTGTACATGTGCTTAAGTAAAAAGTTTCCCTTAATACCACCTGTTTTAGTTTTATGCTGGTAACTAGAGCTCACATCATATTGATACATTCATTCATTTTCCTTCAGCTTAGTCTCTATTTAAGAGGTCGCCACAGCGGAATGAACCGCCAACTATTCCGCCATACGTTTCACCTAGCTGATGGCCTTCCAGCTGCAACCCAGTACTGGGAAACACCCATACACACTCACATTCTCACACACACACACTCATACACTATGGCCAATTTAGTTTATCTAATTCCCCTACACCACATGTCTTTGGAAACGGCAACTGTCCCAGCTGGGACTTGAACCAGCAACCTTTTTGCTGTGAGGCAACAGTGCTAACCACTGAGCCACCCCATATCGATACATATATACAAAAAATCACTTACATTTTAGATTTTAATGTAAAAATTGTGGCTAATATTGCAAAACAACACTGCTCAAAAATCTGCCCCATGTATCATCATCCTGACACAAACTCACACGTAGCTTTCTTGCTGTCAGATCAAGAACAGCAGCTGTCATTTATGATTATTGTGGTGAAAGTAACTTAATGGCTCGTTTCCACTGACTGGTACGGGTCACCTTTATCAGGCTTGCGTTTCCACTAACAAGGGTACCCTTTTGGTGGGCGTGGTGTACCACAGAAAGTTTCAGTCGACGTCATTCTCGCTCGAGGAAATGTCTACAATAAAGCTGTATGGGTCACTCACATATCATATAAGAAGCACTTCTCACAACACAGATGCTTCATACACATAAATACTTGTGTAGAAATGTTTATTACTAACTTTTCAATGAACATGAGTTGATTATAACTGCAGATCAATGACAGTGCGAAACAGCCTACTGTAACGTCTGTAATTATATTAAATAAATAAATGAATAAATGAACATATATAAACACATACAGCCCCTTACAGTCTCCAATATGTTACCAACTACAGAAGAACTACATATAGCAGACATCCGTCGGTATTTAGGTTCAAAATCAACACAAAATATAGCCTACAGTCAGTGTAAACCTCTTATCTGCGTCAGTAATCTTCAGCAGCACATGTAGCCTCTGTTAAACAGTAATTCCATCATTCCCGGTTCATATTAGTCCAAAAGGTGAAGATAATAAGTTAGTTATACATGGCACTTTGTTCGTGTTTGCTGAATAATAATGTGCTCGTTTTTTCCGGCTTCTTCTTTGTTTCTTCGCGCTTCACTCTCGCGTTTGTCAGTGTCTGAGAGGATCGGGTTTCAAAAGCACGTCAATAATCAAGCGCAGGTTATTATCATCAGCTCAAGAAGTTTGTTATTTCAGATATAATGTTAGACGCGTGCGAGCGCAAGGAAGAAAGCGAAACCGCTCGCGCCTCAGACTGGCTCGTAAAAAACTACGGGGCACAGGGTAAATCTGCTCTGCTTCTTGGCTTTGTGGTTGTTCTTCCAGACGACGACAAGGTTTGTTTGAGCCCAGATCGACCATGGCTCGTTATTATATGTATAAATAATTCCGCTATAATCTCTCGGCTGTGCGTGTATTTCAAACATGGCGGGTTTTTTGTTTTTATTCTGGCTTGTTGCGTAAGCGAATGACGTATCTCTGTAAACCAATAGCTTTCAGCTGCGTGTGTGGCTCCGCCTTTTGGTACCCTTTCTCAGGTTTGGTACCCTTTCGAAAGGGTGCCGAAAAAGTGGTACGGTACGGTTCGGTTTGGTACGCTTTTTGACAGTGGAAACGGCCATAAAAGCGTACCAAACCAAACTGAACCGAACCGTACCGTACCACTCAGTGGAAACGGGCCATAAAAGTACTATAAAAATAGTGTAACGCATTACATTTCAGATGCAGTAATATTGTAATGTCACTTATTACCAGGCCCAGACCAAATCTGTGGATTTTTTTAATGATTTCTGTGCAGAATGTTGTAAAAAAACAAAAAAAAACAACCAAACAAACAAAAAAAACTTGAGGATTTATGTAAAATGATGAAATGAAATGATGAAAACCTAGTACACTTAAAAAAATTACAATAACAAATTCATTTTCCTTCGGCTTAGTCCCTTATTTATCAGGGGTCACCACAGCAGAATGAACCACCAACTATTGCGGCATATGTTTCACATAGAGGATGCCCTTCCAGCTGCAACCCAGCACTGGGAAACTCTCATACATTCTCACATTTGCACACACTCTCATTCACTACGGCCAATTTAGTTCATCCAATTTACCTATAGCACATGTCTTTGGACTATGGGGGAAACCGGAACACCCGGAGGAAACCCCACGCGAACACTGGGAGAACATGCAAACTTCCCACAGAAAAGCCAACTGGTCTAGCCTGGACTCGAACCGGCGACCTTCTTGCTGTAAGGCGACAGTGCTAACCACTAAGCCACTGTGCTGCAATAACTTCTACAATAACTAATGTATAATGTATTACATTTTGGAAGTAAATTGGCCAAACTCTGATACAACTGTTATAAGGCCATGCTATTGGTAGAAGACAGCCAATCAGCTTTGAGAAGAGCCCGCTCACCTTTAGAAGCCTCCGTGCCGTACGGGTTCCCCAGGCTGTCAGTCAAGTCAGGCAGCCACGCGTCTTTGACAGCGGATTTGAAGACCTCTCGGTTGTCCAGACTCTGGAGTGGCCGGAAGTTGTTACGCAGGTATTCCACGGATTTAACATGATCCTGCTGCTCTGTGGTGAAGATGGAGTAGAACGCCTCCAGCTGAGAAAAAGAGAGAGAGAGAATTCACTATGTTTTCACATCCGTCTCTTATTTTTCAGTAAGTCATCCCTCAAGATGTCTTTTTTTCTCCCCCTCCTTCCGAACAAGCGACTCGGAGGAATGTTATTTCAGCTCACGGACTGATCAAAGAGCAAAAACATGACCGACTGTCTGTCTTATTTTCGCCTCTGCCATGCCTCACTAACCTCCTGCATCGTTCCCGCTCTCGCTTTCATAAAACACTGAATGTTCAGAAAGCCAAAAGCCAAAAACGAAATCCGAAGAAATCTGGAGTCATTTGATGGGGCACTTGAACTAAAGCACGCTGTAAGAGGAGCCACATGTTGTGTGTGCGTGTGTGTGGGGAATGTGTTTGAGTTTCTACAATTGAGAAACAGCACTTTAGAGCCTGTTTGAGGATAAAGGTGGGTTTGATTTTGCCAAGTATGATGTGATCCTGGATTAACGTCTACTGTATGTTGATCCTGGAACATCATTCCTGCTTGAAAATATAATCCATAACCCTAAACCTAACCCTAACGGTCAATTATTCTCCAAATCAGAGACTTAAACAAGGATGTAGATGCACATAACACTAACAGTAAGCTATAATTTAACATAAACTGCAAATTTGTGCCTTAAATCTGATTGGCTGATTGGAATGTTCTTGCAGGATCAACACAGATACTGACCAAGAACATGTTCTACTTGGTGAAATCACACTAACCGATGATAAAACAGTGATATGGCTACACCTCCAGTGAAGAACATCATCAACAGTAATAAATAAATAAATAATAAATATTTGTACAAAAAATGTTGCTGATTCAGAGTTAAATATCAATTCAATCGTTCATTGATTCATAGTTTATTCATTCTTTCATTTGGACTGATTGGAATCAGGAATGTTAACTAAAAATAGCTCCCAAAATGGCACTCGCTTTTATTTTCATTGTTTAGTAAAAGATACTTCATTCATTCATTCATTCATTTTCTTTTTGGCTTAGTCCCTTTATTAATCTGGGGTTGCCTCAGCGGAATGAACCACCAATTAATTCAATTCAATTCAATTCAATTCAATTCAATTCAATTCAATTCAATTCAATTCAATTCACCTTTATTTGTATAGCGCTTTTGCAATGTAGATTGTGTCAAAGCAGCTTCACATAAAAGATCATAGTAAATTGGAACAGTGTAGTTCAGTTTTTAGTGTTTAAGTTCAGTTCAGTTTAGCTCAGTTCAGTGTGGTTTAAAAATCACTACTGAGAGTCCAAACACTGAAGAGCAAATCCATCGTTGCGCAGCTCTACAGATCCCAAACCATGAAAGCTAACGGTGACAGCGGAGACGGAAAAAAACAAACAAAAAACATTTATCCAGCACATGTTTTTACGCAGCAGATGCCCTTCCAGCTGCAACCCATCACTGGGAAACACCCATACACTCTCATTCACACACATATACTACTGATGATTTAGCTTACCCAATTCCCCTATACCCCATGTCTTTGGACTTGTGTGGGAAACCGGAGCACCTGGAGAAAACCCATGCAAACACGGAGAGAACATGCAAACTCCACACAGAAACGCCAACTGACCCATCCGAGGCTCGAACCAACGACCTCCTTGCTGTGAGGCGATTGTGTTACCCACTGGCCCACCGCGTCACCATAAGTAATAATGTAGTGCTTCATTCTGCGGGGACATCTATCTAGATGTATATTTTCCCCCTAATTACAATGGCTACTTGCAACAAAAGTAAGCAAATAAAGTACGTTTCCACTGACACATTGATAGTGCATCGCAGCAAGCATTTTCAGATCATTCATATGGAAGTTAAGTGCAAACGTCCACACAAATTGAGGCGGAGAACCAACAAACTTTTAATAATAAAAATAAACATGAAACAAATGGATGGTGGCAGTCCCTTGAGCTTCCGGGTCCTACACTTAATGCATTAATCAACAAGATGTGTTTGACAGGATGTGTTGCTATTTTCAGACCAGTGCAACTGTAATTTTCACGTTTATAGCAAACGTGCGTATTAATAGCAAATCCATTTGCACCCCTTTGTGGACTCATGGGTGTGCTATTCTGATAAGGAGGTGTGTTAAGGCGCATTGTTGGCGCGTTGCTATTTTGAGGAACTGAAATAGACAGTGCCATTGACCAAAAAATATCAGGTCCAAAGTCCAGCGCAGAGCGCATCAGTTATGTGCCTCTGTGGGTCCAAAACGCTTACACATTGCTTAATACACACAAGATGTACAGCAATGCACACATATCTTTACATATGAAAAATAAAGGATTAAAATGTTCATAAAAATGATTATTTTCAGTTTTTTGACCACACTTCATTTATTCGTTTGGTGGAAATTATAACTGACTTTAGAAATACATTTGAAACAAATCTTTGCACTTAGCAAACAATAAAATACTTAGGCTAATGGATGTCTTCAGTGGAGTGGGTACAACACCGTTACCTTATCTACGAAAGTAAAGGAGTAAAAAGTAAAGAGAAAGTAAAGAGGCTGAATGGAGGAGGGTTGTTCTTTATCCTCGCACTGCAGATGGTCTGTTTAACTGTTTTCTCGCTAGTGAAGTGTTCAGTTTATCCACTTACAAAGTCCACCAAGTAAATATTAATTACGCCATGGCACAACGAAAGTGACTCTTAAAGGGGATGGCAAATGAGACTCTGACTGGGTTAATGCACGTTAAGCTCAAAACACACCCATAACTCATTAAGAGAATAAGCACAACCCTGTTAGACCATGCGCTATAGCGCAAAGCGTATTTTTCCGTTCTTAAAATAGCAAAAGTGGATTCAGACATGTCCGTAATGCTTTTGCACCCTGCACTTTAGACTTTTCACTTAGATCATTAAAATAGGACCCTGTATGTGACACTTAAGACAGGTCACAGTTAACACTCATGCTTCCCGCCTCATACAAGCTTAACTTTTCGAATAAAGGTAAAAAATCGAATCTGTTGGAGATGTCCGAAAAAGTCCACAGAGGGGGGCTGATCACCAGAATAGGGAAGTCCCAGAGTAAAATAAGAAAATATTTTGGGGGCTTGTGGGTGGTTAAAGTCCCTGGCGTCTGGCTGAGATCAAAACCTTTTATTACATTCGGCTAGCTAAAGCGATCTACTCCCGGGAGGGGGTTAAAATCAGGGGCCTTGCGATTTACTTACAGAAGGAAGTTAACATTGAGGGGCACGTAATTAGAGCTGTAAAGCTTAACTTTTGATTTTAGGTGAAAAAGTCTAATCTGTTGGAGACGTCCAATAGATTAATGGGTACCGAAAAAGTCCACAGAGGGGGGCTGATCACCAGAATGGGGAAGTGACAGAGTAAAATGAGAAAATATGATACACCGGTGGTTTGGAATATGGAAAAACTGTATGGAAAACCAACTGTTTTCATCAGTTTTTATATTATTTGTTTCCATTTTATTTATACTTGTCTCTTTTATTCATGTTTATGTAAAACACTTTGAATTGCCAGTGTGTATGAAATGTGCTATATAAGTAAATTTGCCTTGCCTTACAACTCTCATGGCTTTCGGTCCCGCCCCCTGACTACACAAACCATCAAGTGTGCTGTAAAATCCTTCATTCCTAAATGCTTTACCACAAGTCTGGTCCGTGACGTCACTTACACAGAGACTCACTGTGCGTCAATATGTTGCTCTCGAATTATCTCCTAATCACAATCCTCATCTATTAATCCCTTATATGCCGAAACCTCGCTTCTAAACAGCTTATCAGGATTGGGCACCGGCTACAAAAGCACGTCTTATATTGTGTGCGATTCTTAGCGCGGTAGTAATCCAGGACAGATTTGTTGCGTGTTTATGAAATGACTGCGCATCATGGGTATGAAGGTTAAGTAATCCCTTGTGGGAAATCACAGCAACAGGGCTGTTCTGGGTCACACATCTGTCTGTGTCTGTCTGCGCGTGTGTGTCACTGTTCAAAAGACATGCTGGAGTCTGATGGTTGAGTAATCCCTTATGGCAAATGCCATAGCAACAGGGCATTCTTGGGGCAAACAGCAAGGTGTGTGTGTATGAGTATGTGTCTGCGATGTCCACCTATGCTCCAGATGTTGTAAATGCAGTAGACTGACTGAGCATCGATCGGCTCTTAAAGCGCCCCAGAGCTCCGTCTGTCAGTCTCCGTGACCTACTTCCTGCTTTGATGAAGAACAAAGGAGCAAGAAACACGGGGAGTGAAGGACAACTGTCTTCCTCCATAGACTCACTTATATCTGCCTCGGCTGTGTTTCCTTTTAAACAAAATCACCTAGAGACCAAAGGGAACAAAGGAACTTTAAGAGGTGTCAAATGAGAGCAGAAAGCTTCGGCGGGCAGCGTTTTACGGCTCTGAAGAAGGGACTGTGTCTTCCTGTTTAAAGCTTCGTAAGCCGTGACCTATACAAATACCACTTCCTGCAGTTTGATCTGACGGGCTTGAAACATTTGGATACAGATGGCAGTGACTCATCTGACAAAAATCTGGGCTATTACTAGACAGAGTTACTGTTATTCGACATATAAGCTGACTACACGTAAAGTCATGTAAATGCCTTGGAAACGTCATAAATGGTTTCAACGTTAAGAGTATTTTACCCATTAAAGTGAGTCATCATTTACTCATCCTACTGTTGTCATAACATAAAAGAGGATTTTTTAATATATCCTGCTTGCACTTGTTCATATAACAGTAGGGTACAGTGACCAGCATTAAAGGGGTCCTAATATGCCTAATAGGCACACGACGTCAACATGACGTCAGACTGATGTTGTACCCCAACGTTGTCGGGAAGTTGCATTTTGTTTGGAATTGAAAACTGGGTTGACATCAGAATCCAACATCAGGCCGACGTCAATGTCCAACATTCAACCTAAAATCAACCAAATATCAACGTCTAATGATGTTACAGCTTGGCGTCGTGTGGACGTTACCACTATGACGTCTATTAAACGTTGGATTTTGGTTGCCGTATCTCATGAATAAGTCAGAATTTGAAGTCAATATGACGTTGGTTTAAGATGTTGGCTCGAAAGTAAAGGAGTAAAAAGTAAAGAGAAAGTAAAGAGGCTGAATGGAGGAGGGTTGTTCTTTATCCTTGCACTGCAGATGGTCTGTTTAACTGATTTCTCGCTAGTGAAGTGTTCAGTTTATCCACTTACAAAGTCCACCAAGTAAATATTAATTATGCCATGGCGCGACAGAACTGACTCTTAAAGGGGATGGGAAATGAGACTCTGACTGGGTTAATGCACGTTATGCTCAAAACACACCCATAAAATCAACCAAATATCAACATCTAATGATGTTACAGCTTGGCGTCATGTGGACGTTACCACTATGGCGTCTATTAGACGTTGGATTTTGGTTGCCATATCTCTTGAATTAGTCAGATTTTGACGTCAACATGACGTTGGTTTAATTGTTGGCTCGGCGTTGGATAACTGAGTTAATTCTGACTTCAACTGTATATGTGTATATATATATATATATATATATATATATATATATATATATATATATACACACAGTTGAAGTCAGAATTGTTAGCCCTCCTTTAAATTATTAGTATTTTTTTAATATTTGCCAAATTATGCTTTACAGATCGAGGAAATTTTTTTACAGTATGTCTGATAATATATTTTCTTGTTTGATTTATTTCAGCTAGAATAAAAGCAGTTTTTAATTTTTTGAAATCCATTTTAAGGTCAATATTATTAGCCCCATTAATATATTTTTTTCGATAGTCTACAGAACAAATCATTATTATACAATAACTTGCCTAATTACCCTAACCTGCCTATTTAACCTAATTAACCTAGTTAAGCCTTTAAATATCACTTTAAGCTGTATAGAAGTGTCTTGAAAAATATTTAGTCAAATATTATTTACTGTCATCATGGCAAAGATAAAATAAATCAATTATTAAAGATGAGTTATTAAAATTATTGTGTTTAGAAATGTGTTGAGAAAAAAATATTCTCTCCATGTAACATAAATTGGGCAAAAAAATTTAAATAAACAGGGCTAATTCCTGTTTAAGTGAATTCTAGTGAATTCTGACTTCAACTGTAACTGTATATATATATATATATATATATATATATATATATATATATATATATATATATATATATATATATATATATATATATATATATATATATTCAATCCAAAACAAAAGTTATATCATTGAAAACACTGCTAAGTTTTAATATTAAAGTGCTGTGTTCGAAACAGACGGAACTTGCTTCTTTGGCAAGGTGACAGGTGGCAGTACTAAAAAACATCTAAGCTGTTTTTTTTTAAATTGTTTGCCAATTAAATTGCACCGGGATAGCTAACCAATCACAACACATTTAATTTTTCGGAAGGTTGGACTTCATCAAACCCGGAACTAATCAAACCGTTTGTACAAGGCTGGTGAGAAAGGTATTGCAATGTTTTTTTTTTCACCAAGCATGAGAGCATGTTCTAGTACACCCCCCAAACTGAATCAAGACTTAGCATCATAGGACCCCTTAAAAGATACAATTCACCCAGAAATGAAGTTTCTGTAATCATTTACTCTCGCTTTTGATGAACATAAAAGAAATCATTAGACATAACTTCGAAAGTATTTTTTTCCTTCACTTGATTTCAATGACTACAGGTTTGAAACATTCTTCTAAATATCTTCTTTTGTGTTCAATAGAAAAAACAAACAAACAACAGCAGCAGCTCATAGTAAACAAGTAAGTTGGGTGTACAGTACTATACCAATGCTTCTCAACCACATTCCCGGAAGACCACCAGCTCTGCACATTCACCATGTCTCCTCAACCAAACACACTTGATTTAGATCATCAGCTCATTAGCGGTGACTGAAAGACCTGTAATGGATGTGACAGACAAAGGAGGCATCCAAAACATGCAGTGCTGGTGGTCCTCCAGGAACGTGGTTGAAAAACACTGTACTATACTTTAATAAAATAAATTAAAGCTGCAAAGGCATCAGATTGATCTCGTGTGAAATTTGTTGAGCATGGGCTATAATAATTCGGTTAAAATATATATCTACAAAACAAATAAAATAAATAAACAGAAGATACAAAGAACACAGTCCATGTGTTTTCAGCTCTGAGGTGAATCTATTTCTTATATCTGTCACAGCAGTAAGTTCACATTCATCCACTGTAGGTGAGTCGGAATCAAACACACAGCCGTGCATGAAGACAAATGGTCAAGGTTAGGATTTTTGTTAAATAAATTGCATTTTGGTCTGTTTTTTTTTACCAAATACCATTTAACATCCCCTGAACACTTGGTAACTTGAATTCTTTTATGTCTTTTTATTTTTTTAAGCTTAACGCTGGTCGCTATTCACTTCTCTGACACGGACGAGAGCAAACAGGACATTTTTTTGTGTAATTCCTGCTTTTGTATTTTCTATTCTGTTGGGTTATGAATAGAAGCATGTTCAGGCACTATCAAGGTGAGAAAGTAATACAGTTCATTTTTTAAGGTTCTGACCTAAAATGTCTGTCAGCTAATTCAATCTGCACAAAGTCAGTGCTTTTATGTAATATAAAACAGTTTAACATCACAACATTTAATCCTAAAAATGGGCCACTTCTACCTTATGCTGCATTTCAGTGTGCTGTGACAGAAACATAAATCAATATTTGCATTTGTTTATCCTTTAGTATTTCTATAGGAATCATGTGATGGACAGTGCCATGTTAGTTATAGTTATATTATGACTTAATATAACTTAATAAAACGAAACGGATGAGTTATAAAAAAAATTCACCCCTCTCAGAGTTGTCATGAAGGTTAATCATGGCTATATGCACCAAAGCCATCATTTGTTCCAGGCTGTAAGCATGTTTTTATCAGCTGTAAAAATGGCCAATTTCCCATTGCAGTCAGAAATGACCTGGACTTCCTGGAGCCAGCCCCCCAAGGCGAGTCGATGAATTGCAGTTTTAGTTACTTCCGTATTGGCTTCCCGAGGGAGAGCGGGAGGTTGCCCCTTGGTGCTTACCAGCGACCTCTGGTGGTTAGAGATCGCAGGTAATCATGACAGGCTGGGCTTTATTGATTTTTTTTTTTATATTGTGAATTTACATAAGTACATTAAAATTAATAATATCAACAGCAAAATCATATTGGGCGTGCCAGAGTTTACACAGGGGCGCCCCTAGGGTAGGGGTACAAAAATAGAATTGGGATTGGGCCTACAGCTGCTGGATTTACAACACATGAACTCAAACATGAACCTAAAATACATGAAAGTAAGTGGCTGGGTGACGAATAAAGGAAATGTTTTGTTCATCTAAACAGTGTGTATCTGTTGTGAAAGACACACATTTACAGTTATTTTCTATTCTGTTAGTTTTTGAATAGAAGCATGTTCAGGCAGTTTCAAGGTGAGAAAGTAATGTAGTTAATTTTTTAGGGTTTTGACTTATAATATTGAACAGATATTTATTTCGAAAGTCTGTCAGCTAATTCAATCGGTAAAAAGTCAGTGCTTTTATGTAATATAACACAGTTTAACATAACAACATTTTTCTTACTTTCTTAAAAATGGGCCACTTCTACCTTATGCTGCATTTCAGTATGCAGTGACGGAAACATAAATCAATATATGCATTTGTTTATCCTTTAGTGTTACTATAGGAATCATGTGATGGACAGTGCCATGTTAGTTCATGTTGCAGTGGAGAGATTAAGGCCCAATCCCAATTCTACCTCTTAGCCTTTCCCCATCCCAATTCTTTTTAGCTTGAAGGCGTGGGGCTAAGGGGAATTACTAGTTAGCCCTTAAAATGGAGATTTTTCAGGATCACACTTAAGGGGTACAAACATTTCCCAGAATGCACCATTTACAGCGGCAGCATGGCTGCACACGGAAGTAAAAAAGATGCACAAATTAGTATTTTTAGTCATTATTACGAATTTTTACAACAAACAAGCACATGTTTTAATACATTCGTAACAGCGTTTGTGTTTTACCGTCATGCTTTAAAAAACCCCCAGCTAAAATAAAAACCGCAAAATTTTGCGATCTATAATCCATAATCAGGCAATGCAGTGGCGCAATCACAGCAAGAAGGTCGCTGGGTCGAGCCTCGGCTCAGTTGCCGTTTCTGTGCGGAGTTTGCATGTTCTCCCTGCATGGGTTTCCTCCGGGTGCTCCGGTTTCCCCCACAGTCCAAAGACATGCGGTACAGGTGAATTGGGTAGGATAAATTGTCCGTAGTGTATGAGTGTATGTGTGAATGAGTGTGTGTGTGTGGATGTTTCCCAGAGATGGGTTGCAGCTGGAAGGGCATCCGCTGCGTAAAAACGTGCTGGATAAGTTGGCGGTTCATTCCGCAGTGGCGACCCCGGATTAATAAAGGAAAATGAATGAAATAATCCATAATCATAACACCTGTATAGTAGTCCCACAACATTCTGACACTCGATGACACTTGAATCCCCTGTCAGAAAAGTCTAGTGGCTGGGAATGAGCTTTTTACAGTGTCTGCTATAATGTTACTGTTGTTACTATATAAATATATAATATAATATGCATATAATCATATTATATATTTATATATCATATACATATATTAAATATATCATTCCGCTGTGGCGACTCCTGATAAATAAGCGACTATGCCAAAGGAAAATTAATGAATGAGTATCATTTAATGCACGCACACACACACTTAAGCAATAATGCGTTCATCCCAGTCTCATTTTCATTCGTCTCAAATTAAATGCGTACCCTTCCAGTCTGTTTCTATCTAAAATATGTATTTTACAGTTACAGTCTTACACCATACAGATATAAATCTTGTAATAACCATGAAATCGCATTGAATCATACATGGCCGGATGAGGTTTACACAGATGTTCTTTGATCTTTTACATGTGAGAGCAAAGCCTCTGTTTGCCATTTCTCTTTTAACGCGCGGTGAGATCAGAAGCCGCAGAGAGGCCAGAGACAGATCGCTTTCTGACAGAGACCAACCTTCATAAACAGAAACTGTGTTCCCGGTCTGTAGAAACTTTAGACCACACTTCTTATCACGTTAATCTGTATGTGATATCTGGGTCTAAAGGCTCGTACGAACTGAGACGCTTTTCGTTTGCGTTTATCGTCAGCGTTTTTCGAGACGTTTTTCCGGATTCAAACCCAATCGATTTTTATTGGCGTCGAGCAGAAAATATAGCAAAATCAATCCTTGATGTTAGATGGCGCTACACAACTTTAAGCTTCTGACACCCGCTTGTGACACAGAAGAAGAAGAGAGAAAGTTAACACGCTTGTTGTTAAAGTTACTGGCGATTCGAACTTTGATGTGGAGGCTGAAGTATGAGAAGGAGGATCATTTTCCAAATGATCAACTAGAAGTCAAGTTATTATTTGTTGCTCTTACAACTGGGATCGACAACAAAACTTTTGTCAGGTAGTGTATAATAATCTCGGTCCAATCACTCTTCAGTATCAATCCTGAGGAATTTAGCTCTAAAAAGCGAGCATGTACAATTTAATTTAATTACAATGAAATCACTTCACATTCCTTAACAAGAAGAATTAAATTAGAAGATTTGGCAAGATTTTGGACAAAAATGTTTAAAGAGAAGCATATATTACCCGTTTAAATTGCTTTTCTTTTTTTAAATCACTTTTATATACGTTTAAATCTCTTTTTCTGACCTTCACACAGCTGTTCATGTTGCCTGTTAGCATGATGACGATGCTCCATTTTTTTAGGGGTTGGTTTTCTTATATTACAGTGTAAAAGCTCAGTTTGAGAGTATTTCTTATCAATCAGAGCTCAGGAATGGTGCCGAGAGGGAGGACAGGATGAATGTGCGCAAGCCGAGCTGAGCAGCGCATACTAATGGAGAAGCATGAGTCAGTGTGCTCCAAGTCTGAGGTCTCGCAAGGTCCATTCAAACAATAACCAGTATTATACACACTGCTGTTTTCTTTTGTTTCTCACACTGTTTAAGCTCTTGTCCCAAACCCCAGGTGTTTTACAAGAGCTCTGTTTAATAAATCTGAAGCAGTTTTAACGCCTCAGACATTCCTCAACTAGGTCAGCTTCATGGTATTATGAGCATTTTTTTTCTTTGAGTGTTGCTTTGAATGCAGAAATAATTTGTTCCCAGTTTTATACAGCATAATTTGGAGTTTGTCTTAAAGGTCTGCTGAAGTGGCTTGAAATGCACAGTTTTGTTCAATGTGTGACATATTTTCAAGTCAAAGCTTAAAAACAAGTCAAAGCTTAAAAATAAATAAATAAACAAACAAACAAACAAATAAATAAATAAATAAATAAATAAATAAATAAATAAATAAATAAATAAATAAATAAATAAATAAAATAAAAATAACTGAAGCTCAATTTCAAACCAAATGTAAAAGTTTGAGGACAGACTTTATAGTGGCTTGAGAAATGCCTTTCAAAGTAATTTATTTAGTTTGAAAGTATCAAGTTGGCTAAAAGCAACATAATTAACAACATAAATTAAAAAGCAAATTACATTATATTATAAAGCATGGATTAGCATGTTGTTACCATGATTCTATCATGAATAAGCATGATTCTAGCATGAATAAGCATGATTCTAGCATGCATTAGCATGCTGTTAGCATGATTCTAGCATGAATTAGCATGTTGTTAGTATGATTCTAGCATGAATTAGCATGTTGTTAGCATGATTCTAGCAAGAATTAGCATGTTGTTAGCATGATTCTAGCATGAATTAGCATGTTGTTACCATGATTCTATCATGAATAAGCATGATTCTAGCATGAATAAGCATGATTCTAGCATGCATTAGCATGCTGTTAGCATGATTCTAGCATGAATTAGCATGTTGTTAGTATGATTCTAGCATGAATTAGCATGTTGTTAACATGATTCCAGCATGAATTAGCATGTTGTTAGCGTGATTCTAACAAAAATATCATATTGTTATCATGATTGTAGCATGGATTATCATGTTTCTAGCCTGAATGAGCATGTTGTTAGTATGATTCCAACATCAACTAGCATGTTGCTAGCATGATTACAAGATGAATTAGCATATTGTTAACATGTTTCTAACACGAATTAACATGTTGTTAGCATGATTATATCATGAATAAGCATGATTCTAGCATGCATTAGCATGTTGTTAGCATGATTCTAGCAAGAATTAGCATGTTGTTAGCATGATTCTAGCATGAATTAGCATGTTGTTAGCATGATTATATCATGAATAAGCATGATTCTAGCATGCATTAGCATGTTGTTAGCATGATTCTAGCAAGAATTAGCATATTGTTAACATGTTTTAACATGAATTAGCATGTTGTTAGCATGATTACAAAACGGATTAGTATGTTGTTAACATGTTTTTAACATGAATTAGCATGTTGTTAGCATGATTATATCATGAATAAGCATGATTCTAGCATGCATTAGCATGTTGTTAGCATGATTCTAGCAAGAATTAGCATGTTGTTAGCATGATTCTAGCATGAATTAGCATGTTGTTAGCATGATTCTAGCATGAATTAGCATGTTGTTAGCATGATTCTAGCAAGAATTAGCATGTTGTTAGCATGATTCTAGCATGAATTAGCATGTTGTTAGCATGATTCTAGCATGAATTAGCATGTTGTTAGCATGATTCTAGCAAGAATTAGCATGTTGTTAGCATGATTCTAGCAAGAATTAGCATGTTGTTAGCATGATTCTAGCATGAATTAGCATGTTGTTAGCATGATTCTAGCATGAATTAGCATGTTGTTAGCATGATTCTAGCAAGAATTAGCATGTTGTTAGCATGATTCTAGCATGAATAAGCATGATTCTAGCATGCATTAGCATGCTGTTAGCATGATTCTAGCATGAATTAGCATGTTGTTAGTATGATTCTAGCATGAATTAGCATGTTGTTAACATGATTCCAGCATGAATTAGCATGTTGTTAGCGTGATTCTAACAAAAATATCATATTGTTATCATGATTGTAGCATGGATTATCATGTTTCTAGCCTGAATGAGCATGTTGTTAGTATGATTCCAACATCAACTAGCATGTTGCTAGCATGATTACAAGATGAATTAGCATATTGTTAACATGTTTCTAACACGAATTAACATGTTGTTAGCATGATTATATCATGAATAAGCATGATTCTAGCATGCATTAGCATGTTGTTAGCATGATTCTAGCAAGAATTAGCATGTTGTTAGCATGATTCTAGCATGAATTAGCATGTTGTTAGCATGATTATATCATGAATAAGCATGATTCTAGCATGCATTAGCATGTTGTTAGCATGATTCTAGCAAGAATTAGCATATTGTTAACATGTTTTAACATGAATTAGCATGTTGTTAGCATGATTACAAAACGGATTAGTATGTTGTTAACATGTTTTTAACATGAATTAGCATGTTGTTAGCATGATTATATCATGAATAAGCATGATTCTAGCATGCATTAGCATGTTGTTAGCATGATTCTAGCAAGAATTAGCATGTTGTTAGCATGATTCTAGCATGAATTAGCATGTTGTTAGCATGATTCTAGCATGAATTAGCATGTTGTTAGCATGATTCTAGCAAGAATTAGCATGTTGTTAGCATGATTCTAGCATGAATTAGCATGTTGTTAGCATGATTCTAGCATGAATTAGCATGTTGTTAGCATGATTCTAGCATGAATTAGCATGTTGTTAGCATGATTCTAGCATGAATTAGCATGTTGTTAACATGATTCCAGCATGAATTAGCATGTTGTTAGCGTGATTCTAACAAAAATATCATATTGTTATCATGATTGCAGCATGGATTATCATGTTTCTAGCATGAATGAGCATGTTGTTAGTATGATTCCAACATGAACTAGCATGTTGCTAGCATGATTACAAGATGAATTAGCATATTGTTAGCATGTTTCTAACAAGAATTACCATGTTGTTAGCATGATTACAACATGGATTAGTATGTTGTTAACATGTTTTTAGCATGAATTAGCATGTTGTTAGCATGATTATATCATGAATAAGCATGATTCTAGCATGAATTAGCATGTTGTTAGCATGATTCTAGCATGAATTAGCATGTTGTTAGCATGATTCTAGCATGAATTAGCATGTTGTTAGCATGATTCTAGCATGAATTAGCATGTTGTTAACATGATTCCAGCATGAATTAGCATGTTGTTAGCGTGATTCTAACAAAAATATTATATTGTTATCATGATTTTAGCATGGATTATCATGTTTCTAGCATGAATGAGCATGTTGTTAGTATGATTCCAACATCAACTAGCATGTTGCTAGCATGATTACAAGATGAATTAGCATATTGTTAACATGTTTCTAACACGAATTAACATGTTGTTAGCATGATTACAACATGGATTAGTATGTTGTTAACATGTTTTTAGCATGAATTAGAATGTTGTTAGCATGATTATATCATGAATAAGCATGATTCTAGCATGCATTAGCATGTTGTTAGCATGATTCTAGCAAGAATTAGCATGTTGTTAGCATGATTCTAGCATGAATTAGCATGTTGTTAACATGATTCCAGCATGAATTAGCATGTTGTTAGCGTGATTCTAACAAAAATATCATATTGTTATCATGATTGTAGCATGGATTATCATGTTTCTAGCATGAATGAGCATGTTGTTAGTATGATTTCAACATGAACTAGCATGTTGCTAGCATGATTACAAGATGAATTAGCATATTGCTAACATGTTTGTGAAACGAATTAGCATGTTGTTAGCATGATTACAACACGGATTAGTATGTTGTTAACATGTTTTTAGCATGAATTATCATGTTGTTAGCATGATTACAACATGGATTAGCATGCTGTTAACATGTTTCCAGCATGAATTAGTATTTTGTTAACATGTTTCTAACATGAATTAGCATGTTGTTAAGATGTTGTTAGTATGAATTAGCATGTTGTTAGCATGATTCTAGCATGAATTGGCATGTTGGTAGCATGATTCTAGCATTAATTAGCATTTTGTTAGCATGTTTCTAGTTTAAATTAACATGTTGCTTATATGTTTCTAACATGCGAGAGCATGTTGTTATGATTCTAGCATAGATTAGCATGTTTCCAGAGTGAATGAGCATGTTGTTATCTAAATTCAAACATGAAATAGCATGTTGTTAACATGTTTCTAACATGAATTAGCATGTTACTTGCATGATTACAACATGGATTAGCATGTTGTTAACATGTTTTTAGCATGAATTAACATATAACTAGCTGATAACATGATGCTGACATGAATTAGCATGTTGTTAGCATGCTTCTAACATGAATTATCATGTTGTTATCATGAGTCTAGCATGGATTAGCATGTTTGTAACATGAATGAGCATGCTGTTAACATGATTCCAACATGAATTAGCATGTTGTTGACAATTTTGCAAACATGAAATAGCATGTTGTTAACATCTTTCTAGCATGAATTAGCATGTTGCTAGCATGATTGCAACATAGATTAGCATGTTGTTAACATGTTTCTAGCATGAATTAGCATGAAAATAGCATGATTTTGGCATGAATCAGCATGTTTCCAGCATAAATTAACATGTTTTAGCACAAATTAGCATGTGCTAGCATGTTTCTAGCAAGATTAACATGTCAGTATTATGTTAGAATTAATAGCAGATGTTAGAACAGAAATGGGCTACAGTCGGATCTTACAAGGAAACATGACTGGCATACGAAAATGTACAATTTTAAAAGGAGGCGTGGCACCGAACCCCACCCCTAAACCCAACCGCCCTCGGGGTATAAGCAAATTGTACTAAATGAGATTGTACGAATTCTTACGAAGCCACGAAATCAAAAAGTTCTGAAATGCTGTATATGTGCAGCAGAAACGTACCTGTTTGTATGAGAGGAACACAGGCCGACTGAAGACGATCCACTCCACCACTTTACTGCAGGGTGGTGTGGTCAGAGAGCCGATGTAGCGGTAGTAGCTCCCGATGGAGGACGGCAGCAGGTCTCTCAGCACAAAGGGCTCTAGAAAGGTCTCTTTCTCTGAAAACAAATAATAAAGAGGAAGTTTAATCTAAACGGTGTTCGCTAAAGCCTAAAGAGTACTTCAGTTCCCAAATTCACCATCAGCTCATTATTTGTGTACTGTAGATGCTCCTCACACATGCACATTGAATTGTTTGCTACTGCTGTATTTGTCTGCATGTAGTCAACATTGAACCGGGCCAATGTTTCCCCGTTGGCAAAGAAATAGAGGAGAATGTCCAAGACCAACAACACACTAAAGACAGCAAATTATTGTTTTTTTATTACAAACAATTGTTTAATTCTTCTAAAGGGTTCAATTATAAAATCTTATCAGTCATTAAGGAAGAACATTCAAACCAAACACATGAAAATACAATATCATGTCCAATTAAGAGTGTCATTCTGCGAATAAAAATATATATTCAAATGTATTCTTGGGACTTTTAATGTATTGTAATGACTTTTAATGTATTATAAGTACTTGTAAAAATGGTCTAATATTAAACATAACTATATTAATTTCTCTGTTTTTCTTAATTGTAAGTTACTCTGGATTTTTTAGGTAATGGTTTGAGTAAAATGTAGATTTGGGCTTTATTCTGTAAAAGGTCTGATAGCATTTCCAACACAATCTCACGGCAATTCGTAACTTTTTGATTTAGTGGCTAATTCGTATGAATTCGTACGATCTAATTCGTACAATTTAGTACGATTTGCTCATCCGCCAATGACGGTTGGGTTTAGGGGTGGGGTTAGGTGCCACGCCTCCTTTTTAAAATCGTACAATTTCGTACAACTGAACTCGTACGAATTAGCCACTAAACTGTCAAAACGTGAAATACTTACGTTTTCTCGTGAGATCAGGCTGGCATTTCTTGTAAATTTGTTATGAAATTATTGTCTTTATTATTGTTTTGTTTTTTGTTTTTTTCATCATTCGGTTGTTATTCCGCCAAATATTAATTCCTTAACTTTTCTTAAAGGGCACCCTTTTTTCAGATTTAATATGTGTTTTGCGTCTCCAGAATGTGTCTGTAAAGTTTCAGCTCAAAACACCCACCATTTTTTATTATACCTTTTTTTAAATTCCTATTTATACATTTTTGCACTGGGTGGCGGTTTTGGTGTACTGCTCCTTTAAGGCTAGTCCTCCCCGCCCACCGTTTCTACGCCTTTCTGCGTGCCCTAATCTCCTCCCTCGGCTGCGTCAGACAACAGACAGACTTAAAGGAAGCAGATCTCACGTAGCGTTTGTGAGAAATACTACAGTAAGAACTTTACCAATGAGTATTTATTGTGCAGTTGCATTGCAGAGTCACACAAACCCCTACTCTTTTTCAAAGGATATCCTGGGATTTTTAACGACCACAGAGAGTCAGGACCTCGGTTTAACAACTCATCCAAAAGACAACGCTCACTGAGCAGTTTAGAGTCCACATCAATATACTGGGGCATTAGGACCCACACAGTCCACAGGTTGAGCGCCTAATATTTGCGTTTGAATATTTATATTGTTTGCTAATTAATAACCTTATGTGAAACTCTGAATCTGCATCTCATTTTGGAGGCTGCAACTGTCCACCGGAGGTTGCATTTTCGGTAGCAAACACATGCTCTGAGAGCCTTCAGGACTGAATAAATCACACCAGGGGAACCCAGGGTGCTAAAATATTATTGGCTAAACTGGCATTAGGTGGGTTAAATGACCAAAACAAAGACAGACATACCAACATGTAACACACATTCTCAAAGCAGAAGAACTGACTTCAGCATTGTTTTTTCAGATATACAAGAATGTTCACGTAGCATGTTTCTTGAATATCTGCAAACATGGTATTTATATGCTTTAGAAGAGTCAAAAACTTACATACAGCACCTTTAAGTATTTGACTTAGTTTATATATCTTCCTCAGTCTTATGTACTTGAGATTGAATAAATGCTTTTTTTTTTTTGGATCGCATGAAACACTTGAATATAATTATATTAAAAATATATATTTTTATTAATAATAGAAAGTTTAAAAGGGACATTGCAGTATAACCCAGCTACAATTTCAAGCAGCCAATGCTCCACATTTAGACTTGCATTTTGCATTTTAATTTGCAGCCATAGTCCCCGGTTAGACTTTTTATACAACAATAAAGCAGAAATAAAGTTGTACACTTCTTTTGAATAGGGAGGACTGATGTTTACTACAGTTAAGCCAGAGCTGCTTACAGAGCTGATACATTTAGATCGGGGGTCTCAAACTGCCGGCCCGTGGGCCATTTACAGCCCGCCCTCCTCCTCCCTCCAGCTCGCAACTGACATCAAAAATATAGGGGGTGGGTGTGGATTTTGAGGCAGGGGCGGAACAGTGGGAATGTGTGTGTGCCGTGCAGAGAGTGGCATGCTGGAAATTACGAAGAATTAGGGGGGGGGGGTTATGCACCAGGTTACCTTACACCAAAGCTGAGGAGCTTTTAAATTCCGGGAGTTTTTGGGAGACAGAACAAAACGGGAGATGGGTCTGAAATACGGGAGACTACAGAAAAAAATGGGAGTGTTGGCAGGTATGGTTAAAACTGCTCTCCTATAAACTGTCACTAAATGAAATGGCCTCCCGCCAATTTGAGTTTGAGTCCCCTGATTTAGATTGTTGTTGTGGGTGCACAAACTGCAGATTATATCAACTTTATAGCATCCAAATCAGAATCAGTCATGAGAAGGACTTAATTATCGGTTACTGGTTAAAATGTTTCATATCGTGCATCTCTCGTAAACACTCATATTTCCTTTGGACAGTATATCAATCTGGTTATGAAACTTTTTTTGTACACAAAGAGAGCAGCTGTAATCTCCGTATTGTCCTAGAGTTTTCCCTCCACTTGTTGTGACTGTTGCCAGTCCAAAAACAGACACAGGCCAGACTAAGATGTTCGCGCTGAGGATGAGTTGTGCTTTTAGCGTTTAAAGCCACTCAATCCTCGAGAGGACACAATCAGCAGATTTCTACCCATAATCCTCCTCTGATTGAAACGCTTATCAGTTCCATCCAACAATGCCTGCCCAACATATGGCTGGCCTGGCGACACGATAAAACCAGAACTGATAAATTACACAGCTTTCCTCTTGAGTGCTTCTTGTTCTGATTTTCGAACGTTTTGCCTGAAATCATCATGAACAGATGCGGAAAGCTGATTGGTTTGTTGCAGTAGTGGTTTTTTGTTTGACACACAAACAAGAGTACGTTGCTAGCCCACTGACCCATATTCCAAACCTAACATTGGGAATCCTGCTCAAAGAAGCTTAGCACGCAGACAGCGTCTGATTTGGAAATGTCACTGTAGGTATTCCGCCCCTAAAAACACAATGCAGACACATCCAGTGTTGGGGAGTAACTAGTTACGTGTAACGCCGTTACGTAATTTAATTACAAAATAAAAGTAACAGTAATTCGTTACAGTTACTGAGAAAGAATGTGTAATTAAGTTATAGTAACTTATGAAAATGTTACAGATTACAAATGGGGTTACATCTAAAAATATTCTTCAAGAATCTGAGATATGTTGAGTAATATTAATCTGTTGCTTTGCCTGTTTTTGATACGCATGATGCCATTTATTAAAGCGGTGCTATTCTGATGCTTTTGATTGGTTTTCGAGTTTGAATTTGCAGCAAACTGCTCTTTGCCGCTTAAAGCATTAGGCTACTACAACCAGTCTGAGAGCTGCCACCATGGCGAGTGATATAAATGCATTTAATTGCTGAAAATTTAAAACCATTTCACCCTGATATCAGAGAAGGGCACACATATATGATAATTCAGTGCAAAATTTGTGTGCCAGTTGTTAAAATACGTTCAACAAAGGCTTCAATGTCGAACCTGAGGAAGCATCTGCAGGTATGTAACCTTGCCTTTCTTTATTTTTTAAAGCAAACAGTTTTTGTCATTATGGTGAGCTTACAGAAGTGAAGTTTCATAAACTAATTTCGAGAGGAGCACGTGATATGATTGAGCACGTCTGATATGCTTATCGACCGGGCGGGAGCCCTGGGCTCAAATATCTCCGAGCTCAGGGTTCTCTCCCGGGACAGCATGCCAAACCTGCTTTATACGCCAAGCATATCTAAGTGGGAACTCTTGAAATAAAAACAGACCCTTTCATTTCGATTGATATATTATGACTCACAAAGTTATCGATTTGTGAAATTAAGAGCACCAACAGACTCCTCTACCCAAAGCAATTTTAGCGACAAGTTGTGACGCTACTAGCTTAACTACATTTCTCATTAGAGTAGCGGTAGCGTCGCTACTTTATGAATCATATAGCTTTTCAGTAGCGAAGCTATTTTATTAGTGAAGTAGCATAGTATAGTCAACATGAGCTACATTTACCGATCCCGGATCAAAAAGTGACGGCACCATCGTTCACAGAGCTATGTGGCCGGTGTCTAGCCGATGAAAGTAAATCCATATGATGGCGAGAATGACGATTTCTTCTTCTTTCTGTTTTTCGGTGGTCGACAACAAACTTTTTGGTGCGTTACTGCACCTCTTGCTCTGGTCGGTGATGTCCCCAACCAATTAGGCAAACACGGGAAATTTCCTTGATGGAAGAGGACTGAGGAAGAGGAGGTCTATATATATAGTTTACTGTAGTAAAGGCTAAAGTATAATACTATTAATTGCTATTAGTTCATGATAGTTACTAATCATACTACATGTATGTGGTGTAATTTATTAATAAGAGTTGTAAATATATATACAATATCATGCTCATTCCTAAATATTTCACTTTACAATAAACTACTATAGTATTTTAGAATGTATAACACATGGTTTTATTAAATTGGAATTTGTTTTTGTTCAGTACAGCATATTATTTACAGTAAATAATTGAAGTGAACAATTCTGCCTCATATGATTCATTGACAATTTTACTGATCACCAAGATATGATTGACTTTTTTTTTGAAAATTGCAAAAATAGCTTAGATGTTCTTTTTTTTATTGCAAATGCCACAATAATCACCCTGCACAACTAACTAAAGTTTTGATTTTGTAACAACAGTAAACACTTTTTTTTAGGTATAAGGTCTGGTTTTGTGGTGTCTGTCCTTTAAAATTAGATGAATATAATCTTAATTTAAGTGATGAAAGATTTTGAGATTGTAACAGTAAACAGAGCTACTGTAAGATCACACCTGCTTGGTATAAATGCTTGAAAATGATTTAGTTGAAAATCTCCATTAGAAACTTAAAAGTAATCAATAAGTAATCAGTTACTTTACTTTTATGAAGTAATTGAAAACGTACACTACTTACAATACTTATAAATAGGGTAATCTGTAATCTATTCCATTTCCAAAGTAACCTCCCCAACACTGGAAACGTCATTGTGCCATCGTACGATTCCCCCTGTCGGAAATGAACTGCCAATCAGAACAGCTATGACCGGGCCAATGGAGACTTCAAAGGATCTCAACAAGACTGAATTAATAGACTTGTAATACATTCCATAGAGGAACAGAGACCTCATTTCAGTGTTTTGATTTATGCGCCCTAGAGAAGTGACGCTCGCTTGAGTGAACAATACTGGTGTGTGGTCCACGAGGGGACGAACGTGAACTCGCAACACAACACGCCACTACCAATCACAGCAGGGTTTAGAGATACTACAACCCGATAGCCGTCTCATTATCGCTCACTATGAGCGAGCGAGCAAAATAAACAGAAGCGAGCGCTCATTTATATGCGTCTAGATGACTAGTGTGTAAATGGGAGGCCTAACATGCCTTGTGTTGTGTGTATATTGAAGTTAAGGTTGAATGAATGGTAATCCCCCGAAGGTTGGACTGGGAATGCAGAAGTAGAGAGAGAGAAGCTTTTGCTGTGCCTCGGTGGCATGGTAATGGATGCCACAGAGCACTTTTCTGTCACACGCACACACAGCCACAGGGCAAACGCTCCAGTCACACATCCGTGTCTGAACCCAGCACGCCGCGGACTCTCTCCGCCACACGCAGTCCCGCTGCCGAAACGTCTCTCATGAGGTTACATCAGCTGCCGCGCACTAGGAGTATGTGCAGAGCCGGTACAACAGGCAAAACATTAGGATATTTTGCTCACACTATTTCAGAAGGATAAAATCAAGCCCATCATTTGTTCTCATTAAATATCCAGTTTTCGACTGAAATACATTAGAATTCATTCATTTTCCTTCGGCTTAGTCTCTATTTCAGAGATCAGCACAGCGAAATGAACCGCTAGCCAGTCCAGCATATGTTTTACGCAGTGGATGCCCTTCCAGCTGCAACCCAGTATTGGGATACACCCATACACACTCATACACTACAAACAATCCACACAGGAAGTTTGGCCAGAGGAAAAACGGTCATGCCCAACTGAGCCTGGTTTCTCTCAAGATTTTTTTCTCCTTCACTTTCGTCAATTGGTGAAGTTTTGTTACTCGCGCCATTGCCATCGGCTTGCTTGGTTTGGGACTTGTGGAGCTGCATATCCATGGATTTGCTTTTCAGTTTTTGGACTTCCAGCAGTGAAAATTAAACCACAAAGAAATGCTAACTGGCCCAGCAGGTACTCGAACCAGCGACTTTTTTGCTGTGAGGTGACAGTGCTAACCACTGAGCCACCATGCCGCCCAAATACATTAGAATATAGGAGACAAACAGTGTGTGAAAACATTTTAATTGAACTATGTAAGTGAATGTCATGACATGTGGCCAAGTATGGTGGTAATTTGTGCTCTGCATTTAACCCATCCAAGTGCACACACACAGCAGTGAACACAAACACACCCAGAGCCGTGGCCAGCCATTGTTGTAAAAGTTGGGGAGCAATTTGGCGAATCAGGTCAAGACACTCACCTCAGCCATGGTATTGTGGGTGTTAAGAGCGCTGACTGGCACTTGAGTCAACTTAGTTCCAAGTTACAATGGGCTTATAATTCTTTTTTTAGGAAAATCTACATATTAAAGGTGCTGTATGTAAGATTTTGACTCTTCTAAAGGATAAAAGGGGGGGGGGGGATTGGCGCTGGCCATTGGTAATGTCTCTGGGGCCCCTCTAAATGTATGGGCCCTTAGAATCTTCCCAACTCCCCCTCCCCCTAGCAGCGCCCCTGTTCAAACCAATCACTCGACGCAGTTTAACTATAAATCAGCCTTGAGCCGAGCCTAGTTTGTTGAACTGTTGTCCAGTGTCGACAAGAGGATTTCCCCATTGGGACACCAACAACAGGCGCAAAATCATAATTACGCCACTACAAGAAAGCTCGTAATTGGTTAACTGGTGGGAATGTCAGCTACAGTTCAGATTTTTGCGCAAAAACGCTCAACTTGCGCAACGTCATTTGCGTCATGCGTGTATCGAGCTGCATGATGTCTATTCGTGTCCTTTCATTGACTTAACACGTAAATCCCTCGTGCTTGACACTTCATCTGCGTCTGGTGTGAACGCAGCATAAAGGTTTTGAAGCTTCTAAAGCAACCACTACTATCCCTGACGTCTTGCCTGCTTAATATAACCTCTTAATATACTGCTTTGGATCCCTACTACAGTCGCCACTCTTCCTGTATGTACTAAAATTCTTGAGCAAAGACGATAGGGCTGAAAATGTATCCTCCTTGATCTTCCCGTCATAAATTTGAACATTTCTTATCAAGAGGCTTCATTTCCATAAATAGTCTGAGTAGAGAAGGTACTCATTCTATATTGTACTCCATCAAACTCTGAAAAAGTGAGGCATTTCCTGATCTCCATTATATGTCCACTTTAATAGCCTCAATAACTCTGAAACTACATTCACGAGTGAAGCCAAATCCAGCAGAGCAGCTCTATATGAACCTCATTTGTCCCTACCATAGGCATTAAAATGAAGCATGCGCTACATGAGAGATTCGTTAAAGCCTGCTCATGTTAACGTCAGAGGAAAGAACAAAAGCTTACATGCTTGAATTAAGCATTCGCAAGTTACATGTACCCAGAGGGCCTTTATAACGTGCCTGCATGTGTCACCACGGCCCCAAATTCATTGTAATGTGTTTGAAGTAAAAGCAAACGCACTAATGTTCATTTGCAGAATGCTCGCTATCCTGTAATATGCGTATGAGTGTTTTGCATGGCACGTACGCTTCTAATGGGTGGTTAAATATTAAAAGAAATTACCGTAGGAGTCTAATGGATGAACGCTTAACAAGACAGCTCTCCTATTTTTAAATACAGCATGCAAATTGCACTTCTCAACACAGACGCAAGTGCCAAATCTACCTGGACACTTATCATAGCCGGATTGGGGAGAAACAGGTTTAAGTGTTCACGAACGGCTGCATGCATGTCAACTGAGCTGCAAATCGTTTGGTTAAGCTTCCTATGCATTGAGAGTGTCTGCTGAAGGAGATCAGCAGGCTGAAATTATAGACATCTGAGCGCTGACAGTGGAGACGTGGCTCTGAATATGTGCAAGACCCCCTGCTCCTATCTGTCTGGGATAAGAAGAGAGAACGCAGCTCAACCCGGCTTCCCGCTGAGAAAACACACACATGCACCTTCATCCCACCCCTACTCGAACCCTACTGAGCAAACAAGATCAACACGCTCCAGCAAACAGGCTGCAATAGCCTGACCGGTGTGGACAGAGTGAATTAAAAGGATGAATGAATGTGCCTCGGTCTGCCCTGCAATCGCAATTTATTTGTTCAATCAAAGGGTCAAGATTTGGCTGCCGATGCTGCAAATATCAGCCAAAAAAATAACACTTTGCTCAGTTTATAGGCAATCAAAAGTAAATGTGTATTCTGATTAACTCAACCAAGCAGGGGTGTGTTTCACAAACAACAACATAACTCGTGGCTGAACTATCATAGTAAGATGCATCGTTTGGGAATAGAACGATGTAGTGACGAGTGTATGCCATACCGTAGTTGCTCTGTCACAGATCTATTGTGTGAACCATGTTAGATATAACGTTAAACGTCCATAATGACGCTCTGAACAAGGCGGAGTATCAACTTCTTTAGAGAAAAAACCCATAATTGTTTGTGCAAATTAAATTGTTTTACACGCAAACGCATTTAAAAATGTTTTGATTTTATATTGTATTAGATTTGGTAAAAAATGCACTCATTTTCCACATTTATTGAAATATATGTACATTTAGGGCCTGTGTTTACTTAGCAAATATTATTTGAGAATATTCTATATTCTATTCTAAAACATAAAACCACTTAACTAGCACTCTAATATCATATATAAATCATTGATGGTTGTAATTTACAGTAGACAATTTATTAAGTAATGAAAAACAATCCTATTTAATAATAATAATAATAATAATAATAATAATAATAATAATAATAATTATTATTATTATTAAGTAGGATATTGTTTATTTATTTTTTTATTTTCTATTTTTGAAAGTCTATTTTTATAACTTTGACTCATTTAAACCACTGCAGAAATTTTCTAATCAAAAGGCCCATGTCATATAGGCCTACAGTACAGATACATTTCTTAATAAATAATGTATTATCATTCCAATAACGTATGCTATATATTTTTGTTTTCACAAGATTTGGAGACGTAACGTGAATTTAAATAATAGGTCACCTATAGCTTTCGTCATGAGCCACGGCTGTGTTCAAAATGGCAAAAATGTTTTCAAAGTGCACTACGAAGGGAACGCAATTGTCAATATGAAGATCGCTAAAACTGAACTGTAAAAATAAGAGAGATGACTTTACTGTTTTTTGTTTTTAAATCATTCCGAGTTTAAATGTTGGAAAGTTCTAAATGAATAGGGTATAGGGGGGATATGCGTTTCAGGCTGGGGTGCGTGTCCCAAAACCATCGTTAACGAACTAAGTTCGCAAGTTCCGTCATTACAAACAAAGTTAGTTGATTTGCTGTTTCTTAAATCCATCGTTTCAACAAACATTCGCAAACTGCGTCGCAAACTTGTATGTTTCCAACTAAACCTCTAGAGCTGAAGTTAGAAACACGGTTCCTGGCTGTGTTCTGTTCCCAGTTATGCCCTATTTCTTTTGAACGTTTCAACATTTAAACTTGGAATGATTAAAGAAAAAGCATTTAGGTAATCTCTCTTTGGTGTGATTTGCTTTCAAAGTATTTTTACAATTCAGTTTTAGCGATCTTCATATTGACAATTGCGCTCCCTTCGTAGTGCACTTTAAAAACATTTATGCCATTCTGAATGCAGCCGTGGCTCATGCGAAAGCTATAGGTGACCTATTATTTAAAAGAGGAATTTATGTTACGTCTCTGAAGCTTTTGAAAATGAAAATATATAGCATACGTTAATGCTTTTAATTTATCGTAGGTTATTTAGTAACAAATGTGTCTGTACTGTAGGCATATATGACATGGGCCTGATAGTTAGAAGATTTCTGCAGTGGTTTGAACGTGTCAAATTGTAAAAGTCGACTTTTAAAAAAATGAATAAACAATATCCTACTTAATAATAATAATAATGATAATAATAATAAATGATTAATAATAATAATAATAATAATAATAATAATAATAATAATAATAATAATAATAATAATAATAATAAATAATTAATAATAATAATAATAATAATAATAATAATAATAATAATAAATGATTAATAATAATAATAATAATAATAATAATAATAATAATAATAATAATAATAATAATAATAATAATGATAATAATAATAAATGATTAAATGATTAATAATAATAATAATTATTATTATTATTATGAAGTAGGATTGTTTTATTTTCTTAATAAATAGCCTACTGTAAATTATAACCATTAGCCTGACGATTTATATTAGTTTATGAATGAGATTAGAATACTTGTTAGCTTTTGTAAGTGATTTTATGTTTTAAAATAGAATATGGTATATTCTCGATGATATTTGTAAAGGAAACACAGGCCCTTTATGTGCCGTTGACATATATTTCAATTAATATGGAAAACGAGTGCATGTTTTTACCAAAACTAATATTGGATGCTTTTAAATGTGTTTGCGTGTAAAACAAGTTAATTTGCGCAAATAATTATGGTTGTTTTCTCTAAACAAGTTGTTACTTCACCCCGTTAAGAGCATAATTATGGACGTTTTATGTTATAACTAATGTTGTTCAAATGATGGTTCTGGGACAAAGAAACTACGGTTTTGGGAAACACTCGTCACTGCATTGTTCGTTTCCCAAACGATGCTTCTTACTATGATAGTTCAGCCATGAGTTTTGTCATTGTTTGGGATATGCACCCCTGCTTAATTGATTGACTGATAAATTGAACTTCAAGCAGAATACTAGAATCTTGAAAAATATATAGTAAAATATTAAGTAAAATAAATCAGTTGTTAGAAATGGGCTATGTGTTAAAAGAAATCCAGAACTTGTAGAAAAATATAAAAGAATTATACATTTATTATTATTATTTACTTAAAAAGCAAACATTTTTACATTCAGTGGTTCTTCTTTACAAATGTATTTATTATTGAGCTTGTCTCATCATTTGGCCATGGATTCCTATTTATTTGTTATTCCTTTTATCTGTCAGTGGAGTGGTGGAGGAACCGGACATTAAATAAAATATTTTTAAGATGTTTTTTGGATTGCCATCCCCAGGACCTGAGCTTCAATGAGAAGCCAGAATAGCATGGAGACTTTTGTGCGAGCTCAACAAGAGCACCCTAGCAACCACATAGCCAGTCCTTGTAATACCATAACATAATGCCATCTACGTGAATGCCTCACATAAAGTTTTTTTAATGTATATTGTAAAATATGTATGTAAAAATCAAGTCACACCCTTGTAATCCTCATTATCATCATCAATTTGAACATCATCAGCTTCATTGTCTGGCAGCAGGTGGAGGCAGAACTATTTTCAGTCGGGGTAAAAATCCCTTTTGAGTGGGCCGCCGTTTAAACTGAGTGCCATTATTACACTGCATTAGAGTTGATCTCTTTGTCAGAATGGCACTACGATGCTTTTAGTAGCGTGGTTTGCCGGATTACACCACGACTTCGTCATTCTCGCTCTCTCGCACACTTTCTTGGACTGTCTCAGTGGGCAGCACAAATCGCAGTCTGGTAATTACCATCAAAGCCTCGGCGTGCCTTTAAACTTGGCACGGACACATAGAGGCATGTTCCTGAGATGACTGAAAAGCAGGCAGAACAAGAGTATATTAACTAAGAAATCCTTAAAGACGTCAATTTACTGGTGGACGGAAGTCGCCGTTTCATCTCAGTATTATGGAATTTACTGCTCAGTGCACGCTGGGAGCTGCATGTGGCGTCTTCATCGTTTCAGAGCTTTTAATGTCTGGAAGCGCACTAAAGGAACACTGAGGAAATCACAGATGACTATTAAGGGGTCATCTTATTGAAGGATTTTTTTTTATAGGGGGCTACAATCATCTTCTCAAATCTAAATGATCTGTTTGTGCCAATAGCACTGTTGAAATCTTCGTAGGATATTTTTTATGTAACAATACTTGTTGTATTATTAGGTCCAGCAGGCATACAATGTCATAAGATGTTTATAATAGGTTAGATTTAGGTCGTCACGTCAGGTGACCAAAATTCAATGTCAAGCCAGCGTCTAATGATAACATTATTTTGTCGTCCAATAATGATGTTGATATTTGGTTGGCTTTAGGTTGTGTTGGAAAGTAACCAAAATTCAACGTCGAGCCAACATTTTATACTAACGTTATATTTATTCGTCAGGTATGGCAACTAAAAAGCAACGCCTGATAGACAGCTTGACGACATATCGTCAAGCTGTAACATCATTAGACGTTGATATTTGGTTGATTTTAGGTTGGTCATTGATGTTGGCCAGACGTTGGGTTCTAACTTCAACCCGAATTTCAGTTCCAAACAAAATGCTAAGTCCCCACAACGTTGGGGTACAACGTCAATCTGATGTCATGTCAGCATCCTGTGCCTGCTGAGGGGTTTCTGTAGGTTTCATCAAGTCAAATTTAAGACTTTTAAAGACCCTTTTAAGACCATTATGGATGACATTCTAGACTTATAGAGGACTAAACACTAATAATTATTTGCTAATTTAGAAAAAAAATCTATTCAAATGTAATTATTTCTTAGAGACATACGTTAAAGTGTCAAAACAAGAAAATGGTGGTAGTTTTTTTTCACCATAATATTTCTTTATTTTTTAAATGACAAGTTTAACATTGTTAAAAGTATATTTATTGTGAGGCAATTGCATAATCAAAAATATATACATTTGTTGGCTTTTGGTCGAAACTGATTGAGTATAACTTCTATTTGACCTAATGCGTTTCTGTTATAAAACCTTAAGTTTCATGCCTATTTATACATATTATGTCTACTCCCCCTTATACTGCTGAAAACAAACAGCTTAAACCAGCCTACGCTGGTTAGCTGGTTTTAGCTGGTCAACCAGGCTGGTTTTAGAGGGCCATTCCAGGCTGGTTTCCAGCCATTTCCACCCTGGTCTTAGCTAAACCATGCTATGACCAGCTAAAACCAGCTTGACCAGCCTAGCCAGGTTGGGAGCCCAACCAAATCCAGCTATGTCCAGCCTAAACCAGGCTGGTCAAGCTGGTTTTAGCTGGTTTAGTCTGGTCATTTTGGGTTCTGTAAATAGTTTTTTGTATAAATGGAAGATAACGTAAACTTTCATATAGCTCTGTTATTATCACAAGCAACTGTGTAATTGTTTTTAGTTTTATTTCCCTGATTTGATTAAGATGTATTGTTGGTGATTGGATGGATGTGGACCTTTTTTAAAGACCTGGACAATTTAAGACCTATTTAAAATGATTGAAGACACACAACACATGTATTTCAGTGAATTTAAGACTTTCAAAAGTTTCGTTTTTTGAAATTTAAGACGTTTTAACTTTTAAGTCGTTTTAACTTTTCAAGACCCCGCAGACACCCTGATAATGCTATTTCCATGGAAACCATATTGTTTTAAAAACAAACCATCAGTTTGTTTATTTCTTCATTATTATCAAAGCCTATAGAATAATGAAGATGTGTCACTCGTATATTTTTGAATGGGGAAAAGTGTAACGGTTAATATGGTGAATGAAGTCCCATCTTCTAGAACAGGAGCAAATCACTGATCGCTATAGCTCAGACTAGGCGTGAGTTTCTGCAGATTTTGTGTGATTCGAACGTTTAGAAATGTAACTAAAGAGAGAGTTGTTGTTTAATTTATTGGTGATTCCTAATATGAAATTTAATCGCAAGCAATTTTGGAGAATTTGTTGTTTCCCCATTAAAACTGAATGCCTAAGAGGAATTTCTAAGATGGCCACTAAGTAAAATGACTTGCCTTAAAGGGACTTTGTTATTATACAACTTTGTTTAATTGTGAAAAGTGTTCTGATGGGCCAATCGTAGCTTTTCTAACTTTCTAATTTGATTATCAGCTTAATTAATTACAGCTGTTAAGGAAAGGACAGAGATCACCATACAAAACCAAAAACGAAAAGGAAACTACACACATTCTAGAGTAGATGTGTTTGTGTATGCATGTGTTGGTGTTGGTGTGTTTTTAAACTTGGATATATTACAGTGTGTGTATATACACACAGTTGAAGCTAAAATTATTAGCCCTCCTATGAAATGTTTATTATTTTTCAAAAAGTGACTTTAAGTTTATATATAAAAAGTGACTTCACAGTATTTGTATTCACAATATTCCACAGCATTTCATGCAAGCTAAAATATTAAAGCAATAAACTATTAAAAATTACAACAAATATTATGTATATTTTTAAATAATTAAAATTTTACAAGAGGGCTAATAATTGACTAATAATTTAATAAACTGATTTATAGTTTAAAGTAGACATAGATGTAAAATACTGAGATTACAGAAGTCTGCTCAACAAACCCTTGATTTTCCAGCCAGATCTGCTGGCTCAATATCATCATCATCATCATCATCATCATCATCATCATTACATTATTTACAGATGCTGTCAGGACTGAAGATCTGTTTAACAAACAGACTGACTAATAAAAGATGAGTCTACTCATCTCAATTCATTTCAGTATGTAGCCAAACCAGTCATCAATATATTAGAGAGAGAGAGAGAGAGAGAGAGAGAGTCAGTGCTTTAATGACTAATGAAAGAATGTGACTAATAAAACAAATGTTTGATACATTTCAACAGCGAACACTCATTTTCTGTAGAAACATTCACTTACCATGATGCACCACTCCTCTTAGACCATGAATTATGGGATCTACTGCAGGATTGTCCTTCAAACCAACCTGAGAAAGAAAAATATAAGCAAAAGAAGAATGACTTTCACATTTATGTAGGCAGGCAGACAAAAAGAAAAAAAAACAAGCAAAAAAAAAAAAAAAAAATGAGAAAGAGAATGACAGAAAGAATGACAGATAAAATAAATAAAACTAAATATGAAATCTATCAAATATAAACCTCATGCAAACACAATAAATATATATAAATAAATAAAGTATATAAACATACGATAAATAAATATAAACATATAAACAAATAAAAATATCAACACATAAACATACAATAAATAAATAAATATAAACATATACTAAATAAAAAATGGCATGCAATAAACAAATACATAAAAATATAAACACAATAAACAAATAAGCAAATAAAATATATAATAATAAATAAATAAATAAATAAATTGAAACATACAATACTAAATATTTATTTATTTATTTAAATAATAAATCAATACAAATTTAAACACAATAAAAAATGTAATAGACAATAAGTAAATAAATATAATAAATACAAATAACATACAACAAATAAATAAATAAATAAACATAAATATAAACACAACAAATAAATAATAACAAATATAAATACAAAGTTAAACACAATAATTAAATAATTAAATAAATAAATAAATAAATAAATAAATAAATAAATAAATAATCAATCAATCAATCAATCAATAAATCAATCAATATAAACATACAAAAAACAAACAATAACATATAATAAATCAATAGAGACAAACGCAATAAATAATTAAAAATAATTATGCATAAGTAAATGAATATGACAAATTAAAAAAAAACATACAATAAATAAATAAATAAATAAATAAATAAAATATAAACACAATAAATAAATAATAACATATAATAAATCAATTAAAGATAAACACAATAAATAAATAAATTAATAAATAAATAAAATCCATAAAAAACATACAATAAATAAATAAATAAAATATAAACACAATAAAAAATAAGCAAATAATTAAAATATATCATACTATAATAAATAAATAATTAAACAAATATTAACATAGAATAAATAAATAATAAAATAAAAAATCAATACAAAGATAAACACAATAAATAAATAAATATTAAATAAAAAAACATACAATAAATAAATAGTAACATAATAAATCAATAAAAATATGAACTAAATAAATAAATAAATAAATAAATACATATAAATAAAATAATATACAATAAATAAATGAAAACATAAACACAATAAATAAATAAGCAAATAAATAAAAATATAATCATACAATAATAAATAAATAAATACATAAATATATGCATGCAATAAATAAATAATAACATTTAATAAATCAATACAAAGCTGAACACAATAAATAAATAAATAAATAAATAAATAAATAAATAAATAAATAAATAAATAAATAAATAAATAAATAAATAAATGCACATAAACATATAATAAATAAAACAGATAAACCCTACTTGTGAAACACAAAATACAAACTAGCAGTTCTGTTAATTACATATGTTTATTTAATCCGTTAACATTCATTTAGCTATTTAGGTTAATCTAATACATTTTTAGAGACACACACGCGCACGCACAAAAAGCCTGGCAAATAGTCTGAGCGGAGCGCATGATGTTGGTGCTCGGTGCTGATGTCATAAAAGCAAAATGATTGCAATCACACATAAACACACACTCACATAAGAAGAAAAGCCAGAGAAGCCATTATGCCTCATACTGCTTCAAAAGCCGCCCATGTTTGAGATGCACCTGAACCCACTGAATTGTTGAACACAGACAAAAGACTCCAGTATGCAATAAAATATGAAAGGGAGAAGCCACAATACTGACCTTTAATGTGCGTGTGTGTGAGTGTATGTGCGCTACAGAAAGAGACTGATAGCTTACTCAGTGCTGACTATATACAAAAAAAAAAAGGTTTGGAAATAATTAACAATCTCGACTCTAAAAAAGCACAGATCAGGGGAACAGGCGGAGGACATTTCCTTGACTTCTTTTGGATGGAGGTATATCAAATGGAGGTTTGGGTTTTTAAGAAGTCCCTATAGGGTTGAATAAAGAGGTGAGTGTGCGTATGTGTTTGTGTGCTGGTTTTGATGGTTTACAAGGACAGGAATTTGAATAATGACATGGGAGACGTGGGCCAGACAGAATCTCTGGACATTTTTTTTGCTATTTCTGCCCAGAATTTTGTAAAAAATAAATAAATATATAAAAAATGAATAAAATTATGCACTTTTATGTGGAATAATTTCGAAAGAAAAACAACTAAAAGCTTAAACACGCAAAAAAAAAAAAAAAACGTTTAAACATTGGTTTAAAGTTTACGATGCAATTCCAATAACAAAGCAAATCTCTTGTCTGATGCATCTAAAACAAATAAAAAATAAAAAATGACCTAGGTATTACAACATTGAGGTGGTTTATGAGGACACCTGTCTAAGATATAGGCATTACAACATTGTGGTGGTTTATGAGGACATGCGTTTATGACCTAAATATTACAACACGTACAGTAGGTAGTTTATGAGGACATGTGTCTAAGATATAGGCATTACAACATTGTGGTGGTTTATGAGGACATGCGTTTATGACCTAAATATTACAACACGTACAGTAGGTAGTTTATGAGGACATGTGTCTAAGATATAGGCATTACAACATTGTGGTGGTTTATGAGGACATGCGTTTATGACCTAAATATTACAACACGTACAGTAGGTAGTTTATGAGGACATGTGTCTAAGATATAGGTATTACAACATTGTGGTGGTTTATGAGGACATGCGTTTATGACCTAAATATTACAACATGTACAGTAGGTAGTTTATGAAGACATGTGTCTAAGATATAGGCATTACAACATTGTGGTGGTTTATGAGGACATGCGTTTATGACCTAAATATTACAACACGTACAGTAGGTAGTTTATGAGGACATGTGTCTAAGATATAGGTATTACAACATTGTGGTGGTTTATGAGGACATGCGTTTATGACCTAAATATTACAACATGTACAGTAGGTAGTTTATGAAGACATGTGTCTAAGATATAGGCATTACAACATTGTGGTGGTTTATGAGGACATGCGTTTATGACCTAAATATTACAACACGTACAGTAGGTAGTTTATGAGGACATGTGTCTAAGATATAGGCATTACAACATTGTGGTGGTTTATGAGGACATGCGCTTATGACCTAAATATTACAACACGTACAGTAGGTAGTTTATGTGGACATGTGTCTAAGATATAGGCATTACAACATTGTGGTGGTTTATGAGGACATGCGTTTATGACCTAAATATTACAACACGTACAGTAGGTAGTTTATGAGGACATGTGTCTAAGATATAGGCATTACAACATTGTGGTGGTTTATGAGGATATGCGTTTATGACCTAAATATTACAACACGTACAGTAGGTAGTTTATGAGCACATGTGTCTAAGATACAGGCATTACAACATTGTGGTGGTTTATGAGGACATGCGTTTATGACCTAAATATTACAACACGTACAGTAGGTAGTTTATGAGGACATGTGTCTAAGATACAGGCATTACAACATTGTGGTGGTTTATGAGGACATGCGTTTATGACCTAAATATTACAACACGTACAGTAGGTAGTTTATGAGGACATGTGTCTAAGATATAGGCATTACAACATTGTGGTGGTTTATGAGGACATGCGTTTATGACCTAAATATTACAACATGTACAGTAGGTAGTTTATGAGGACATGTGTCTAAGATATAGGCATTACAACTTTGTGGTGGTTTATGAGGACATGCGTTTATGACCTAAATATTACAACACGTACAGTAGGTAGTTTATGAGGACATGTGTCTATGACCTTAAGTATTACAATTTAGAGGTGGTTTATGAGAACACATGTCTATGACATAGGTATTACAACATGGAGGTGGTTTATGAGGACATTTGTCTATGACCTAGGTATAACAACATAAACGTGGTTTATGAGGACATATGTATATGACAGGGGTGTCCAAACTCTGTCCTAGAGAACGAGTGTCCTGCTAAGTTTAGCTCCAACTTGCTTCAACTCACCTGGAAGTTTGTACTATATCTAGTAAGAGTTTGATTAGCTGGTTCAGTGTGATTGATTGTGGTTGGAGCTAAACTCTCCAGGACACCGGCCCTCTAGGACAGAGTTTGGAACCCCCTGGTCTATGACTTAAGTATTACTACATTGAGATGGTTTATTAGGATTTGTGTCTATGACCTAGGTATTACAACATTGAGATGGTTTATTATTAGCTGGTTCAGTGTGATTGATTGGGGTTAGAGTTACGCCCCATTCACATGGGGTGTCAGCTTCAACGCTTCCCATTGACTTTGAATGGGTGACATCAGGCATTGCCGAACTGCATTGTGGATCCGTCGGCGCTGCTTCAGAGGCGTTGCTCGTTGCAGAAGTTGGGACTTGCTCAACTTTTCAAGCGCCGACGGAAGCGTCAGCCAATCAGATCGCTGTATGCAAATACACCAGCTCAGACAGTAGCCTATTGCTGACTAATTTCATTGGCTGACGCTGCTATGACTATCGCGTCAGCCCCAACTTCAGACACGCCCTCTGTCAAGCGTTGACGCTGAAGCCCCATATGAATGGGGGGTTACACTCTCCAGGACACCAGCTCTCTAAGACTGAGTTTGACCTAGGTATGACCTAGGTATTACAACATTGAGGTGGCTTATGAGGACATGTGTCTATGACCTAGGTAGTACAGCATTTATATGGTTTATGAGGACATGTGTCTATGACCTTGGTATTACAACATTGATGTGGTTTATGAGGACATGTGTCTATGTCCAAACTCGGTCCTCGAAGGCAGGTGTCCTGCTGAGTTTAGCTCCAACTTGTTACAACACACCAGCCAGGGGGTTTCTAGTATATCTAGTAAGAGCTTGATTAGCTGGTTCAGATGTGTTTGAATAGGGTTGGAGCTAAACACTCTGTAGGACAGAGTTTGGACACCCCTGGTCTATGACCTACATATTGCAACACTGAGGTGGTTTATAAAGACACGTGTCTATGACCTAGGTATAACAAAACTGAGACAGTTTATGAGGATATATATCTATGACCTAGGTATTACAACATTGAGGCAATGTATAAGGTTTATTTGTGTCCTTGTAATTTAAAATAGTTTAAAATCATAAAAAACAGTTTTTTACATTCAAAATTTTGCTGTGAGGGATGTGTTTAGTATAGAGTTGGGGTAGTGCCATATAATAAGCCATTTTTACTGTATAAAATACATTACGCCTATGGTGAGTCCTCATAAACTACAAATACCAACATGTGTGTGTGTGTTTGTGTGCTTGTTGTGTATCAGGGAGGCCAGTGCTGGTTAGCTGATCTAACCAACATTCCCATGAGGCTGAATGAGAAGGATTCACGCACTTCCACAGCCACCACCCCCCCCCTCCTCTCTTTTAAATCTCTCCAGGCTCTTTGAACACACTTGTGCTGTTTCTTGCATGAAAGAGAATTCCAGAAGCTCGACACAGGAAGTGGGCACTGAGAGTGAATGGCACACGTCTGCACTACAGCTGTGCTGAACTGTTCTCACAGTCAGATTTTATTCTTAAAGAATCTTCAATGAGTTCACATAACAGAAAGACAAATAGATAGCAGACAAACAGACGGCAAGTAGAATGACAGACCAACAGAGCGACAGACAGGAAAATAGACAATTGAAACGGACAGAAAAAGCACATCAACAAGCAGAAACTCAGTGACAGAAGACAGAAATCTCAAGAACTGCAGATAGTAAAAGATGGTAAAACAGAACGACAGAGAGATAGAGAAACTGCGGACAAAACAAAAACTAAAAGGATGGGTGGATGAAAACAGATATTGATTGACATGTTAATATCAAAGAGATCAAGAGAACAACACAGGCAAATAGACAGATAAATAATGACTGACCAAACAACAGACAGTTAGCCAGACAAAGAACCAACAGACACATAGACAGACAGACAGAACAACAGTCAGACAGATAGACAGAACAACACACAGACAAACAGACAGAGAGACAGACAGGCATACAAAAAGACAAACATACAGAAAAACAGGTGGACAATAGGACAAGATAGGACAACAGACAGACAAACAGACAGACAGACAGACAGACAGACAGACAGACAGACAGACAGACAGACAGGCAGAATGACAGACAGAACTACAGACAAAACAACAGAAGCAGAATGGCAGATAGAGACAGATAGAACGGCAGACAGAAGGACAGACAGACAGACAGACAGACAGACAGACAGACAGACAGACAGACAGACAGACAGAACAACAGTCAGACAGAACAACAGACAGAACAACAGACAGACAGGCAAACAAAATACAAACATCCAGAAAAACAGAAAGAGACAGACAGACAGACAGACAGACAGACAGACAGACAGACAGACAGACAGACAGACAGACAGAGAGCCGGACAGAAAAACAGACAGACAGGCAGAATGACAGACAGAACTACAGACAAAACAACAGAGGTAGAATGGCAGATAGAGACAGATAGAACGGCAGACAGAAGGACAGACAGACAGACAGATAGACAGACAGACAGACAGACAGACAGACAGAAGAACAGTCAGACAGAACAACAGACAGACAGGCAAACAAAAAGACAAACATCCAGAAAAACAGAAAGACAGACAGACATACATACAGACATACATACATACATACATACAGACAGACAGACAGACAGACAGACAGACAGACAGACAGACAGACAGACAGATAGATAGATAGATAGATAGATAGATAGATAGATAGATAGATAGATAGATAGATAGATAGATAGATAGATAGATGTGCTTTGACAGATGTGTTGTTCTTTGAAGCAAGAGGAGATTGGAGTGGCACTGCGTGTAGAGCAAAACACGGAATCTGCAAGCGGCATATTTTTCTTATTTTAGTAGCAGGAACGACTGGCCTCAGGACAGCTACGGCCAGAGCGTGTGAAAAATGACGAGGCCAAAGTGTCGGGGCCGGAGGAAGAGAGAGAGACGGTGTGAGGTCTCTGCAAGTCAACAACATCAGACTGACAATGGAGGACACTTAAAGGGATGGTTTACTGGAAAAAATTAAAACTGTGTCATCAATTACAGTCGAAGGAAAAATTATTAGTCTTCCTGTGAAATTGTATTTCTTTTTCAAATATTTCCCAAGTGATGTTTAACAGAGCAATTTTCACATTATTTCCTATAATTTTTAATTTTTTTGTGGAGATTGAACTTTTGTCAGTTCATTCCACTGTGGTGAACCCTGATAAATCAGGGACTACGGCGAAGGTGAAGGTAGTGAGTGAGAATATATTATTACTATTACTATTATTATTAATATAAAATTAAAGCATTTTTAAAAAATAAATAATTTTAAGGTCAGTATTTTTCAACCCAGGCTCATTATTAATACATGCCCTTGTACACATTTCTGGACAGCGTGAAATACGTCCCAGGAGCTATGTTTTTTTTGCAGTTTTTGTGTTCGTGAATCCACCAGAGGGCGCTGTGTACGCTTTTTTTAAATCTCAAATTTCTCTCGCAAGTGCTATTCACGCCTGCTCTTCTTGCGTAAATCCACCAGAGGCCGCAGTCGACTGCCTGAATGACTGACTGACTAATCCCCCACCCACACCCTTCCCTAAACCTAACCAATAGTGTTTTCAAAAACACCGATTAACCAACGCCCACCGCCTTCCCTAAACCCAACCGACAGTGCTTTCAAAAGCAATCCAGAAAAAGAACAGCCCTGATTTTTTTACCTTGTTTTCAGATCATACCCTGTTCTCACCCTGTTATTCACTTGTTTATTTTATTTTTTGCCTTCTGTTTTTGTTTTACCTGATTTCTGGAACCGTTCCTCTTGACTCAAACCCCGCTGTCAACTCCTCTCTGCGTCTCAAGTCAACGACGTACATGACGAGCTACTGAGCAAACTGGTAACAGCGGAAAAGCCGTAAACATGGAGGTAAGTGGTCAGCTGGTAGCGCGAAAAGGAACAGAAGCCGTTGGCGGCGTTATACCATCCCTATAGAGTTCAGTTTAAAGACAAAATGCAGCCATACGTAGCTCTGGCTACATAATTTGCGCTCTCCAGAAATGTATACGGGGGTACGTTTTCACAATGAGCTTTCACAATGATATTTTTGACTGGCTACATAACAAACTGTTGTCCTAAGAGGTTTCCCCATTAATCTAACTTGTCTAGTTAACCTAATTACCCTACTTAAGCCTTTAAATAGCACTTTGAGAAATAACTAGTAAACTATTTTCTACTGCCATCATGGCATAGACAAAAGAAATTAGTTATTAGAATTAGATATCAACACTATTGTTTAAAAATGTGATGAAAAAAAAATCTTTCTGTTCAACAACACTTATGATAATTAAAATTTCACAGGAAGGTTCTTAATTGTGATCTCAACTATACTTACCATCATTATCGTCTTTCCAAAATGAATATTATCCAACATCCTATCCTATCCTATCCTATCCTATCCTATCCTATCCTATCCTATCCTATCCTATCCTATCCTACCCTATTCTATCCTAACCTATCTTATCCTACCATATCATACTATACCCTACCCTACGCTGTCCTATTCTATCCTAACCTAACCTATCCTATCCTATCGTATCGTATCGTATCCTATCCTATCCTATCCTACGCTATCCTATCCTCTCTTATCCTATCCTATCATACCCTACCCTACCCTACACGATCCTATCCTATACTATCCTATCCTCTCCTTTCCCCTCTTATCCTACCCTACCCTATCCAACCATACCCTACCCTACCCCTACGCTACCCTATCCTACGCTATCCTATCCTAACCTATCCTATCCTAACCTATCCTATCCTCTCTTATCCTATCCTACCCTACCCTATGCTATGCTATCCTATCCTACACTATTCTATTCTAACCTATCTTATCGTACCATACCATACCCTACGCTATCCTATCCTATACTACCCTACCCTATCCTTTGCTATCCTATCCTATCCTACCCTACCCCATCCTATTCTATCCTATCCTATCCTATCCTATCCTATCCTATCCTATCCTATCCTATCCTATCCTATCCTATCCTACGCTATCTTATCCTCTCTTATCCTGTCCTATCATACCCTACCCTACCCTACACGATCCTATCCTATCCTATCCTCTCTTATCCTACCCTACCCTATCCAACCATACCCTACCCCTACGCTATACCCTATCCTATCCTACGCTATCCTATCCTAACCTATCCTATCCTCTCTTATCCTATCCTACCCTACCCTACACTATCCTATCCTCTCTTATCCTACCCTACCCTACCCTATGCTATGCTATGCTATCCTATCCTATCTTATTGTTATCTTTAACAACAGTAATAAAAATATATATTAATTGAATCCTATTTGTTTAATCTTTTGTGATATTCAGATTCCAAATGACACATAAGCGAGTTCAAGGTGACAGTTTTCATTATTGGGTGAACTACTACTCACTTCAATGTGCTGTCACATATGTAATGAAATGCAGTTGAGTTACGTCAGAATTTTCATTTGCCAAAGCGGACCACTCAATATGAGTTTATTTTATATTTAAAATTTCAGACACAGCTCGTATTGTGTTCTACGCTGCGTTTATATGGTTAGGAATAGTGTAAGCACTCTACAAATGAGTGAGTGTGTTTGCTAGAGGTCATCCACAACCCACAAACACCTGGACTTCCTTATGAGGACATGTGTCTATGATCTAGATATTACAACATTGAGAAGGTTTACGAGGACACATATCTATAACCTAGGTATTACAACATTGAAACTATTTATGAGGACATGAAACTTTGACCTAGGTATTACAACATTGATACAGCTTATAAGGACATGGACATAAATCTATGACCTAGGTATTACAAAATTGAGAGGTTTTTACATTAAAGATTTCGTAGGGTTGTGGTAGTGCCATATAATAAGTCGTTTTTACAGTGTAAAAGACAATATGCCTATGGAGAGTCCTCATCACTTCAGATTTTTCAATTGCCTTAGCGGAACGCTCAATATGAGCTTATTTGATATTTAATATCATAGACACATCTCATATTCTGTTCAACATTGTGTTTATATGGGTAGCAATACTGTAGGCACTCTACAAATGAGTGAGTGTGTTTGCTAGAGGTCATCCACAGCCCACAAACACCTGGACTTCCTTGTAGAACAAACCCTGAGGTAAAATAAATAGCAGCAAACTGCTTTAAACTCAGTTTAAGAGCTCGGTTTCACCTCACAAGTAAAAATAGCACATGCAAATCGATAAAGTTCAAAGACTATTTAAGCAGATGGAAAATAAAAACGCTCATTTATTGTATTGAGCTCAGAGTGAGGGTTTTAATATGGCAGCTGTGAGCTGTACCACAGAATAAAGGGAGAGGAAAAAAAGAGAAGAAAGCCCTGCTATTGATTAAAAGTAAATGAGGAATGCAAATAACTGCGAGCTATTAAACAGTCCAGTCCATGGCCATAACTTAAAACATAACCAACAAATAAATGATATACAACCTGATAGAGTCCTGGGCCACCAACAAACCTTCAAACTGTATTAAGGAAAAACTCTGGCTACATGCTAACCGCTAATTGCTGCGCTTATAACGTGTAGACATGTGTCTTGTAAATAAGCCCGTGAATGCATCATGGCAGATGTTACAACTGCTATCTTCCTTGATCAGGGACAGATAGACTAAATGTTTGGGCAATAAAGAAGATGGTGTGAGTTCCAAATAAAACGAGGTATCGAGCGAGACACACGTTACAAGGATTTCCTCAGATAACTGAAAACGAGAATGAAATGGAGGGTTTGGAGGGAAATAAACTCAAGTCAGATGAGATTTATAGGCTTTCCTTTCAAACCGAAATCTTGAAATGTCATTGTTGATTAGTCTTCTGAGCTTTGACGGTGACGGGCAGAATTTATTTTGTACTCCACAAAGACACAGTGGAAAAGATTTTAATGTCTATGTAGCAAACAGGTCAGTGCAATTGCTTCACGATTCAATTTTCAGACCATATCTAATGATGAAACCAACCCAGGCTCATTATTGATAAGTACCCCTGTATACATTCCTGGACAGTGTGAAATACATCCCAGAAGGTAAGTTTTTTCACGTCTGCTGTTCTCACGTTAATCCACCAGATGTCGCTCTTGACTAACTGACTGACCGATCGACCGATAACCACACCCACCCCTTTCCGTAAACCCAGCCAATAGTGTTTTCAAAAGCACCGATTGACCCGAATACCCGCTTCCCTAAACTTATCCAAACTTTTCAAAAGCAATCCAGAAAAAGAAAAGCCTGATTTTCACCACGCTTTCAGATATCACCATGTTCTCACCCTGTTATGTACTTGTTGATTTCTTTTTTGCCCTTTGTTTTTGTTTTACCTGCTTTCTGGTATCGTTCTTTGCCATTTTCAACCCTTCTCTGTGTCTCAAGTCGTCATACCGCCCCGTAGCTTTCATTTTAAAGACAAAATGCAGCCATACAAGGTTCTGGCTACATAATTCTCTCCAGAAATGTATACAGGAGTACGTTTTCACAATGAGCCTGTATTAGATGAAACCCAAAATTCAATTATCCCTTTTTTCCATTTTATAAACAAGTTAGATTTGTTTTCTTTTCATTTATGGATTTTTTTGCTTGCTACCAACATCTGGCGAAAATTCAAAAAAATCAACAGCCCTTTTAGAAATATGTTTTCTGAGAAAAATGGTGACGTGTTCATAACTTATTCCCCCATAGTATATAAGAGATTATTTTGATGGATGTCGAGATCCAATCACGTGATTGGAAATCAGGCCCAATCATGCGCTTTCAGATTCGATTGGACGTTTCTTTCAGAAAAAAATAAAAAATAAATTAATAAATATATATATACACACACAGTTGAAGTCAGAATTATTGGCCCCCCTGATTTATTAGCCCCTTGTTTATTTTTTCCCCAATTTTGGTTTAACAGAGAGAAGATTTTTACCAGCACATTCCTACACATACTGGTTTTAATAACTCATTTCTAATAACTGATTTATTTTATTTTTGCCATGATGACAGAAAATAATATTTGACTAGATATTTTTCAAGACACTTCTATACAGCTTAAAGTGAAATTTAAAGACTTAACTAGGTTAATTAGATTAACTAGGAAGGTTAGGGTAATTAAGCAAGTTCTGTAGACTATCGAAAAAATATAGCTGAAAGGGGCTAATAATTTGGACCTTAAAATGGCTTTTAAAATATTTAAAACTGCTTTTTTCTAGTTGAAATAAAACAAATAAGATTTTCTCCAGAAAATTTCCTTGCTCTGTTAAACATTTGGGAAATATTTGAAAAAGAAAAAAAAAATTCAAAGGGGGGCTAATAATTCTGACTTCAACTGTATATATTTAAACATATCCATATAATATTATATATATATATATATATATATATATATATATATATATATATATATATATATATATATATATATATATATATATATATATATATATATATATATATATATATATATATATAAAAAATCGCAAATTATCACAAACTTAGTCATTTTATTGCGAAAAATCACCAACAAAATCTAGGGGGTCTGTCTAAGGTAATCAGAGACATATCGCAAATCTTGTAAAAAGGGGCATAATTGGTCCCATTTTACTTCATTTTCTAAATTATACACTTAATTCATTTACTTAATAATTTGAAGGCAACAGGTTTACTCACTTTTTAAAAGTAAAGTCAACTAATCTCTTATTACAGTGTGAAGGATGGTTTATGTACTACGGGGACAATCTGAAGGCAAGACTTCACACACTCGCTCCCACTATGCTCCTTGCCAATTGTTTCTTGAAGTGTTTGATGAGTCTTTTGAACTCGGGATTATTACAGCCTGACTGAACTGACAGATGTGTAATTTCTCAAAATGTGAGAATACAAACCCACACAATCACACACACACACACACACACACACACACACACACACACACACACACACACACACACACAATTTCTAGTAAAGGATTGAGAGCCTTAAATTGCTGTTTTGTGATTAGCGCAGCAGGCTTCGACAAAGGAGCAGCGTGGAAAGTGTGCGCGTGTGTTTTTCCATATAGAAAACAGCGGCAGTGTGTTTTCTCTGAGTGTGAATCTTCAGTATCACTGAACTTAATGGGACGAGAGAGAACCTTGTTACAAAATCAATGCTTTTTAATGCTAGCACTTAGCACTGACAAAGCACGGCGGCAAAACATGAAGATGCTTTCAAACGAGTCAGCTCTCACCTGAAAGAAGACAGCCATGGCCGCAATTACTCGCTTCTCCCGTATGGCTGTGTTAAGGCTGTCAAAGTCATCCGAGTTATACATGAAGATCTGCATCTGTGTGGGAGAAAGAGAGAGAGAGAGAGAATCCTGTTAGCCCGAGACCTTCAGCCAATCAGATGGTAATTCTTACATTATCACAGACCAAGCACACAGTCCATTATCAAAGCTAATATCTCATAATCTCATGGCCTCTATAATCCGACTCATCCTGTAATCTCCTGAGAGCGTTCGGCCTCCTGGTGCTTCCAAACGTCTTGGCCCTGTCCATCCTCTTATCACTTTGATGGGATCTTTGGCAGTAGATCAGGCTAATAAATGTGCTCAAATCTCCACGGACGCCTCCGACGCCTGTCTATATTGGCAGCGGGCGTTTGTTATTCTCCACCATCAATACCTTTTCCCACAAAACGCTCCAAAAAAAACAACAACAAAGATGAACGATATTCTCGTTGGCAGATAGTGATCAGTGTTGTGTCAATAAAAGGCGCAGATTTAACAATAGAGAAACAGCAGACCCGTGGAGCTCTGGAGAGAGGCTGAGGAAGTAATAAAACATCAGCTAAAAACAAAGACTTTGAAGGACTGGGGAATCGAAGACAAAACTTCCCACCAGAGTCTATAGCGATGATTAGTGAATGAGTAAACACCGCTGTCGATGTATTGAAAAATGCAATTGCTACATAAAATGACTTAATTACAGCTCTGCAGTGATGAAAATGTGTTTAACTTCTGAACTGAAAGTTGTTTTAATATATAGTTCCTGGTCATATTGACCTACAAAATTGCAACTTAACTTGTTTTCTGTCAGTCTAAGGACACAGTGTAACTACAGAAGAGTTAAGTTTTAAACAGGAAACTAATCAAAACTAATGTTTTTTTGTGTATGATGCTAATGGTCTAATCCATTTCAATGATTTATGCTAAGCTAAGCTAAAAGTGTTGCCGTCAGACCTGGGGCCTCATGTGCAAAGACTTGCATTGAATCAATACTAAAACATTGTGTACGGACAAAGCTGTAAATATAAGTATGCAGTAAACAATTCAGATGTATGAAACACTGCGTACGCGGAATCCCACGCATATTCTCTTTGTACATCCGAATTAACGTTAAATTAGCGCACGTGTATGACCGCAAAACCTCCCCTGCCTCCTCCCCATTATAAATATGGTAAAGACTCCACTTTGGCAAAACCAAATGAAAAAGCAATGCCAAAAGCAAGCAAGCAAGAAGAGAAACTTCACAGAATGTGAATTGGAGGTGCTCCTATCGCAGATAGACCGGAAAAAAACTGTGTTATTGCAAGTTTGTCCTCCGGAATTAATGACAAAAGAAAAAAAATAATAGAGTGGGAGAGTTTAGCTGATGCGGTTAACGCAGTGGGGTCTGAACATCGCACTGTGAAAAAATTTAAAAAGAAATGGTCCAATGTAAAGGTGCAGGATAAAAGGAGAACAGTGGCGCACTGTCAAAGTGTGGACCGAACAGGCGGGGGAACAGGAGATGCTGAACTAACACCCTTTGAGAAGAGAGTTGCCCCAATTGTGGGTGGCACTCAACTGTCTGGAGTAGTATCCGTGTCTGTGGGAGACACAGAAGTATAAGAGGAACACTTTGTTATGGCGGCATATAGCAGCACCCCTCCGCTCTTATCAAGGCAGTTCCACCGGCATTTCAGCTGCCTAATCGCCCGCTCTACAACTGACCGAGTGTGAGAATGGGCATCATTGTATCTGTGCTCTTGGGCAGTTTGTGGATTATTGAGGTGGGTTAACAGCCACGTCTTTATTGGATAACCGCGGTCTCCTGATATGCAGTAAATAATTCCGCTCAATAAAATAAAATACAATTAAAAAACTCAGCTGGAATAATATCTTTAAATACATCGCTCACCAAAAATCCACTGTTTTTAAATGTGCTTCATAAATACATGAACATCTTCATCGTCATCTTTATAATTATCATGCTTGCTGCGAACAGGTCGTTAATAAAACATCTGCCTGCTTATCAAGTTTCTCCAAATGTACTGGAGGTGCCCAGGTATTACATGCCGATTGCACATTTTGCTGAAATCAATCAGCAACTCAAACGAAAAAAACAATGAATTTACATCTCCACAAAAGATCAGTAGCATTACATATATACCCCACAGTCCAACGCTCCTAACATCAAGAAAAAAAGCATCGTTGCCGTCCACATCAGCTTGTTTCACTCCAATTCTGTGTTCGAGCTGTCAATATTACGCCTGCTGTATTTTCCTCGGCCCTGTAATCCTTACACGAGGCCCACTTTGATCTAATTCAGTCTCAAAACACCTCCATAGCTCCAGATCGGAGAATTGACGAGCATATACAGGCGTTCAGCTTAACACCTCCATCCGCGGCGATGTGTCTTACAGGCAGTGATTAATGACATAAATATCTGGCCAATTTCTGAGAACACGCTCGCAAATGAAAGCAAACAAGCAGACAGAGAGGAAGATTAACATAACAGGGTCATGAGAATCTTAACCTCTCGCAGTCTGTTTGTATTCAGTCAGGAGGAGAGGTGGCAGACTGTTGACGAGGAAGAGAAATGCTAAAATTACTCTGGAAATCAAGTCAGAGACACGACAATCTTTACACTGATAATATTTGATATATATATATATATATATATATATATATATATATATATATATATATATATATATATATATATATATATATATATATATACACATACATACAGTTTTTTTATTGGTATTTGGCTTTGTTTTCTTGTTTGTTTCAACTTTCGTAAGCTGTTTGGACAGAAGTGTGTGTAAGTATAGTGTGTCCAAAGTCATATTGGGGTGATATAAACACATTAAGTCTCTTTTTTTAAATTTCCTGAGGTTAAAATAGGATCCAAATCCCTCCCATTTTGAGACCAACCGCAACGTGATGTAGGAGTGTTGTTTTTCCCGCCGACCGAATTGATTGACAGGCACCATGTTTGTATAATAATAGTATAAACATGTCCACAGAAACTTTTTTGCAAAGAAACTGGCATTAAAATCCAACTCTCTGTGACTTTTATAAGTTTAAGATGTTTATTTATTTATGTTTATGGTTTTATTGCATCTTTTTATTAACATTTTAATTATTAATCACAAAACACATTGAAACAAACCAACAGACAATGCCGATTTTAACAATGGAAGCTAAAGAAAAACTGAATAAATTAATGACCAGAATACATACATACATACATAAAAATAATAATAAATAAGTAATAGCATAATACCAATAATAATAATAATTATTATTATTATTATACCTATATCCTGCCTATATCCTACCTATGCAGGATGCACTTGCTGCTATTGCACTGCTGGTTAGACCGAAACTGCATTTCGTTGCCTTGTACTTACTTGTACATGTGTAATGACAATAAAGTTGAATCTAATCTAATCTAATCTAATCTAAATAATAATAATAATAATAAGTAAATAAATAAAATAAAATACATAAATTCAATTATGACATACCATAATTCAAAATGCAGCTTAAAGAAACATCAATAAAGTCCAAGTTAGGAGTCCAGACTTGATGAAAAGCCTCAGTGGACAAATGAATGACACAGGTAAGGAATTCTAAGGGAATCATTTCCCTGATAATATTGTTCCACCCTTTCAAGTATGGGGGTTTGTCACTGATCCAGTTTATCAGTATATTTTTCCTGGCATCGAAGGCTAAAATGTCAAATAAGCGATGAGTGAATTTGTCAGGCAAACATCCAACCGGGAGACCTAAAATTAAAGACAATGGATCCAACTGTAGCTGAAGTCCGAACATACGGCTCATAAAAGTAACAACTTTTGCCCAATGAGTTTTAATAACATGACAATTCCATAACAAATGGGTGTAGTCTCCCATTCCCACCATACATTTAACCAATAGTGGTGAATTGCTTGAGTTAAACCTGCTTTTGAGAAGTGAACCCACATAACCCACATAATTTTGATTTATTATTCATTTATTCATTCATTCATTTTCTTTTTGGCTTAGTCCCTTTATTAAACCGGGGTCGCCACAGCGGAATGAATCGCCAACTTATCCAGCACATTTTTACGCAGCGGATGCCATTCCAGCTGCAACCCATCTCTGGGAAACATCCATTCACACTCATTCACACTCATACACTACGGACAATTTAGCCTACCCAATTCACCTGTACCGCATATCTTTGGACTGTGGGGGAAACCGGAGCTCCCAGAGAACGCAGGGAGAACATGCACACTCCACACAGAAACGCCAACTGACCCAGCCGAGGCCAGCGACCTTCTTTGATTTATTATTTCTAGCAATATTTTAATTTAAATTCTAGAAAATGTTTCTTGATTGAAGATAGATTTGATTGTAGATATTTGGACTAAAAAGAAGACAAGAACTTTTTTTGTCGTACATAAAGCACAGTATGATACAAATATATGATAATACTACAGGATTCTAAACACCCCCATGGTGTTTGCGCTGCCCTCAGCGCTCTGTTTAAGTGTATGAAAAATATCATCTTTATAATATTCACAAAACATGCGTGTGCGTAGGAGGGTGATAGACTATGCTAAACACTAAACCACCAGTGGCTTCATTACAGAAATGTCAATAATTTATTCAGATTTATGAAAGATAGAAAATTAAAGCAACAGAGAGAGAGGGGTGAACTTCGTGTCAGGTCACCTTTATAACGCCAAACACACACACAAACAGTCGTGCACACTTACACACATGCAAATAAATGCAAACACACAAAGACACTAAAGGGCATTGTTCAATCAAAATGCAATGGAGCAGAATTTACAATAATGGAGGATGGTGCTTAAGCATTGTAAAATCGATTAAAAAAATATGTGATAAAAACAGAACACGGCATTTATTCTGGTGCTTTGTGCAGTTAAACAGTCCTACAGAATTATTTGTGCTTATTTTATTCCTTTTTTACTCTTTACAAGTCAAACCTCTAAATAAGGAACAAAACCATATCTACCTTATATCTAGGCCCACACGGAATCTGCGCACGCAGAATTCCGCAGATTTTTAGCCCATAACTGATTCTGTTTATTTACTTGTGTAAATGAGTGTAAATTCATATTTATTCAGTTTTTAAATAAATTTCAGTAATATTATTGATGAATATGAAAATATTTATATAATTTATTTACAATACAGTTTCTTTTAGTAAATATATTATATGAGAGACATGCTTTGTTTACCAAATGAAGTGAATCTAATTGTCAAATTTACATCTAAACATTAAATCTAATCTAATTTGCATTGTAAACATTACATACAAGTTAAAAAAGGTATTACTTTTTATTTCATATATTAAGGTTTTAGTTAGGATACTATCAAAATCATTCCGCATAAAAATCTTTACCAAAATTCTGCGCAGAAATAGCAAAAAATTCCGCAGATTCCGTCTGGCCCTACTTATATCTAACATTAGAGCAGTTAATGATCTATGCGCAAAGTCTAAAGCGCATGGCAAGCATTAAGGACATGTCTGAATCTACTTTTGCTATTTTAAGGAAGGAAAAATACGGCTTGCGCCCCAGCGCATGGTCTAACAGGGTTGTGTTTATTCTCTTAATGAGTTATGGGTGTGTTTTGAGCATAATGGGCATTAAACCAATCAGAGTCTCATCTCCCATTCCGTTTAAGTTGCAGTTGCATCGCACCATGGCACATTGCTCTTTACATGGTGGACTTTGTGAAGTCCGTCTGCAGCGTGAGGATAAAGAAGGAGCCTCCTCCATTCGGCCTCTTTGCTTTCTTTTACTTTTACTCTTTACTTAACTCCTTTACTTTCATTCATTCATTTCTTTTCGGCTTATTCCCTTTTTAATCAGGGGTCGCCACAGCGGAATGAACCGCCAACTTATCCAGCATATGTTTTACGCAGCGGATGCCCTTCCAGCTGCAACCCATCACTGGGAAACATCCATACACAGTAATACACTACGGACAATTTAGCTTACCCAATTCACCTATACCACATGTAAAGGGAAATGGGGAAACCAGAGCACCCAAAGGAAACCCACGCAAATACAGGCAGAACATGCAAACTCCACACAGAAATGCTAACTGACCCAGCCGAGGCTTGAACCTTCTTGCTTCTCCAGCGACAGTGCTACACACTGTGCCACTGCATATTATTTATAGTATTATTTAGGTCAAATATACATATTTTTGCTTTATGATAAATGTCTAGCAGCTTTGAAGCCAACTACTGCATTTGCTTATCTTCTTATTTAAAGAATATTATGGGGTTAGTTCCCCCAAATATAATAATTTACTTACTGTCAAGTGGTTCCAAACCTTTTTTTCTTCCAATAAACACAAAGGAAGACATTTTGAAAAGAGCTAAAAACCTGTAACCATTGACACCCATAGTAGGAAAAAAAGAAATACTATGGAAGTTATTCAACCCATGCTCATTCTGAATATGTACCCCTATATACATTTTTGGAGAGCGCCAGATACGTCCAAGAAGGTACTTTTTTTTTTGCAGTTTTTGTTTTCTTGACTGGCGCCTTCTTTTCTCGCGTAAATCCACCAGGAGCCGCTGTCGACTGACTGACTGACCAACCGACCGATACCCCAACCCACCCCCTTCCCTAAAACCAATCTCAGTGTTTCCAAAAGCAATCGAGAAAAAGAAAATCCCTCACAGTAGCCTGATTTTTACCACATTTTAAGATTTTACCACATTCTCACCCTGTTATTTACTTATTAATTTTACTTTTTGACTTTTGTTTTTGTCTTATCTGCTTTCTGGAACCGTTCTTTATTGGATTCGAACCCCGCTATCACAGTCAACACCACCCTGATTCTTAAATCTTCCGACAAACGCGACGAAGCCACTGGACAAACTGCTAACATTAGGAAAGCCATCCATAGGGAGGTAAGCGCTTAGTTGTTAAGTGCAAAAAGGAACGGCGTCACACCTCCTCGCAACGTTCGTTTTACAGACAAAATGCAGCCATAAGTTCCTCTGGCTACATAATTCGCGATCTCAGAGCACTATATAGGGCTACGTTTTCAAAATGACCCTATGCTGAAGTCAATGGTTACAGGTTTTCAGGCTTCTTCAAAACGGGAGACAGAAACTCAAAGGTTTAAAACAAGAAAACAGTGTGTGAATCAAGACAGAACCTTCATTTTTGGGTGAACTAGCCCTTTAAATTTCCTTTAAGCAGATATAGAAACATACTTAAATGTAGTTTTCTTTTAAACAGGCCAAAATTACTGACTTATCCTGCAATTTACTGTACTTTTACTCAATCAACTGCTGCAGAATGTGGAGGCTCCTCTCCATAATGCTATCTATGCTATGCAATGCTAAGCTATGCTACGCTATGACTTTCTGCTTGTCAGATCATAGCAGTGGCCTCACAAACAAAACAAAACAGAAATCAGGATAAGCCCTTCAGTTTGTCCCACCAAAATGTTCTTATTTTCAATAGGAAATGTGTCAAAACAGGGACAAAGAGCTTGTACGCAAACAGCAAAGAGCAATTACACTGACATTCCTGTGTACACGTCAACACAAATAGGTTTTTAACCTCAGCCCAAGAGAAGCCACAGCAAATATGTAAAGGGTATAAGGGGTGCTCTGACAGCTCTTTCTCTCTGCGTGTGTGTTGTGTGTCTACTTTGAGATCATTAACATACAGGTCACTCACAGGTATCCGTGGCTTGTATGTACTCAAATAAATGTACGTCTATGTCTGCGGATGTCAGCAGAGTTTCATTAGCACGCAGGTCAGGCACTGCTAGTCAAATCCTCCTCTCTGGTTACACATATCACTTACACACACTCGCTGCTAGCCAGATGCTCAGACACACACACACACACAAGACTACAAACATGCTAATGGATGGCAAAGACATCAAATTTTTACACATTGGGGAAATGGGCTACGCTTGAAGAAGAGTCGAGAAAATCAGGAAGCTGAGAGGAATTCGAAGCGCGCCTGATTCAAGCAGATACTCCAAGGCTCACGTCTTTCATCGAATTGACTATTCAGGGTTAGCGATGGGATGCCTTATTCATTTCTGCATTCGGCTAATTTGAACAGTTTGGTTTAGCTGAAAAGAAGTTTTTCAATATGAGGGCTTGTCGTTTTTCATTATTAGTATATATTAGGGCTGTGCAATGTAACGATATTTATCGTATGGACAAAATAAAAAGTGTATCACTTCATATTATAGTCTATTGTTTATATCGCAAATTACACTGTAAAAAATGCTGGGTTTCACGCAATCGATTTGTGTTGGGTCAACATGAAGGAATTAAGTTAACATATAAGTTTTTACAAATTTAAGTGGATTGAACATAAAATAATTAAGTTGTCCCCCCCTAAAAAAATCAAGAATTGTGTATTTTCAACTCACTTTAAATAAGTAGTTTGAACAAATAGCAAACATCATGTTTTGAGTGGTTTCCCAGTGCTGGGTTGCGGCTGGAAGGGCATCCGCTGCGTAAAACATATGCTGGAATAGTTGGCAGCTCATTCCGTCGTGGGGACCCCAGATTAATAAGGGTGTGTAGTTTACAGTAATACTTTTTCATAATTTATGAGTGCAATATTACACAACGTTACAGGTATGCAGATGGAAACATGAATAACATCACGAGAAAGCTGCAATCTCAAAAGCACAGTGTTTGCATTATGCAGTTTATTAAGCAGTATTTTATATTGGGCTTGTGATCATTCGTTTTTGAAAAGTGTTTCATTAATATTTACGTCATATTTCAATAAACATTTTCATTGAAGTTCTATATAAAGCGAGAGAGATGATATCAGATATGAATGACTAAGATTTTTGAGTCTATACTTTAAAATGTAAAAATAAAAGGTAATAGTCTGCTACATGTGGTCTGTGAATGTATAATATTAATTGATTGAGTTTACAGAGAATATTTATATATTTATTTCAGCATACTATATATTATATTTTTAGCATTTTGTCATATCGTCCAGACGTAGTATATATAAAAAATACAGATTCGTTTGCTGGCTCAAACAAACCAGTTGTCTTAAGTTTCATATAGTTTTTGTAACACTCAAAATTGATCATACAATAAATCAAATAAAAAGAAAGAAAAGACGTATAAGAAAACACAATAACGAAAGCCTTAAAATGAACATGGTGGAAAACTAAGTCATTATTTTGAGGTTACCGATGAAAATTATTTTGCTAGGAATAGTTTTTATTTAAAGAGAAATGATTACTTTATGAATTAAATAGTCTTGCTGGAGATCCACAACACTTAACTTTGGTCTCAGGAAGTAAATATAAAACAAAAACAGGTTCAAAATATTTCTAAACTTTAAACACATTTTATCCCATTCGTTGTATTTTATTAAATACCAACCCAACTCATTCTGAAAACAACCCTATATTAATTTCTGGAGAGTGCCAAATACTTCTCAGGAGGTATGTTTTTTGCAGTTTTTGTTTTCACGAGTTTTGTTCTCGTTGTGTAGGCATTTTGAGATCTCAAATTCCTCTCTCGAGTGCCATTCGTACCTGCAGTTCTTGCGTAAATCCACCAGAGGCCGCTGTTGACTGACTGACTGACCGATAAACTTAACCAGTCAACTCCTCTCTGTCTTAAGTCTGCCAATGTACTTGGTGAGCTAACTGGACAAACTGGTAACAGCGGGAAAGCTGTCCATATGGAGGTAAGCGGTCAGCTGGTAGGCGTGAAAACGATCGGCGTCAAACCGCCACGTAGCATTCGTTTTAAAGACGAAATGCAACCGTACGTACTTCTGGCTACATAATTCGCGATCTCCAAAACTGTATATAGGGCTACGTTTTCAGAATGAGCCTATGTTGTTAAATACACAATTACTTTAAGAAAAAAAAACATCATTATTTACAACACGCAAGATAGTTTTTATTCATATTTTTAAAGGGACAACCCTCAAATACAGTACACCCAGGATTACATGAAAAACACTACAGTAATTCATTGTAAATATTATAGTGATTTTGAACCACACCGTAGTAAAATGTATTATATTGTATTTATTATAGTGTTTAAAAGTCTTTGTTAATGAATGCTACATCATCATTAACTGATAAACTGTAATAAATACTGTAATAAATATTGTAGGATGCTTTGTTTTTAGTTTTGTAAACTGTGGTATATATATATTGTTGTCAAAAACAGTAGTATTGGAAAATTTGTTTATAGTATTGTTATAAAATTACCACAAAAAATTATAGAAGTGCTTTACTACAGTATGGTTTAAAAAAAACTGTATTTACTGTACATTTTTATATTATATTTTTTCAAGAGAGTATCGTTTCAATGCTAATTTTGTTATTTTCATATTATTTAGAAATGACACTATCAATCATAGTTAACTTTTGTTAGAAGATATCTGTTAGGTCATTTTAAACCCTAAAAATAATGGCTTGGCAATCTCTCTGGAAGGTTGAGTAAGTTTTCCAACCCGTGCCATGACTTCAGGACTTCAGTTACGTGTCTCGCGGTTGAAACAACGGTTGATCTGTGGACAGATCTGATCAGTAGAACAAAGCGAACAAGATGACAAGGTAGAGGAAGAAAGATGATTGTAGATCAAGGCCGTCTCCCTGCGGAGCAGAAGAACTAATTTGGAATTTAGTCTGTGAATTCCCAATCATAATGTTCTTCAAAGCCACCTCAGGAAGAGCGTCACTGTGAGAATTCTGTGAAAGTCACCATTAGCGGCTGCAGATCACCCAAAGTGACTTACAGTAACTAATTTGAGGGATGGTCCCCCTGGAACAGCCTGTGGTTAAGTGTCTTGCTAAAGGGCACAATCATTATAAAGCAGGATTGTGATCACAGCAACTGTCCAATTCCACCTCTTACCTCCAATTGAACCTGCTTCCTTTGTATTATCAGCCCAAGGCCTCAACGGCTAGGCTACATCTACCCATCCATGTAATATTGTACCTTGCAGACCTCATCTTTCCAGTTGTAGCTATTTTTAGCTAACCGTTTTTCCCCATGTTAGAGATGTTCTACCATGCAGATGGAGCAGATACATTGCAGAAACATCTGTTAAAGAGTGCCAAATCAGCAAAGCGACACTATTCACATATGTTCAAAATCATACACCTAAAGAAAGAACATCTGCTGAATGTGACAGGAATTTTTCTATTGATTGAGTTACAGATGAACAGACGCTTTGAACACACTGGTTCACACTGCTAGCTTGCCGGTTTGTAAATGCTAGTGGTATTGATGATTAAAATCATAATTCTGAATTCCGGTTGAATCAATTGTAACCTATATTCCCTAAAAAAATGAGTAAAGTTATATGTAACACTTTAGTTTATGTCGCAACTCACGATATTAACAAACAGTTAACTAATGCTACTAGCTTAATAAACAACTAATTACCTGTTTATTAATAGTTAGTAAGATAAAAGTTGGGTTTAGGTTTTGGGTTAGATTAGGTATGCAAAATAAGACCATACTTTATAACTACCAATGTACAGTTAATAGCCCCCTTCACACAGTGATACTGGTAAATATCCAGAAAATTACAGGAATGACTTGCTGTTCACACAGCCCATTCACACATCCATTCCAAAATACCGGTAAATTCTGACATTATCAACCAGAAATGAGCTCTAAACGGCTGCGCTTGTAATTGTAAACACAGAAGGGGTCAAGCTTTTGATAGTTGATAGTACATAATATGTGTTTGTGCTGGCGCTCACCGGCTGCTTCACGTGCACACGCATCAAGCAACTGAGGCAGAGCTTGAAGGTAAACAAACAGCAGTTTATCATAAGCATTTTATCGATAATTTTTTCCACAGTTGGCATTCAGCAAATTAATATGAGCAAAATTAAAATGTAGACATGTAGCGAAAGTACAACCTGCCTTATTGTGCTCCTTCTTGGCTTGATTGTTTACTTGCTACGTCATGTTTTTACGTCACACTCATGCTCAGATTCATTGCTGAAAAACCAATCAGATTGCTCTCTTCAGCCGACGGCAGACACAATGCATGAATCGGGCCAATGACATCGGGCTCTGACGTCAACCTGAAGTGAGGTTACTTGTGGAACCCACCACACCAACAAGCCTGACCGATGGATCGATGAAGCCCAATGGCCGACTGCTGGCTAGGTGTGTACCGACTCGAAGATGCCGAATCCCATAGCAAAACTGCCAGTTTATGGGCCTCAATTAGTTGACGATTCATATGAGCAAATTAAAAGTATGTTTTAGCTGAATTATTTGCATCACCTTCAATAATCTCTCTTCAGACATTTTATGATTACAGTCCCCCTCTGAGTGGCGGCTTGGGATCACCAGGGAGATTTAATTTTACTCTTGTTGGGGTAAGAGCAGGACAGGGGGGAGGCTCAATGGCATCCATGTGGCTGGTGTATGCTACATGAGAATATGGCTGCAAGGTGAATCAAACTTCTGAGAAGTTGTCCTTGTCAAAGTAAAAAACTCTGAGGGGGCTCAAAGCATCAACATTCACACAGCCTGAGGTAAACAAATGGATTCATCTAGGATCTTCTCCTGAGGACGGACTGTAATTCTCCTCACACCAAATAGAGGACAAAGAAGGAAAGAAGGAATCATCGCCTTCGGGGCTTTGTGGCTTCTTATGTTCTGAAAACCATGCAAGGTAACCCTACCGAGAACCGAGCCAGCAATGGACAACACCTAAACAAGCCGGTACCCAGTCGGAGAGGCTTTGAATACGGAATCCCCGCTGTTCTTCAATGCGGGAATTGCTTAAAATCTCCCAAAAATGACTACGGCTCCCCTCTCCTGGAACCACATGACGCCGTTACGTCTTTTCTGCCCACATTCCACTGAGGGTCAAGGTAAGGGTCAAGGACTACGCTTTTTCTTCAGCTGCCAACTTCTCAAAGGGCTCCCTGTTGCTAAAAGACTCACAGCAAAACCATCAACAGCTCCTCTGAACTTCAAAGCTTCGGGAGGAAATCTCCTTTGACCCACTAATTATAAACCAATCAGGAGTGTCTCGTTTTGGCTTGCAGAGAAGCGGATGCTGGAGACTGGCAGGGATTCTCTCTCTTTGTCCCCCTGAACAAACATATTGACCTGACGCTCAATTCAAACAGGAGCCAATTAGCCATCGCCGGCTGAATTAATTCAGCTTTTGTTTTTATAAAAGACTCAATCTGCGTCCCCAGTGTTTGTTTGCCGCTCAGTCATCCATCAAGGTCAATACGGATTTGAATTAGACATTATAAATGAATACCAGAAATAATAAATAGCCCAGAGAATTACCTGGTATTAGGAGCTGTAAATCGAGCCTTTGGTGGACGCTGTGTTGGCTCAAGTTTTCAAAATCAAGAAGAAAAGGAAATATTGACAAATGAGCACTCCCTCTTTGGGACTGGGCCAAATTACAATGCAGGTGAAAGAGTACATCTACAAGCAACACGTTCTGGATGAGCGCGCAAGCTTCAGTTTATTTGTCGCATGGACCTTTGCACTATTCAAATCAACTCCTCTACTGTTTCGGACATTAATTACATCAAGATTGGGACATTTCAAAACAAAAACACAATCCAAAAGGTGTAACCTCAAAGGAAAACAATCCCTCCTTCAATCAAATCCTGAAGCTAATGCATCTCAGAAAGCACTGGAATAGAGCTTAGATTGGGCCCAAAACATTAAACTTGACCCTACCCGAATCCTGGTGCGACACATTAGCTGTAATTATGAGGCCGAGCCCGATTTAAACCTGACTATTTTTTAATACATGGGCCATTCTCAACTGCAATTCTGAGTTGTTTTAACTACAGAAATTAGTTTAGATTTATCTTAATTAATAACGTAACAAGGACGAAGCATTTAAACTGCATTGTCGTAACAAAAGAGGATATTGAAGGATGACTATCATTTTTTCTGCCATCGCAAGCCTGCTTCATGTGTCTGTTCATCTTGGAAGCCCCCATTTTTTTTTGCTATCGCTTCTTTCACACTGCATGTCGAAGCATAGCGTGAGCAGCCAGCCTGATCTCAGGAGAAAACGTAAGTATTTTATGTTTTGTCAGTTTAGTGGCTAATTCGTATCAATTCGTACGAGTTCAGTCGTAAGAAATTGTACGATTTTAAAAAGGAGGCGTGGCACCAAACCCCACCCCTAAACCCAACCATCATTGGAGGATGAGCAAATTGTTCTAAAATGTATGAATTAGATCGTACGAATTCATACGAATTAGCCACTAAATCAAAAAGTTACGAATTGCCGTGAGATTGTGTTGGAGCAGCCTGTTTTTTCGGTGTCCATATTAACAGATTAGAGCTTTCAAACAGCACGCATAAGCAGTGCAGAGTGTGAGCAGAGCTGAAGCAGCAGTGCTGTGATCATTTCAGCACTGGGTCTATTTTTGCTGCTGCTTCAGCTCAATTAAAGTGGCAGTGCATTGATAATGACCAAAAACACATTGAATTACAGTAAATTATCCCTTGAGATCCTCAGATCCCCTGATTTTTATGCACTGTTTATACTCTATATACACATTGCACATGCACTGCTTCAGCTCTGCTCGCGCGTTTGTCTGCATTCGCGGAGTGAATGTGTGCCAGTGGAGGATATGCTGTTTACTTTTACTTTTGTAACTTTAATTTATAGTGGCAGTATGCATGGAACATGTAATATTGGACAGAAACCTGTCACATTAAGGCAAAACAGATTTTTTAATAGTTATTAAATTTATTATGGCATAGCTTTTCACCCAATTAGGAAAATAAAGTAATGACAAAAAAAAACACACACATACACAAATGCTTGATCACAGACTGGCCCAAAGATAGTGGCAGGAAATATTGTTCTGGTCGGGTCAAGTCTGGGCTCTAGCTCAGCCAGAGAATCTAAACTCTACAATAGAATCAAGGTTACATAAAAAGTCAACCCAGGCTCATTTTGAAAATGTAGTCCCGTGGACGTTTCTGGAGACCGCAAAATATGTCCTGGGAGGTACGTATTTGTGCAGTTTTTGTTTTCGCGAATCCGCGAGAGGCTGCTGTGCGTGCTTTTTTGCATCTCGAACATCTCTCGCGGGCGCGAACGTCCGTCCGTCCGACTGGCTGAATGATTCACTGGCCGACCGGCCAATCGGCCGTCCCGCCCTCCTCCTCCTTCCCTAAACCCAAGCAGTTTTACTGATTGACCCGCCCGCCCGCTTACTTCCCTAAACCCAACCAACAATTTACAAAAAAAAGGCGTCCAGAAAAAGAAAAGCCCTCGTCTGATTTTTACCACGTTTTTGGATTTTACCACATTCTCCGCCTGTCATGAACTTGTTCACTTTATTTTTTGGATTCTGTTTTTGTCTTACCTGATTTCTGGAACCACTCTTCCCCAAACTCGAACCCGGTCGGCGTGGTCAGATCCTCTCTGCGTCTCAAGTCCGCCAACGTACATGACGAGCTAACCGGACAAATTGATTGAGGCGGGAAAGCCCTCCACACGGAGGTAAGCGGTCAGCCGGCAAGCGCGAAAGGACACGGCGGCACACCGCACCCGTAGCATTCCCTTAAAAAAACGAAATGCAGCTGTACGTACCTCCGGCTACATAAATCGCAGTCTCCAGAAACAGCCGTAGGACTAAGTTTTCAGAATGAGCCTGGGTTGTAAAAAGTCTTGCACAAGATCAACCGATTGGAAGTGTGACCTCTGGAAGAGTGTGACCTCTGGAAAATGCTAACCTCAAATAACAGGCACAGCCAGTCAGACACTTTAACCAATTTGCCACAGATTCCAGTGCAAGCAAGGTCACCAACAGTTGTTTAAAGACTGTTTTGTTAGACGTTCTGAGAATCGAGAACATGCCTATCTTTATCTTTCTCATCACATATTTAACAGCAGAAAGCACGACATTAAGAATGCAACAAGAACTCAAGTCTAATGCATGTGTAATTAATCATATCAGCTGGTAGGTGACAAGTTAATGGATCATCATAATAAATATTCCATATGCTCTTGCGGTGGCATTGGACACACACACGCACACACACATGGTCTTCCCTTAGCTGATCCATTCCTCTTAGTGTTGAATTTGAGTGACGGGACACATATATCGATTTCGACGCTTTATCCCTTTAAAACAACGGCCGTCACTGTGAGAAAGCAAAGGAGATAAACGAGGGCTGCAGTCCGCAGGGAGCTGAGCCTAAAGATTTCCCATCAGTCCTTGCTCCTGCTGACCGAACGTCCGCTCCACAGCTTCTACATCATTCCTTCTTTACACTATACCTGGCTGCTCTTATTGGTCACTTTCAATGAAATGGCAATGGATAGGATGGTGACACAAAGTGACAATTACTACAGGTGTATTACCTACCTATTATTAAGATATTAACTGTTTATAAGCAGTTATCAAGCATGATCTTATTTTACATTTCTAATCCTACCCAATACCCCGTTGTCGTGGTCAACTCCTCTCTGCGTCTCAAGTTCACCAATGTACATGATGACCTACTGGAGTAAAGGGTAACAGCAGGAAATCCATCCATACAGAGGTAAGTGGTCAACTGGTAGGTGCAAAAAGGAATAGCGTCTTACTGCCCTGTAGCATTCGTTTTAAAGGCAAAATGCAGCCATACAAACTTTTCCATACGTACTACTGTTTATTAGCAGTTATAAAGCATGATCTTATTTTACATTTCTAATCCTACCCAATACCTAAACGCAACTACTACCTTAATAACTGTCAATAAGCAGCTAATTCAAGGTTATTGAGCTAAAAGTCTTTGTTAATTATTTGTTAATAGCGTAAACTGTACATTTAAAATAAAGTGTGAACCCTACACACCAGGGTCATTCTGAAAACCTATCGCTATATACATTTCTGGAGAGTGCCAAATATGTTCCAGGAGCTACATTTTTTTTTGCCGTTTTTGTTTCCGTTAATCCACCAGAGGCCGCTGTGTATGCTTTTTCAGATCTCAAACCAATCGCGCCTGCTCTTTTCATGTAAATCCACCAGAAGCCACTCTCGACTGACTGACGGCACAGCAAATTTAATAGTGTTAAATTTCGAGTGTGAGTGATCGACTCCTTCCCTAAACCCAACCAATAATGTTTTCAAAAGTACCGAATGATCTGCCCACCCTTGAACCCCATTGTCGTGGTCAACTCCTTTCTGCGTCTCAAGTTCGCCAATGTACGTGATGACCTACTGGATTAATGGGTAACAGCAGGAAAGCCATCCATACGGAGGCAAGTGCTCAGCTGGTAGGCGCAAAAAGGAATAGCGTCTTACTGCCCCGTAGCATTCGTTTTAAAGGCAAAATGCAGCCATACATACTTCTGGCTACATAATTTGCGATCTCCAGACATGTATATAGGGACGTTTTCAAAATGAGCCTATGTTGGACCCATAAGGCTCTTTTTAAACAAACGGTTAGGAGAAAAAGATGTTGATTTTACTTTAAGATAATGTGGTAACACTTTATTACGGTGTTCTTGTTACACATGTTCCATGTACTTACTACAAATAATTAAGTATAATTACACACAACTAAAAAGAGAATTTGGTTCACTCATTTTGCGCATTCCAGTGAAGGGGTAGGGGTGTCCAAATTCTCTTTAACTTGAAGGTGTAGGGCTAGATAGCCCTTCAAATGGACAGTTTTCAGTACCACACTCAAAACCAAGCGGTAAGAAAATTTCCAAGAATACACTCGCCACAACTGCAGGACACCCGGAAGTAAAGACGTAAGGGGAAGGGCTAAAGGGTAGAATTGGGATTGGGCCCTAGTTTCTAGAATCCGAATGACCTTTATGAGAGTTATCTCATGTTATTTAGATAACGTTATAATCCGTTTTTTTTTAACTGCCATCTTTGTGTACTTTATTTAGTTGGTGTAGTTTAAGGCGTTGGATTGCTGAAGTTTTCGCTATTGTTTTTTACATTTTCCTTTGGTTAGTTGGTTAGTGGGTTGGGATTTAGTCAGGCATTTAGCGTTGGTACTCTATTAATTTAATAAATTAATTTAATATCACACATTTAACAGATAAAGTAAAATTTAAGACAGTTTTTCAATTTCGAACATTGACAAACATTTTGAAATGCAACAAAAATTGTAATTCTCTTTATAAATAAGAAATTTAATGACTAGCTATTTGTCATGTCACATTAATGATATGTTAGATGTGTAGAACGAATTCGTTTAAGTGTTACTTCCTTCAATGTTTGTAAAGCTGCACACACACTCTCAACCAAAACTCTCTTTTTTCCCTTCGAATCAGAAACAATCTTGCCACCCGCAGCAGGCCGACATTCTGAAAGGGTCTCGTGGAGTTTATTGTCAAGTTCAGGATGGGAGAGGGCAGGGTGCAAGCAGACAGCCTCTAATACCTGTAATATAAATGGTAATAGTGCCAAGCTTCCTCTGAATCCCAAAGAGCCGACCTGGGAGTTTTACCTCAGACGAGGCCTGTTATTCCTCTCTGGGCTTTGTCTCTAAAGAATGCACTGTGCGCACCACACTTTGCCAAATTGAATTTATCCCGTATTGACATCTCTCCAGGTCCCATGGTTGGAGGCGCGCACACACACACTGACATTCACAAGGACAGGCATGAGGGAAAACCTATTGCTTTATAGACCAGGACCCAAAAAGTGGTATGTGTGCAATGAGAATAAACAAAACAACAGGAGTGTGACTAAATGTACGTGTAGATCAGTGTATTTGTGTTTGCATTAACCAGCACAGTGCTAATTATCATAGCTAGCACACCTAGTATCCACACTACAAGTATACAGTAGGGTTGGACCATTAATAGAAGGTAATTTTCATGCACATTTTGTCAGTAAAGCCAGTTCAGGTAAACTTAAAGCATGTGCTTCAAATTACACCAAAGAGAGATGACTTGAACACTTTAAAAAAAAAAAAATCATTCCAAATTTAAATGTTAGAATGCTCTAAACGGATAGGGCATAGGGGGGATAACTGAGAATAGAACACAGCCAGGAACTATGGCTGTTTCTCAATACCTAAGTACGCAAAGTTCACACTTGGAAGAACGAACTCCCGAGGACGCGAGAACACTAGTCGGGTACTTCTTCAAATGAAACGGCAGTGTACTTTATTATGTCACTTACCTGACCGTGGATTCAACGGTTTCATTGTACATTAACAATAAAATGATTTGAATATATAAAGCACGGCCCTATAATTAATATTATATTAATGTTATGAATGAATATTTTTGATTTATTAAAATATAAACGGAAATAACCATAACTGTGAAGTGAAATGGGTTATTATACACAGACTCGTCTCTTTTATTATCAGATTTAATAAACTACAATGGACATTATACAAGTATAAAGTACAAGACGTTAATAATAGGAAATAAAGATAACGTTAGTCAATTTGGTAAACAAAGACTAACAGCATACAACACAGTAACATATTTAAAGACGATTATAAAACGTAACAAAATAACACTGCCAAAATAACACACCTGAGAACAAATAATATATTTAAAAGACCAAAAACTGTCCGTTAGATATGCACAAGATGTATTAAATATCATGTTTTAACTACAATGGAGAGATCCAGCGGTACATCCGTGATCGACTGGCCGATGTAAAGCTGCTCTTGGTGGGGGATGTGATGACGAAGCTCCCGCCGGCAGGCTGGGAGTCAGAGTCCGCATAAGCTGAGGCACATCGCCAAAGACGCGCTATCTCTATAAATAAATTGCGGATTCCCGTTTAAAACAACTACATTCTCGCCTGAAAAACTCTTAAAACTTTATTTTGTGACACAACAGAAGAGAATTTTTAAAACCGTGCGGGTTTTCTCCTTTCACTGGTAATGCTGCAATGCTTCGCAAGTTCGCACAAGTCACCTCTCGATGCATCCTTGGCAAAAGGGGCAGAACAAGTACACATCCGGGAATTTTATCTGTACTTGGCAAGATGTGAACTTTGAATTGGAACAGTACTTCGGCGACAGTTGATCACGTTTCACGAGGACACAAGAACGCAAGTACAGACAAGAACGCATATTGAGAAACAACCTATGTTTCTAACTGCAGCTCCAGAGGTGTAGTTGCAAGTGTGCTGGTTTGCCACGCAGTTTGCGAATGTTCATTGGAATGATGGTTTTGGGAAACGCCACATCAATGAACTATGTTTGTAACGACAGAACTTGCAACCTTAGTTGGCTAACGATGGTTTTCAGAAACGCACCCCAGCTTAGTCCCTTTATTAATCAGGGATAGCCATAGCGCAATGAACCACCAAAGTAAAGTACTCATACCAGAAAAATCTACTTAAGTACAGTAACAAAGTATTCTCTAGTTGTTCCATACAGTCTAAAACTGGCTGATTGAACACTCATTTCTTCCCTAGTCACTATTCTTCATCAAAAGCGCAGCTCTCTCATACTGTAATTAACCAAACCACATGAAAGACCACCATACTAGATTCAAAGAGCAATCTTGTTTTTACATTAGATTACACTGTACAGGTTCACAGCATCATGACTGTATGTGAAGTGCTCTGACCTTCTAATAACCTGTTCTTCAGTTCAAAATTCACCTTTTTTTTATCCACACACCAGGGTCGCAGAGGCTGTGTTTACGTGCATCCAAATAATCAGACTGATGGCTCAATTGGATTGGAAAGCCTTGATGTAAAAACCTTAATTGATGGCTTAATTGAATGGGAATGGAAGAGGTGCTGTAGACCACTTCTAATCTGATCGAGAGGACAGGTAAACACTTGAACACTCTGAAAACCTAGACTAGAAAGCACTAGAAAGTACACTTTATTCTCTCAGTCGGCTAGAAGGCTTGTTTTGGAGAGAGGAATGAGCAGTTTTACTGAAAAATAAGTAAAAGAATAATGGAAGTTTCTAGTGCAAAGCTTATTAAATTAGCTAAAAGGCAAAAAACGTTGTATATTTTGCGCAGTGTGTAAATCAAAAGGCCAAATCTATGGAGCTAGATTAGTCTCAATAATAATTCATGCAAAAAACACAATGTACTGCCAAATTCACCTGCACAAAATATTTAGATTTATTCACAAAACAATCCACTTGCACAGAATTAAAATACATATTCATAAAATTTCTGACTAAATGACGACAGAATGCGCGAAAGAGTGAGAGGAGTGCACTTTTGAGAGGGGTCTGGCTGCAGACTTGGTGCAGATGCAATCTGAGCTGCATCCAACGCTTTTTATTGCGCTCACCTAACCCCACCCAAAACCCCTCACAATGATGTCACTAGCTCCATTGACCAACCAATTAGGCTAACATGAGAAATTTGCTTGATGGAAAGATGACTGATGTAGAGGAGTGTCTATATATAGTTTACTGTAGTAAAGGCTAACGTATACTATGGTAATTACTATTAGTTCATGATAGTTACTAATGATACCACATTGTGTAGTGTAATTTATTAATGAAGAGTTGTAAATATATATACAATATAATGCTCATTCCTAAATATTTCCCTTTACTATAAATTACTATAGTATTTTAAATGTGTAACACCTGGGTTTATTGGATTTTTTGACTTTGCTGTTACATACTACATACTAATTTGTTTCTGTTTGGTACAGCATATTATTTGCAATAAATAACTAAACTGAACAGTTATGCCTCATCTGTTTCTTTGACAGTTTTATTGATCACTAAGATGTGATTGACTTGGATTTAAATCGCTTCAATTTAAAAATGAAAATTGCACAAATAGCTTGGATGTATTTGTTTTATTGCAAATACCTCAAAAATCACTCTACACCAGTGTTTCCCAACCCTGTTCCTGAAGGCACACCAACAGTACACATTGTCAACCTCTCCCTAATCAAACACACCTGAATCAACTTATCATAACATCAGAAGAGACTCCAACACCTGAAGTTAATGGGTCAGAAAAGGGAGACATCCAAAATATGTACTGTTGGTGTGCCTCCAGGAACAGGGTTGGGAAACACTGCTCTACACAACAAAAATTTTGAAACACTTTTTAGTTATAAGGTCTGGTTTTGAGGTGGCTGTACTTTAAAATTAAATTAATATAGTCTTCATTTAAGTGATGAAAGATTTTGAGATTCTAACAGTAAACAGAGCTACGGTAAGATCACACCTGCTTGGTATAAATGCTTGAAAATGATTTAGTTGAAAATCTCCATTAGAAACTTGAAAGTAATCAGAAAGTAATCAGAAGTAATCAGTTACTTTACTTTTATAAATCGTAATCAAAAAGGTACACTATTTAATACACTTTAAATAATTTGTAATCTGTAATCTATTACATTTCCAAAGTGACCTCCCCAACACTGTACATTGGACGTGGGCAGAATTGTCAGTACTGTACCCTTCCACTGAAGAAAGAAAATCCAGAGATGTCACTGAAATAACTTAAAACTGAAAAAAGTAATGATCAATCGAAAAAAGTAATTGTTAATCAAAAATGACTGAAAATTGAGAATGAAAACTCTATTTTGCTTTCATGTGGTTCAAACGAAGCATTGCCTTGAACCGTACAGAAGTGCGACTGTCCCCCCTCCCCTCTCCCCTGACGGCCTGCACTCACACTGAATGTTGCTTTCTGAACCTGAGCATGTTTACATCGTCAATGATGCGACTGTTCAGTTTAACAGAAGATCAGCACTCTTGCTCAGCACAGTGGACATTGCTTTAGTTATATCGTTTTAGTCGTTTGGGATTTATATTTTGCAGTGATATATATATATATATATATATATATATATATATATATATATATATATATATATATATGTGTGTAGTCAAATATTTTTTCTCGAACAGATTCACATCATCATAAAAATCGTGCTGCAGGTATTAGGAGATTTGCTTAAGGTGCAGCTGTCGTGCAGTGAGGGGTTTGCATCTTTAATAAACTATGACAGTTCCGTGTTCATTGAAAAGTATGAATGATTAATAACTCCATATGAAACAGTCCCTTAAAAGTGACGTTGGGTCTTCAGTTTCAATTTCTTTGCACTCACACTACAAGCGTACCACACCAAAGCCCAACTGAACCACGCTCTGGCACACCTCTTCCAACCGGGCCAAGGCACAGTTCAGTTGGCCGGCCTTGGCCCGGTTGGAAGAGGCGTGCCAGAGCGCGGTTCATTTGGAAAACTCACACTTGTCAAACAAACCGGGAAATGCGCCTGGGCTCGGTTTGGATAGCATAGTGTGAGTACACCCCTAATTGTTCCATAAGTTTACAATATGAACACAATTATAAGTAATAATAATTTGGTTACATTTTATTTTAAGTCACATTAACTACTATGTACTCACATTGTAGTTAATGTGATTTAAAATAAAGTGAAACCAAATTATTTTTGAGACTAATCTAGCTCCATACAAATCAGCTTTAAAGCCTGCATATGAATCCAGTCACGTTATTGAAAATGTATGCACCATAAAGACTACATTTTGATTGGTTAATCAGTCTGATTTCATTTCGTTTTAAACAACATAGGGTCATTCGGAAAACATTTCTGGAGATTGCGAATTATGTATAGCCAGAAATACGTATGGCTGCATTTCTTCTTTAAAACAGAGGCTACGAGGCGGAACGGCGCTGTTCCTATACGCACTTTCCAGCTGACCGCTTACCGCTGTTACCAGTTTGCCCAGTAGCTCACCATGTATGTTGGCTGACTTGAGACGCAGAGAGGAGTTAAACACAACAACGAGGTTCGAGTCTGGCAAAGAACGTTTCTAGAAAGCGGGTAAGACAAAAACAGAAGCTCAAAAATAAAACAAACAAGTAAACAACAGCGTGAAAATGTGGTAAAATCTGAAAACGTGTCGCTTCGCTTTAGGGAAGTGGGTGGGGGTCAATCTGTGCTTTTGAAAACACTATTGGTTGGGTTTAGGGAAGGAAGATGGTGGGTCAGTCGATCGGTCAGTCAGTCAGTCAGTCAGTCGACAGCAGCCTCTGGTGGATTTACGTGAGAACAGCAGGTGCGAATGGCACTCGTGAGAGAAATTTAAGATCTGAAAATAGTGTACACAGCAGCCTCTGGTGGACTCACAAAAACTGCGGCAAAAAAAAAAAAAAACGTAGCTCCTGGGACATATTTGGCACTCTCCAGAAATGTATATAGAGGAACATTTTCAGATTGAACCTGGGTTGGTTTTAAAACAGAAGATGTCTATGTAAAAGTACTGTAGGTGTATTGCTGAGAGTGAGAAAGAGAGAGGGTGAGAGAGAGAGAGAGAGATGAAATTATTTTCTTCTCATCCTTCCTCCCAGAGAATGAAAGAGCCACAAAGGCGCCCTGAGATCTGTAAAAGTGTCATGTGCCTTTTATTTCCCATTTCACGGGTATTACATCTCTTCATAAAATACGAGAAACACTGTTTTTGAGCAAAGAAAGGCAGGACAGACGGGATCTACGGCTAGATTATCAACAAAAAAAAAATTGCAGTAAAGTGAAGAACTGGGACAACATCTATTTGCCCTCCAGGTTTCACATGGCTTTTAAAGAATGGATGCGTTTTCGGTGTCAGAGGAGGCAGAGAGGAAAATATAACATTATGTCAGGAATTGGTTGTTCCCCTTTTCTTGGAAAGGCAATAAAAAATACAAATATTGAAAAAAAAAAAAGAATGCCAGGCATGAATCTGTTATCTAAAAAGATTTTATAGGATGCCGTTCAGCAACAGAGAGACGGAAGGTGCACACCGTAATGCATTACTGCGCAAAATATCTAATTTATTGCACGAATCTGGCTTTTGTAGAGTTGGAACGGTGGAAGAAAGTAATATAAACACACTTAATGTCAGAAAAATAGATGGTTTGTGTTGAAGTTTCAGTGCTAATTTGTTTTAAAGTCATTACTTTGGGCCTTGTGTGAGTGAACAACGCTGGGAATTTATGACATGTCATTATAGTGCATTAACATTGTTGAAGTGGAAAATCGTTTTCCACTTGAATAATGCTTACAATGTTTAAGCTCCATGTTTTTTTTCTCTCTCTCCCTGTGTGTGTGTGTGTGTGCGCTGTGAAATGGATTCCCCTTTTCATTCCGTATTAAACTGTGTACTGCTTAGAATGTGTGTGTGTGTTATCTCATCCTGGCTAAACAAGTCAAACGTGCATTTATGTACTGTTATTTATATGATTTATACTCCATACACACTCCGATATTCCAACAGCTTACATTTTCTTCTCTCATTTGGTCTCTGACATCAAACCTGGCCCTGAACCTAAAATTTATTAAGAGTCTATTTGAAGACACAGTTAATACGGTTCCTATAAGACTAATATAAGAGGAAATATTGAACCTGCTGAACTATTTTCTTGCTGATTTCATCAGATTTGCTTAGTTTTGTTCAGTCGTGCAATTTTTCAAAGCTGAATAGGTCCCAAATTAAATAATTCACTTAAAAAATAAAGGAAAGAAAGAAAGAAAGAAAGAAAGAAAGAAAGAAAGAAAGAAAGAAAGAAAGAAAGAAGGATATACACTACCTGACAAAAGTCTGGTTGTCTATCCAAGTTTTAGGAACAACAAATAGTAACTTGTTTTCTAGCTGATCATTTGCTATCAGAAGTGGCTTATATGAAAGGCAAAGGCCTCTAGATTACACTTATTTTTCAAAAATAAAATAAGATCATGCCTTGATTTTTAATTATTTATTTAGGACACTAAGATCTGACTCCCATGAGTTTGGAGGACTGCATCCATACATCTCTGCAATGACTCGAACAAATGAATAAAGTCATCTGGAATGGCAAAGAAAGCTTCTTGCAGGACTCCGAGTTTATCAAGATTCCTTGGATTCATCTTCAATGCCTCCTCCATCTTACCCTACATGCTCAATAATGTTCATATCTGGTGACTGGGCTGGCCAATCCTGGGGCACCTTGACCTTCTTTGCTTTCAGGAACTTTGATGTGGAGGTTAAAGTATGAGAAGGAGCGCTATCCTGCTTAAGAATTTGACCTCTCCTGTTGTTTGTAATGTAATGGGCAGCACAAATGTCTTGACACCTCAGGCTGTTGATGTTGCCATCCACTCTGCAGATCTCTATCTGATATAGACATATATCTATCTATCCATCCATCTATCATCTATGTATCTGTGTGTGCTGTATGTGTGGGTTTGTTTTGCAAAAACACATTCAGTCTTGTAAACACAGTGTCCTACAGTATATTTTGTCATACACCCGCTAACTCGCTGTTAAAACAAACTGTTTGTGAAGCACAAACACGCATACTGATTTCAGTTGATGATGTTTACATAACTCTGAATCCATTGTAAATGGATTAAGACAGTCTGAAGCTTTTAATTAAAGCACACAGATCAAATCTTAAAATATGTAAATCAATGTAGAGATCCAATTTTTAAAATTTTTCCAATTTTATAATATTGAATTAAAAATGTATTCTAATTACAAAGCTATCAATGTACTCACTATTTTTGAGCACAGCATCAGAATTAACGTTATTGTATCTTAACATGTACTTCTCGAGGTATAGTCACGAGGAATCCTGCTTTGCATATTTAAGTTTATTTAACTTGCCGGATTTGTAGACTATACTTAAATTGTTCAGTTCACCAAACTTAGTACTCGACCATTTAAATAGCAAATGCGCCATGGTGTGACGCCACTGACTCTTGGGAAAGGGAATGGAAAATGAGCTCTGATTGGTCAAAAAACACTCATAACTCATTAAGAGAATAAGCACAACCCTGTTAGACCATGCGCCGGGGCACAGAGCATATTTTTCTGTCCTTAAAATAGCAAAAGTTGATTCGGACTAGCACTTAAGGCTTAATAAGATGATCCTAAATTGTTTTCAATAGAGCCCTAATTGTTTCAATTCATTGTATCAATCTCATTGTTTTCAATCATAATATACCTGTAGTGAACCACTTCTTCATACACATGGTTATTACTGCTTTTGCAAATACAGAAATAGGCCATCAGTCCTGCAAAACTCAAGTTACATAAACGCAGCGACCTCGTGATTCGCCCAAGAGGCTGAAGCGAATGTGCAACGGGCGTGTTGTAAAATATTTACGAATTAATACAAAATCTAAGATGACATGCCGCCTGTTGGGACACGTTGTTCCATTACATTTGTGTTTCCCATAGTGCACCAGCTGGTATTTAGACATTAGGAGGTGTCAGCACCATAACGCTGATTTTTCACAGCACAACCCCACCACACGAGACACCCAGATGCTGCTCTGGAAAGGTTAAGCAGGCCACGGTTACCACAATATGTGTTATCTCAGCTGAAACGCCTTGTTGTAATTTAGTTGGTTAGGCTTTCGGACTATTCAATAAAGCCCAAGTTTCGTGTCTGCATATTCTGAGCCGGCGCTGATAACACTTTCAGACATTTAGCGGCGGGTTTTGCAGTCCCCACAAAAAAAAGAGAGAGAGAAAAAAAGAAAATACGACGGCTGCTTTGTCAGGTCAATTTTCAATAATAATAAAAAAGGAAATGAAAAGAAACGCTGACAGTAAAGCACTTTAACACACTGGAAAAAAAGTGAAACTACTGTGTGTTTCATTCAATGTGCATTTCATATTGGATTGAGTGAAAAATGATGGTTTCTGATTATAAACTATGTAATTCAGTTTGCCTTAAAGTAAAAAACAAACTCTCCAGGTAAAGTTAAAATCATTTTTTCCTCAAAATAATATTTTTCAAGAGTTCACACTTAGCTGATGATTCATCAATAGCTTGTTTGGCATGCTGTCCCGGGTGAGAGCCCCGAGCTCAAGGGATCCTCGAGCCCGGGGCTTCCTCCCGTTTGCAGAGCGAGAGGGGAGCCTGAGCTCGGTGGAACTCAGAACTCCCCGTCTGCAGTAGCTAAGGGAACACGTGAGGAAAAAAGAAGGGGCTAGACAAATGTTTCATTGTTATGCATGATGTATATTTTTTGGATGGGAGGAAACCGGAGAACCCGGGGAAAACCCACGCGGACACGGGGAGAACATACAAACTCCTCACAGAAACACCTACCGACCTGGCAGGACCAGGGTTGGCAGTGTTCTTGCTGTGGGGCTAACAGTGCTAACCACTGGGCCTCCGTGCCGCCCGATCTAAGGTTAAGGAGGAGAATGGGGAGGAAGGGGGGTTTCTTCCAAACGAAGATAAGGTGGACTGAAAACTGTGGTTATTTATAGTAGCTTATGGCTCATATGATTGGACGATACTGATTAGCTTAATACGAGACCGGCTGTGATAAATCATAAGCACGTGATCCTCTCGAAATTAGTTTATTAATAAACCTCACTTATTTGAAACCAGCAGTGACCAAATGACCAAATTCACGAATGTGTGTTCAGTTTTTATGCATAGTTTATATATAAAACAGATCTATCTTTTAATAGCAAGCATAGCCTAAAAAGCCTCATTGGATCAACTTAAAAAAACGACTTCAACTTCTTACACTTAAAAGAATGTAGTTTTTCCAACTTATTTGCAACTGAAAACCATCATAAATTAAGTGGAAACTAATTCATTTGTGTAGTTGTAACAAACTGAAGTAGTTAGTTTAAGTTTTCACTTTTTCCAGTATATTTAATATAATTTTGTCCAAAGTAGAACTTTACTTGGGTTTTGATTTTAAGTCGAACCAAAGTAATTAAATCAATTCATCGTCTAAAAAAACAATATTTTACCTTTGAGTCAACGTGTTTCCCCCCCCCCCCCCCCAAGAGCAGAATTAATATTTCTGGTTAATATTAAAATACATTTTTCATCTTCAACTTTGTCAAAACTATAATATGAGGATAATTTATAAATTTTGTCGTAACAAATTACAGTATTTTTTAGGTTGGTAAAAATCACAACTATAATTTGATCTAAGTTTAAAAAAGTTTTGTACTAAAGTAAAATATATATTTAGATTCTCAATATTAAACAATATTTTCACTTTGTGTGAATGCCATTTTTGATTTAGATTAAATCAAACTTTATACTTTGAACTACAGTTAATTCTACTTTGAGAAAAAATAAAGCTGTAACAAAATACAATGTTTTAGTTTGGTCCAAAGCAAAACTACACTTTGATCCAAGATTTAAAAAGACATTTTCTACATTGTACTAAAATAAATAAGGATATTTAGTGTCTCTATATTAAACAATATTTTTACTTTGTGTGAATGCCATTTTTTCTTGACCACAATACTATTTATTTGTTTAGATTCAATTACATTTTATGTATTGAACCAAAGTTAAACTATCCTTTGACTTTAAAATATATATTTTTTTATAAACTTGATCTAAGGTTAAAAAAGCATAATTTTCTACCTTGTACTAATATATATATATACTGTATATAAAAAAAGATCAGACGCAAACACCTCAAAATGGCGTCTAAATTTTTCTTCAAGGATGTCACTGGTTCGAGCCCCAGCTGTGCCAGTTTTCATTTCTGTGTGGAGTTTGCATGTTCTCCCCATGTTGGCGTGGGTTTCCTCAGGGTTTTTCTGTTTCCCCCACAGTCCAAAGACATGGGCTATGGGTGAATTGGGTAAGCTAAATTGACCATAGTGTATGTGTGTATGTCCTGGTCCTCCAGGTTGGGGTTTGAGCGACCCACCTCATATACAGTAAATGAGATGTTACGAAACACCAACATGGTGTGGCTAATATCAACTTCGATATGAACAGGCCTGGGAGTAAGTAAGTAATACTGTTATGCATGTTGTATACTTTTTAGTGTTCTTATTTATATAATTTGACTTGTCCACCCAGTTCCCTTTACACACACACACACACACACAAATAAACATGAAAAACCTGGCTGTACTTGACTTTTTAATGTGTTTTTTCTCTCTCTATCACTCTCTCTGTATTCCATTTGTATTCCATGTCATTTGTGTACCTCTTTGCACAATAATAATAAAAAAACTAAAGAAATTAGCTGTAAAAAATTACAGCCATTACTAAAAGTTGGTTCTTTTCAGTGCAGTAGACTTGCCTGTACTTGAATAAACCTATGTTCAATTCTGTGGTGCTGCAGTCGCCTATTCAGCTATCTTTGCATCAGGTAATATTTCGGAATGCGCTTGCTATTGCGCCGACTGCAAGGGCTGATGGGAAATAAAATTCAATTCATCAATGCCACGTCTTATCTCTGATACCCACAGCGGTGTGTGTTGGCTTCTGTGCCCCCCATCACATGTGTTAATTTACTTTGTGCTTCTGTTATCGGCGCGGGCGGACAAAGGCCTCAGTGAGAGCCTCTCTCTCTCGCTCTCGTAGCGGCCGTTCTGCGCGTTTATCATCCAGCCGGCTGGACAGAGGCTTCGGACGTGATTAAATGCAATGCTGACCACCTAAGCACCGTATCCCACAATCCAGCGGCTTACCTGACCTCCTTCCCCTCTGGAGTTTTAAATTCGGGCTGCGTCGACGATAAGAGAAACACAGACAACAACCCCAAATTTCATCACCGCGCTCAACGCCTCGGGCTACAATGCAGACTCCGTCACTCCGAGAAAATAACTTTCACATTCAGACCCCGAGTTATTTTCTGCACTGGTTTAGAGGGAAAATTACAGAATAGGTTTAACGGTGCAAGGAAGGTGAATTATTTTATTTAACACTTTCATAGATAGCCGTGTTATTCCTGTATGACTGACTTTGCTGAGTGGAACTGAGTTCATTTTTGAGGAATATTCAAGTTGTAAAATACACTCAATTTTACTTTTTGCTTGTTCAAATTACTTATTTGAAATAAGCTGAAACAACACAATTCTTAAAGGGCACATAGTTTACCTCTTTTTTATGATTTAATAATAATATTATGGTTCTTCTGAGTGTGCCAGTTTAGGTTCAGTTTAAAACACAATTCAGATTTTTTTTATTAAAATGTGTTAAAAAGTGTCATGTTGGGGGCGTGTCCACAGTTCGCTTATTTATGGGTGTGTTGCTTCACATGTAAATTAGTTTCGGCTTCCCGCCCAACGTAACAAGGGGGCGGGGCCATGAGCTCACCCGCTCTGCGTTTGCAACAGAGACACAGAGAAGGAGAAGGAGAGAGAGGATCACCATTCAGTCATACATGTACGACTCTGACACAGACCAAGCAGAGAGTACAAAATCATATGTGTCTTTGTACAGTTTTACAGCCAACTGTGTGCTAGTTTCAAGTGCCGAGCTTGTACACAGAAACTAATAACCACGCACACTGAATTAACTTTGACTGAGGCACCGGATGCGCCGCTCGAAGCTGCGACACGGCACACCAGACACTCTCTGTGGCGCACCAGAAGCATGAAGTGTCCTGAATCGTCGCGCCACGCATTTTAGAATTCTAAACAAAGGTTTCTGCAGCAATCCGTGGCGCCCAGCCGTCGACTTGAGTGTACCCTGATAGAAACCGATGTTTAGAATTCTAAACCGCATGCTAGTTAAGATCACAGGGAGCTGGGATCGTGAGAAATGCAAACCGCTGAAGTATAAGGTAGACTCAATGAGAAGTACACATGTTTGCAAACCTACATAAAGATACAACCAATAAGTCCGATTAGAGCGATAATGTGGAGAATATTGATCTTGTGTTGAGCCCAATGAGCCTCTCATCTAAAAATAGAGCTAGGGTGTTCCTTTAGTGATATCGCTTCGACTCACGCTGAAAATGGCGGACGTGAATTAACAAACTGAGGATATGATGACGTGCCTGTCAATCAATATTGATGGGCGGGGGGACCGCACTCCTACGCAAAGTTGCGGTCAATTTAAAAACCGCTCCAATTGGTCCACCGTTTTTTATGTTGTTAAATTGAAAAAAAAGCACTGGGTGTGCTTATATCACCCCAATATGACAGTCTATACACCATACATGCACATATGTCTGTCCAAACAGCTTGAAAAGTAGATTTTTTTACCAAAGGTGCCCTTTAAGATTTCATTGGGACAACTTAATATTTTTATGTTCAATCCACATAAATTTGTTAAAAGTATTAACTTAATCAATTTGTGTCGGGACAACCTAAATGAATTATGTGGAACCTGCATTGTTTACAGTGTAATCCGAGTTGCCTGGCATTTTTAAGTTGAATCAAATTAATCTTGAGTTATTTTAACTTTTTTAATGATTTTAGGAGCTTTTAGCATGTGCTAAAGAACTCAAAACCAAATTTTTTTTTTTTTTACAAATAAATAATAATAAAAAAAAAACCCTAAGAATAATATTTCTAATGGAGCTGTTGACATGAAATTGATATAGATTTTTATAAAAACCCAAACAATACAAACATAAAAATATAATAAAACACACAGAAAAAAATCTTAAAATATCTAGTAATCTTAAAATATAAGTGTAATAACAATGAAATGACACAAGGATAATGCACTGAACTACTGAAACGCATTTAATACACTATATAAAAAGCATTTTAGTGATGGCAGCTTAAAGATGCCTCCCATATGGAGAATGAAGTCACATCCTTTAAACAGGTGTGAGATTCTCACAGACTTCACCAGAGTGTAAAACTCTTGATGGTTCTGTGGATCTCATCTTTCAAATCTGATCTTTAATTTGTATTCTCTATTGGATTCAAGTCAGGTGATTGGCCGGGCCAGCTCAATATGAAACAGCTAATATTCATTTACACTGAGGAAAGGCAGAGGGTTAATGAAGAACTACTGAGAGATTTCAGCTGCTGTCTGGGCCTTCACTGCCTTTCTACACCTTCCTTTCTTCATGTGTTTAATACTTTTTCCTTTGTCATTTTATTATGCATAACTTATGTTGTAAACTAATTTATATTGTTTTCTTTGCATATGTGGATTTCTTTGGTTGTTATCAACATCTAGTGAAAATTTCAAGACAACAGCTCCTTTAGAAAAAAGTTTTCTGAGAAAAATGGTGACGTGTTCAAATATTTATTTCCTCCACTGTATATATACAGAATATATACAGTACATATATATATATATATATATATATATATATATATATATATATATATATATATATACATACACACACACACACACACACACACACACACACATATATATATATATATATATATATATATATATATATATATATATATATATATATATATATATATATATATATATATATATATATATATATATATATATATTGTAAAACCCAACAGTCAACTTTATCAAATTAAATGAGTACAGTGAACTTAAAATTTACTGAAAGTTAATTCTACTCATTTGAAAAGAGTTTTGAACTCAGTGTTGAAGGTAATGAGTTAATTACCTCATTACTTCAACTTAAATGGAGTAAGTTGTCAGTACTTATATGGATTAGTTTTTTTTTATTCAAATGATTTATTGCCATCGGTTTCCTCAAATGGTTTGAGTTGCCTTAACTTTTTGGGTTTTTCAGTACTCAGTTGGTTAGATTTCTCTTCATTTATTGGGTTTTACTGTGCTCAAATTGCTTTGTTTACTCAAATGGATTAAGTTCACAGTACTCATTCGGATTAGTTTTTAAACTTAAATAGTTTGTTGCAATCGGTTTCCTCAAATGGTTCGAGTTACCTTATTGTTTTGGGTTTTTCAGTGTATACACACATACACATGAAATATAAAGGTACATCATATAGCAATAGTACATCAATAGCAGGCGATACAAGATACTAGATACTAGATACTACTAGTTTTCTCTTGCCTACATACATATTTTTTTCTAAAGCCAAACAATGTGACAATTCTTGGGAGTTATGTTAACTTAAATTGTGACCCTGGATCACATATGTCATTTTTTTATTGAGATTTATACATCTGCTGAAGTACTGCTGAATAAATACGCTTTTTATTGATTGTACTTTGTTATAATAGGACACAATTTGGCCAAGATAATTCAAATGGTTTAAAAAGAATTGTCCAAATTAAATGCTTGGCAGATGATCTTTACCTCATATATTGATGGTTTTCGGCATACTGTAAAAGAAAAACAATAATTTTGAGCCATAAAAGGCATGTTTGGCTATTTGCAAAAATAAATCCTTCCAAATTTAGGTCCAGAGTCACATTTTTTTTTAAATGACTTAAAAACATAAGTTTAAAACATCTTTGAAAACATTTTAAAATCATATAACTATATACTGAATCATACATTTGTGCTTATTAAAAGTACTTTATGTTAAGTTATCAACTAATCACAGCTGCCATATTTGAATATTAATTAGTGTTATTAAAGTATAATAACTAATTAAAAAGAAAAGCACAATAAAAAAATGCCCTTGGCCACCCTTCACTGGCATCGAATGGAAAAATGTAGCTTGAAAAACACACAAACCAACCCACGAGCTTGAAATGACAGGGTTGATTAAATAATATGGAAAATATACTCTAAACTATCTCTTTAATCAGAGCTGACAATATTAAACTCTCGCTGGTTGATAAAGCATAATCAAATAATGAAAAATATGAAGCAAAGGGTAAGGAATGTGAATGATGGGTGTTCCAGTTCTATCAAAACACATCTAGCTCTCTGTGAGCGTTTGACACCACGCCGCATCGCCTTCCAAACTCTGGCAGCCAGTTGGAATATTATTCTGCCATTATTTATTTGGCTGATTTAAATGTTATAATAGCATTTGTTCGGAACAGTGACGGCGACCTCTGTGTGACTGTCATCTCAGATTTGGACACGCAGAAAAAGAGTTGGGTTAAAGATTAATAGACGAAATGCGTGAGGAGTCGATTTTTGTGGCGCCTGACTTATTCATGAGGAAATAAAGGCCTTTAGCCACGCTAAAGCGTGAGTGAGTGTGTGTGATCTCAGACAGCAATATAAGTGTTATCAGGATAAATGCTGCATGGAGGCTGATGCCCGCCTGATTGAAGATCCTACGCCTTTCTGAATGTGACTGGCATACTAAACGGAGATTTACAGTTAAAACAGCCGGCCCCAACGCAGCGGGGCTGCACTTAATCATGCCATTCAGCGCTCTTATTAGAGAACAATTACTAAATGGCAGGCCTTGTAAATCATAAATCATTCATCAAGATGACTCGGAGAAAATGAGTGCGGCATTTTGTGGTGAAACGCCACTGGCCTCCCTCATGTGTATTCATGGGAGTGAAGGTAAGAGTGTGTGCAAAGCCGTCATCTGTCATGGAAAAATCCCAGCCTAGGCTCATTAGAGATACGTGGCCTGGACTACTTTTTTGGGGACCACAAAATACATGCCCGGGGATACAAATTGTTGCCATTTTTGCTTTCACGAATCCACTACAGGCCGCCGTGTACATTTCTGATAATCTCAAATACGTTACTGGGCCATGTTTTCTGCAACCCAGGCTCATTGGAGATATGTGGCCAGGGCTACTTTTCTGGGAACTGCAAAATACGTGCCTGGGGCTATGTACGTTTGCTGTTTTTAGTTTCAAAAATCCACTAGAGGCCGCCATTTACATTTTCGACAATCTCGAATACATTACTGGGCCATACTTTCTCATATATGACATTTTTCGTAAATCCACTAGAGACCACCGTGTAGATTTTTGACAATTTCGAATACATTACTAGGCCATGTTTTCTCCAAAGCAGGTTCATTGGAGGTAGGTGGCCAGAGCAACATTTTTGGGAACGACAAAATGCATACTCAGGGCTAAGTATGCTTGCCGTTTTTGGTTTTAAAAATCCACTAGAGGTTGCCGTGTACATTTCTGACAACTTCGAATCCGCTACCGGCCATGTTTTCTCCAACCCAGGCTTATTGGAGATATGTGGCCAAGGCTACATTTTGGGAACCACCAAATACGTGCCCAAGGCTATGTATGCTTGCTGTTTTTGGTTTTAAAAATCAACTAGAGGCCGCTGTGTAAATTTTCGACAATCTCAAATACGTTACTGGGCCATATTTTCTATTACGTGCCATTTCCTGTAAATCATTGTAAATTATCCTTTAATTTGATTTAGTTTTAGTCTCATTTTCGTCAAAAGAAACAAAAATTATGACGAAAATGTTCGGTCACTGAAATTAACACTGGTGTGGACAGCTTTTCTGTTGTGACCAGTTTGCTCAGTAGCTTACCTTGTAGAGCGTCAGATTTGGAATGTGGAGTAGACTACGGTTCAAGTCCTGTGAAGAATGGTTCCAGAAACCAGGTCAATCAAAACCAGCAAAAAAAAAAGGTGAAATTCTGGTAAAAACATGCGGCTGCAATATTCTTTTTTCTTCTAGTTTGCTTTTTAAAATGCAATTGGTTAGGTTTAGGGAAAAGGGGTGTGTGGGTCAGTTGCTAGGAAGCTGATATATTATGTACAACAAACCAGCCGGCTTCTCACGAACGCATGCAATAAGGACGTGTACAGGCACATGATGAGCAAACTTAGACCAATAGATTTGAAATTTGCAGAAAAGTGTCCTGTAGTGGATTTAAGAGAAATGGCACATTTGAGAAAACGTGGTCCAGTAATGTATTCGAGATTGTTGAAAATATACACGGCGGCCTCTAGTGAATTTTTGAAATCAAAAACAGCAAGCATACATAGCCCCTGCGCGTATTTTGTAGTTCCCGAAAAAGTAGCCCTGGCCACGTATCCCCAATGAACCTAGGTTGGAGAAAACATGGCCCAGTAAGGTATTCAAAATTGTCAGAAATGTACATGCTGACCTCTAGTGGATTTACGAGAAATGGCACGTATGAGAAAATATGGCCCAGTAACGTATTCCAGATTGTCAAAAATGTACACAGTGGCCTTTAGTGAATTTTTGAAAGCAAAAACAGCACGCATACATAGCCCCTGGCACAATTTAAAATCAATTGTTTTCTATTTAAATATTGTGAAAGCTACCACTTGTACCTGCAATGGCAAAGCTGAGTTTTTGGTCTTACTATTAATCCAGTCTCAATGTCACATGACCCTTCACAAAATGTGCTAATGTTGATTTCATTTATATTCTATGTTGATTTGTGGCTCATTTGTCATGAGAACTATCATTTACAAAATGATATTTCACAATTTTACAGCTTTTTTTAATATAATACTCAACTTAATACAGACCTTCCACATTTTTTTGTAAAATCAATCTGTAAAAGACAATGTTTTAAAAATTCCAATATTCAGTCCAGTAATTTCTTAAGAAATAAGCCAAATGGAAGTGCACTTATAAGAGCACTGCCTCCTGGCAGATGAGTGTAATTTAAATTTACACCTAAATCCCCTTGATCTCACTTCCCGTCTCAAGTTATTGACATGTCACATGAAATCAGGCAAGTAGGTGGGACAGATTATGTATAATAATCAGGTGATGCAACATTCATCCAGTACTCAGAGGTGATTTGCAGACGTCTAGTGGGCAATAGCCTTAGCGGCATTAACACTTACGGCTTGAGTCCGTTCAGTCGACTGCTGATGCAACCGCCTGCCAGATGTTTCTGCTTGGTCTAAAAGTCTTAAAGCAGACGGATGTCATTTTGATTACCTACTGTAAGTGGTGGGTGAGATTTGGGATCATTCCACCAAGTTTGGCATCTCTGACTTTATGATTCCTGACATCCAGACACTTGCAGGAAAGAAAAACTGTAGTACCATAAAAACAGAAAAAAATCTGAACAAAAGGAACATCCTAAGAATATGTTTCTGGTTGGTGTGCACGTGCTAGTGTTTATTAATATGACTATACGCACCTCCACTAGAAGGTGCTAGACTATAACTCCCCAAAGACAAAGACTCAAGCGGCGTTCCTTTGGTCTGTTGCCTTCAGTGTGTGTAGAAGTGTCATTTGACAGACATCTGTCACAGCTCATCTCTTACACACCCTGTCAACTCTGCCTCACTCACTTCCTCTCTTTCTCTCTGGCCTCCTCAGGCTGTTTAGCATGTGTGAGTGAGCAAACTGCTTCAGGACAAACAGAACCACATGAAGGGTGAATTTCTATCTTTATTACAGTCTACTTCAGTGCTTCTCAACCTTTTTCCTGCAGGTCGCCCAAAAGACATCTTTTAGATGTCTTCTTTGTCTGTCAGCGTTCCAGCTTACTACAGAGTAGATCAGGTGTATGTGATTTGACATTCAACCAGGTATGTACAGAACCAAATCAATCAATTTGCAGGTTGGTTCTTTGAATGACTAGTTTGAATTCAAAACAAGTTAAGCGTTCTTTCACACTAGCACTTTTGGTCTGCAACCCAGGTTCATTTAACGTCAAAGTATGGTACGTTTAGCTAATGTGAACATGTCTTCATGAACCATACCCAAGTCCGCCTGAAAGAGGTGATCTGGGGTACGGTTCACTTCTGAGGTGAATGCAATCGTACCAAATAATGGAAGTTAACTGCCAACTGTACAACAAACTTTAGTTTTCATAACGTTCATTTGTGTGTGTGTATGTCTGTGTATCACCCACCTTGGTGACAAGCGGGACTTACCCGATGCAAACAGGGATAATGCCTGCTTGTCTCCACCAAAAACAACTTTTTTTTGCAGCAGATAGACGCAAGTGGCTCTCTGTATTTTGGTTTGGGTAAAAAAACGAAAATATTCAGTAAAAGCAGAATGACCATGATATGTGGACATCTTCATTTTGCCGATTTGCTTTTGTGGCCGTCACCTAGCAACAGCTGTACACAAATCAGCAGCTTGATGATGTAAGCGTATATATATATATATATATATATATATATATATATATATATATATATATATATATATATATATATATATATATATATATATATATATATATTTATTTATAATAATTATTCTAATAATTATTAGAATTCTTTCTGAAGAAATATATCCGTTAAACAGAAATTGGGGTAAAAAAATAAACGGGGGCTAATAATTCAGGGAGAATAATAATTCTGTACTTCAACTGTATATACACACTCCTGGACAGGAGTCAGTTGTGTTAAGACAAAAAAAAAGAGCATTACAATACAGAGATGTTAAAAGATGCGTTTGTTCTGTTATTGACTGCTTGGATCAGTCAGAATGAGCCAGACGATTTTGAAATGTGTTGATTTGTTGATTTGTTTTTGTTCATCTGGTATCTGCACAAAGTAATAATACATCTCTGCTTAGATCATCAAACAGAGATTTTCAGCGAGCTCACACACACACACACACACACACACACACACACACACACACACACACACACACGCACACACGCACTGCCAGGTGCTGCCTTTCTGCATACAGATTACTTCTCCACAAAGCATTCTGCGTTAGTCGCCCCGGCCCTCCTGTTAGCCAAAGAAGTTTTTGTGTAGTTTTGTTTTTTTTAAGTGTGGCAATTACTTTTGTTTTAGTTGGAGAGGCGACTGGAGACCTGAGGTAATTAAACGCTGCCCCCTGTGGAGGGCTGTTCAGTGCCTGACCGACAGCGCTGCTTCTTTTGACAGAGCACCCAGTGGCCCTTGACTTCAATCTGAGAGCTGCCAGATCACTGTCATTATCACTGGGGAGTGCGCTCTCTATCCTTCACTCGTCCATCAAGCGGACCCTCCAGATGTATGGTAATCCTGGGGCTTCACATTGTCGACAAAAGGCCCTCCTCGACAGCGTTTTTGTAGTGCTAAAAAAACAAACTTGAGGGATTAGGAGAAGAAACTCAATGGACCGAATAAAAGATCTAGATAAAAGTAAGCTACTTTTTGGGAAAATAATCGTTTTTGTTTTAAGACTTCGGCTTAGAGGGAGAAAATGTAGCAGCTGTCAACTAGTTGCATGAATTTATGCTTCGTTAATCCTAATATGGATAACGCCCACCTTACGGCCTTGCTGGAAATCTATTCGGGCTGATGAATATTAATTAGGTGAATGTTATGTCATCTAATTAAAATTCATGAGCAAAGCTAGCATGCTTTATAATATGTAGTCCTATTATATGAGTCATATATGAGATTGGCAACTAGTGCTTTTCAGTATACTATATACTATACAGTACTATATATATACAACATTGGCTGCCATTCCGTAGTTCTGTATTGAACTCTACAATAGCCTTCCTGATAATGTCCGAGGCTCAGACACACTCTCAGTTCAAAACTAGATTAAAGACATATCTTTTTAGCAAAGCATACACACAATCACATAATGGTATGATGCATGAATATGCTCCACGCAGGTATTTGCATCTCCTTTATATACCCTATGAACGGCAGCTACGCTAATTACTCATCCCGAGGCCCCGAGAGATTATGCAGTGCCACTGAAGCAATCCAAGACCTATGAAGAGATGATTCCAAGGTTTCCACATTCCCGGACCAGGCCGTAGCAGCTGCTGTGGTGGTCATGGAGGAGTAGAGAGCCTGAGACTGGGTCCTGTGAGACTCCAAAGACCGCAGAGTCTTCGCTGACGTCCTGCGTTCTCCACCCTCCGGTCGCCCAGACTGCAGCTCTGCACAAGATGTTTGGCCATATGAGAAATGTCCTGCCAAACTGAGCCAGGTTTCTCCCAAGTTTTTTTTTCCTTCACTTTCACCCATTGGTGAAGTTTTTTTCCTCACTGCTGTCGCCACTGGCTTGCATAGTTAGGGACTTGTAGAGCTGCGCATCGATGCATTACTCTTCAGTGTTTGGACTCTCAGCAGTGAATATTAAAACACATTGACCTAAACTCATCTAAACTGAACTGAAATTCAACTCTGAAAACTGAACTACACTGTTTCAATTCACTACAATCTTCAATGTGAAGCTGCTTTGACACAATCTACATTGTAAAAGCGCTTTACAAATAAAGATGAATTGAATTGAATTTAAATTATATATAAATATTCAGTGAGGATGGAAGTATAGTTAAGCTATGTTACATTATATTATGTGTCTATATTATTATTTTTTTGCTTAGATTATTTTTTTGTTAGAAGAAAGGAATTATTTGTTAAAGGAGACCTACTATGCAAAAATGGATGGAGTGCTCCAGAGTGTTTCTGAGCCATATTGTGTTATTTGTTAGGGATGTTTGGAATGTTAGACTCCTTTTCTTTCTTTGTTGGCTATTCTAAGATGGACAGTGAGGTAAGAGACTTTTCAAAAGAGTTTCAATATGCTTTATTACAAAGCTCTCTGGAATACTTTACTCTGATTGGTCAATCACAACATCCCAAGGTATGTTATTCCTCAGATAACAACCACTCAAACTAATAGGCACATTCGCAATATTGGAATTATCTTGACTGTCAGTGAATATGTTCAAATTCATATGCTTGCCTGTCACACTGCTGTTTTGTGCCAATTATGTTGTGAATAACACAAAGGATAGTGTATCATTTTTGTCAGCTTTGCCTTTAATTAAAATGTTAATAAACTATTAAAGCTCAAAACAATGATTTGAGGCTATTTTTTACATTTTGAGGGAAGTAGCCATGTAATAAGCAGCATAAAGTACATCCTGATGGTTATTTTAGCAGAACAAAACCCTTCAGGATTATACATTAGCCTATGGGCTTTATTCTATGATAAAAACTGTCTAGATGTACCTTATCTTTTACTTATTACACAGGTGTCTGGAATACTTGGTTCTGATTGGTTAGTCGTGATATTGCAAGATATATTATTTTTAGATAACAACCGCTAAATAGCACAGGCTCATCTGGGAGCTCTGAATCACCTTAACCATCAGTTCAATATTCAATGTACTTATAACTACATTCATATGTATCTGATTGTCTTTCACGCTGCGTTTTTTGACTGTTTGGAACTATATTGTGAATTAATAATATGTAGATCAGTGTATGCTTGGCATTTTAGACTGTTAGCCACCATCTTGTGACTGAATAAAGTGTAAGTTAGTGTATACTCCATCAGCTGTTTTAGTGTCAGTCAGCTTTGCCTTTAACTAAAATATTAGTAAACTATTATGGCTCAGAACAATGTTTCACGGCTAATTTTTAAGTTTTGTAGCAAATAGTTATGTAACAAGCAGGATAAAGTACATCCTTATGGTTGTTTTAGCAGAATAAAACTCTTCAGTATTATACTGTGTTATTTCTGTTTTTGTTTCTGTCAGCTTTGCAGGTTTGACTGTTTGCCACCATCTTGTGACTGAATAATGATCAAATTAGTGTATACGCCATCAGCTGTTTGTTTCTGTCAGCTTTGCTTTTAATTAAAGTATTAGTAAGCTATTATGGCTCAGAACAATGTTTTGTGGATAATATTTACATTTTGTGGCGAGTAGCCATGTAATAAGCGGGATAAAGTACATCCTGATGGTTGTTTTAGCAGATTAAAGTCCTTTAGTCTTATACAACAGCCCTCTTCTTAACTTCAGGCTGCCAATAAACCTGTTATTCTGCCATAGCAACTTCCTGGATGTTCTTTGTCCATTACTTATTACACTCCTGTCTGGAATACTCTTTCTGATTGGTCAGTTGTGAAATTTATAGGTATGTTATTTCCAGTTAACAACCTCTAAATAAAACTGTCTCATCTAGGAACTTCGAATCACCTTGACAGTCAGCAAATAAATCCAAATTCATATACTTCCATCTACATTTATATAAATCTGCTTGTTTGTCAAGCCATAGTTTTTGACTGCTTTGGAAAGTTTTGAAATAGTAGTCAGTGATTTATTGAGCAACTTTATAAAAGCACTTTGCGACTGGCTGCCGATAAGCCTGTCAGACATTATTCTGCGAAACTAGCTTTCTAGATGTACTCTATCCATCACTTAAAGAGAATGGGAGATGAGACTTGGATTAATGCGAGATGAGCTGATGGTTTAATGCGCATTATGCTTAAAACACACCCATAACTCATTAAGAGAATAACACAACCCTGTTAGACCATGCGCCGCGGCCCAAACCGTATTTTTTCATCCTTAAAATAGTGGATTTGGAAATGGAAAAAGTGGATTTGGACATGCCCCTAATGCTTTTGTGCCATGTGCTTTAGACTTTGTGCCTAGATCATTAAAATAGAGCTCATAGGCTTAAACAGATAATAAACATAACTAAGAACAGCAAGCCAACATCTTTCATTCCATACACATACGCATGTCATTCTACATCTTTTATTTTGCTTGAAGGTTAAACCTTCTGAAGATATAATACATACAGCACATACTGAAAAACCCTGGAGCGACATAAGGAAACTGGCATAATAAAAAAGCAAAATAACAAAGAACAAAACTGTGAAGCAGTCTTTAGATACCACGCTTGTTATATGTATCCATCTGCATGATATCATTAATGACAACGTGGTTCAAGTAAAGTGTCTGCAAAACAATTCACTGGTAAATAACTAGTTAGTTTAATCAGTCATAAATCTATGAAAGTTCACTACTGAGATATGTTGTTGTTTGCGAAACACACCTCCACCAATTTCACCTCATGCATTCTCTAAGGAACTGTACCATGGTCATGTTACTAACAAAGAGAACAAAGAGATACTACACAGGGCTAAAACCCCCAGACCTTCCAGCATCCTGTCCAAGTGTTGACAGTCAGTCAAGCTCAGCAGCAGAGATTGCATAGACGTGGACATCAACCAGTGTGAGGAAGGCAAAGAAGGCCATAAACAACCCTATGAAGTATGTTCAAAGAAACCTTTAAGCAAGTCTATGTATATAGGAAAAAGCTCATGCAGCCGATCACAAATAATGGAATATGCTGCCTAATGTCACCTATGGCACATATGGATGTAGGAAGAGAATCCGCGGCATGAACACTCTAATCCATTTCGGAAATGAACAAGAAAATCCCCCAAAAACTCAAAAAATGAATAAATAATATGATTGAGCAATTAATCAAAGGCAATTTCCATGTACATTTTGCTATTAAAGCCAGTCCTAGTAAACCTCCAGCAGATGTTGGAGCAGTAGAGCAGGTCAGATAGAGCAGTATTTAAAACATTGAGTTTTAGTACACAGACTATCTGCACAAAAATGTATTTAAAAATTGATTTAATTAGATGAAAATGCTATCGAGATAATTGTTCCGTGATACTGAGAGCTGTTTGGGTCATTTCTCAATGAACTCTAGCTCTGTGGAGTAAAATACCACATTAATAACATGTTTTTTACTCCAAACTCACTTCACAACTTCAGTCAAGCTTTTGAAATAAGTCTTTCTGTGAGCTGATTCCATAGTGTGTCTATCAGTTATGTTACATCAATGAAAGCAGTTAAATCTTCTGATTATAATGTAACAAAATACAAATGACAAATATTGTATTTATTAAAATGTATTTATTAAAAAACTGTATATTAATAATGTTTAATTTAGTACAGTTTTAAAAAGCCACTTTGTCCACTATTGGGCAAAACGGTTTCATTCCATGTCAATCTGAGCCAGTCAACATGAAAACGGTTTAATTTTACACTGTAGTGCTGATAACGGAGCTCTCTGGAATGTAATACAAATGCGCCAGTCATTGACTTGGTAATGTTTTGTAAACACTGATATGAGCGATAACCAAATATTTATTTGTTCTGATATTTATTCTGACGTAAGCTGACAACACAGTTGGTTTTTATCTGCACAAGATGTTTGGCGTCGGATTGGTTTGTCCAGTATGAATCAGCATGGTTGTCTAAAGCAGGGGTTCCCAAACTTTTTAGCCCGCGGCCCCTAAAATAGCAATGCGAGTGACTCGCAACCCCCAAATTTCACGGAGGTACTCATAAATATACAAATGATCCGCACACAACAATAGACCCAAGTAGAGCTGCACAATTAATCGAAAAAAGATGGCGATTTCGATTCGACCCCCTAGACCATCTTAATCCAGCATTTCTACAACTCTGCCAATCATATTTTCAAGTTCAGGAGAGAAGAAAAGGCGGCCGCACAGGTCTTCACATTGTTTTACATACCTTGTTCAGCAACGTGGACACTAATGGTGTTGAAATGGTGTTGAAAGAGTCATATACTGTATCTATAAGGTATAATTCACCCAAAAATGCCATTTCTGTCTTCATGTAATGATGTATTTGCGACCGCGATATCACACGTGATGTGAGCTGCTGACTGTGAGCTGTTACCACAGAGAGGGAGGGCGCACGCCTGTGAATGAAGTCTACTTTAGTGAACAGAACCTGCATAGGCTGTGAATAACAGGTAATAACGTTGAGTTTGTGAAACAGAGGGATTGTTTGAGAGCCGCACGGAAAGTATGATCCGCACTTAGCAGTGAAAATGAAACTGAAAGCATGCACAACATTTAAATAATCATATGGCATTATAGAGTTATGATTAGGCTACGACAAGCATTTGATATGCTGTTTTCTTTCTTAGCAAACACAAAGTGTTGAGCATGAGAATAAACAGTAGACCTACATATTAATATAGTTTTTTATCATATGTTTGAGAAATAACAATAATAATATCCTACTCGTATTATCCTTTATATTACATCTACAGAATCCTGAGAAAATTGTGATCTTTATTTTTAGCAAAAAAATCGCGACTCTCATTTTAGCCAGAATCGTGCAGTTCTAGACCTAAGTTATATAAACACGCGCATACTGACAACCCAGAAAAGTGCAACAGCCCAACAACAACCATATATATATATTTTATAGTCATTTTTTATAGTTTTATTAATTAGTTTGATTTAATATTAACCTCAGCTAATGAGACTGGTGTTTTCAGCACAAGTCTATTCATTTATTTTTGGAGACCGCCAATCAGAAATAATTCTCAATATTTATTTGAGTCCTGTATTTATTTTTAATGTATTTGATTGCCATAAAGGTGTCAGAAAATTAAACCTGGTGCTATAAAATCTGGCTGATGGCTTTATATTTGCATGTTGTTGTTTTTTTACTATTAAAAACTACTATTTTTATCTTCTGAGGGTTATGGTTAAAATATGGTAATAGTTTAATAAAATTGACTTGATTTTAGAAATCACCAAGCGTCCCCCTGGCATTGTCCCGCGACCCCCACTTTGGAAACCACTGGTCTAAGGTAATCCGATAACACTGAACATGATTTTCCATTCTGAGAACACAAGCCCCATCACACTACCTTTTTTGTTGACTATAAAAAAAGAAGTGCACTGCGCTTTTTAAGTTGCTAGACAACCGCTGAATCAGCTCTGTATTGTGTGCGAGCTTTGCTGTAACTGTAATATTTCATAATATTGTGATATTTACAATTTATGAAGTCATACAGCTCTGGATAACTTGAAACAGCACCCACTAGTCTCTCCTCCATCTTTAAAAGTCTCCGTAGCCGTCTTGACAACACAAACACTGCTGTAATCTCAATGGAAACGCCACCTCTGCTTTGATTTGATTGGACGATGAAAAAGATGCGACTGATGTAGAACGCTTTTTCCGCTCAGAGTGGACTTTTTTTTTTTAAACTGCAGGCGCACAGTGCGCACTGACAAAATAACGAGGTGCTCGTGGCAATTTGTTTAAAAAATGCTTGCTGACATTGGAAAATCATTTAAAATGGTGTCTCTACTCGCACAAAGCACGTTTGCTGTGATCAAGGCCTAACTGCGCTTTGAAGTCCAGACTGATAACAGTTTGTATTCATGCAATTCCAGGCATGAAAATACAACTGAAACCATACCTGATTGTTCTTAGAATAGTTTAGTATGATATTGTGATGACAATTTATTATTCGGCTATCAGTGTATAATGACCAATCATTTGGAATTTTAAAAAAAGCAGCCTTAAAAGAGAATTGAAAAACAAAAGCAAACACAACAACAGAAAGCCCTCCATCCTTAGTCTTTCAATAATTCTTCAGTGGTTCTAATTAGTGTAATTAATTCAGTTTAATGAGCCCTCTTCTCTCGGTCTACACCCTTTAAATCATGTCATGACCACTTTATAAGGAGCACTTATGCTGAATGTGGGTTTTTGTAAATGGTTTTAATCCACAGGTGACACCGTTGTCCGAGAGTGCTGCTTGAAGGATGTGTATCTGAGAGCTTTCGTGAAAAGAAGCACAAGCCAAAACACGTGACGTCATGCCGGGAAAACCACCGGGCCCCACCGCTGATAGCTTTAATTAGCTTTCTGACTCAATTAGTTTCGTTAATGAGCATGTTGGTTGTAAGCTAGTGTCTCGGCTGGTGAAGACTAATTCATAATAGGCCACACTTCACTTCAGCTCCAGACTTTTTTTTTAAAATGTCTTGATTAGACAAATGCCGATATTTAATATTACAATTTATTTTGATAATAGCATTTAAAAATACAGTAAATAATTGTTTATTATTTGATAATTGTTGATTATACTGTCTTAAAGATTATTCAGATGTTAATCTGACCTACGAAAATGATAAATATACTCATTATTTGCTAATTATTTTGGAAAATGTTGTAAACCTGTAAACATTGATTTAAACCCAGGCTCATTCAGAATACGTACCCCTATATAGATTTCTGGAGAGCACCAAATACGTCCCAGGAGCTACTTTTTTTGCAGATTTTGTTTTCACGAATCCACAAGAGGCCGCTGTGTAGGCATTTTGAGATCTCAAATTTCTCTCGCGAGTGCCATTCATGCCTGCAGTTCTTACGTTAATGCACTAGGGGCGCTGTCGATTGACTGACCAACCGACCGGTAACCCCTCCCACCTCCTTCCCTAAACCCAACCGATAGTGTTTTAAAATTGACCAGATTGACCAGCACCAACCCAATTCCCTTAACCCAACTAACAGTGTTATGAAAAGCAATACAGAAAAAGTACATTTTCAGATTTTACCACATTCTCACCCTGTTATTTACTTGTTTATTTATTTTTTTTTGGCTTTGTTTTTGTCTTACCCAATTTTTGGAACCATTCTTTGCTAGACGCAAACCCCGTCATCAATAATACTGTATACCGTAATGTTGCGATAATACTGTATACCGTAATGTTGCGATAATACTTAATACCGTGATAAAAGCTTTAACAATTAATCACAACAACAAAACGTGACACAGGCTCTAGCATTTTCTCTTTTTGCCATCTTATGTCAGTATTGCTACTGTGATGTTCCAAACTGTCCTTCCTGGCGTCTGTCTCTTTGTCTTTTTCTTTGTACAGCTCGGATTGCGTAACGGAGTGAAAAGAGCAGCCTCATCTACATTCTCCGTGCTTCAGGCTCAACACACATCCACTAAATGTGACAGAGCGCACAAGTCAAACACACTACAGACAGACAGACATGAGAGGAACCTAAACACAGATCGCTCTAGTGAGACTGTACAAAAGTCACTGTCGGAGGAAAGACAATTGAACTGTTTGCAAATGCAAATTTAGAAAATGAAGGAGTTAGAACCATACACTTTGATTAAATGTGTAACACTCAAAAGGAAATGCTTTATTAGGGTCATTTAGGCTGCCTTTACACTGCACTCATTTGACCCAATGATTTATTTTGGATTAGATAAGGCCCACGTACAGTTAAGATTCTGATTTACTCAGATCGGATTAAAGCCTCATTCATATGTGAAAATTTAACCAATATGAATCGAATATGTGACCTCGGTCCATATTTGGAGATCGGTATAGGCTGATAATTACATTTAATGGCTGGATTGGTACTCACTGATCTCATAAACGCAAGTGTTACAGTGCATCCAGAAAGTACTTCTAAGGCTTCACATTTTTCACTTTTTTTATGTTACAGCATTATTCCAAAATGGATTAAATTTTCATAATGACAATATGAAAAAAGAGTTTTTGAAATTTTTGAAATTTATTACAAATAAAAAAACCTGAAAAATCAAATGTAAAGAAGTATTCACAGCATTTGGCGTGAAGCTCTAAATTGAGCTAAGGTATTTTCTGTTTCCACTGATCATTCTTGAGATGTTTCAGCAGCTTAATTGGAGTTCACCTGTGGTAAATTCATCTGATTGGACATGATTTGAAAAGGCATACACCTGTCTATATAAGGTCCCAGGGTTGACAGTGCATGTCAAAGCACAAACCAAGCATGAAGACAAAGGAATTGGCTGTAGACCTATGAGACAGGATTGTCTCTAGAAACAAAGCTGGGGAAGGTTACAGAAAAATTTCTGCTGCTCTGAAAGTTCCAATAAGCACAGTGGCCTCCATCATCCATAAGTGGAAGATGTTTGGAACCACCAAGACTCTTCCTAGACCTGGCCGGCAATCTAAGCTGAGTGATCGGGGGAGAAGGGCCTTAGTCAGGGAGGTGATCAATAACCCGATGGTTACTCTGTCTGAGCTCCAGCGCTCTTCTGTGCAGAGAGGAGAACCTTAAAGAAGAACAACCATCTCTGCAGCAATCCACCAATCAGGCCTGTAGAGTGGCCAGACGGAAGCCACTCCCGACCTGGAATTTGCAAAAAGGAATCTGAAAAACTCTCAGACCATAAGAAACTAAATTCTCTGCTCTGTTGAGACAAAAATTGAACTCTTTGGAGTGAACGCTGGGCGTTACGTTTGGAGAAAACCAGGCACCGCTCATCACCAGGCTAATACCATCCCTACAGTGAAGCATAGTGGTTGCAGCATCTTGCTGTGGGGAGATTTTTCAGCAGCAGGAACTGGAAGACTAGTCAGGATAGAGGGAAAGATGAATGCAGCAATGTACAGAGACATCCTGAATGAATACCTGCTTCAGAGTGCTCTTGGCCACAGACTGGGGCAACGGTTCACCTTCCAGCAGGACAATGACCCAAAGCACACCTCCAAAATATCAATGGAGTGGCTTCACAACAACTCTGGGAATGTTCTTGAGTGGCCCAGCCAGAGCCCAGACCTGAATCCTATTGAACTTCTCTGGAGAGATCTGAAAATGGCAGTACACCGTCGCTTCAAATCCAACCTGAGCTTGAGAGGTTCTGCAAAGAGGAATGGGGAAAAATTCCGAAAGACAGGTGTGCCAAGCTTGTGGCATCATATTCAAAAAGACTTGAGGCTGTAATTACTGCCAAAGATGCATCAACAAAGTATTGAGCAAAAGCTGTGAATACTTCTGTACATGTGATTTTTCATGGGTTTTTTTTTAAATAAATTTGCAACAATTTCAAAAAACTCATTATGGGGTATTGTGTGTAGAATTTTAAGGAAATAAATGAATTGAATCCATTTTGGAATAAGGCTGTAACATAAAAATATGTGGAAAAAGTGAAGCGCTATGAATACTTTCTGGATGCACTGTATGAGTTTACAAGCAAAGGATAAAGGGGAGTGCACACCTGGGTTATACGCACAGCAGCTACAACATGTGAATAGGTAAATGATGTGTGGGGACATGAGAGATCACTGCGGTCCAACCACAACACTAAAATACATAGAGATGTCGTGTGACCACTGTTAATACACTCTATTGGCAACTCAGGTGAGTGATGGTCTCCTTGTTGCAAGTGCAACCACTGTACATCCAGTGTTTTGAGCTGTTGTGACTTCGTTATATGCATAGTGGCTCTGTGACACCTGCAAATTAGTTAAAAAAAACTCCGGAAATGATGGCGACGGTGAATGAGCAAGAGAACAGATCGCGAGAGGCACAGTGATGTTCTAAGCATTGCATTGGGTTAAATGAATAGAATAGTAGAGAATCACTGCAAATCTTCCTCTTTCATTGAGCTGCTGTGAGGCTGTCCGGTGCTGAGGTCAATATTTGGAGATGAACAAAATATTGGAATGGTCTCGCATGCCTTTTTACATATAAGTAATAAAAGTTCTGTGTTTTTGACAATATTGCAAGTTCAATAAAACTAGGCTGGTAGGAGTGCAGTAGGAGACCTTCAGCACCAATGTGATTTGTAATAAGATGACATCATCACACCCAGCCCCATCAAACTGCCAATACAAGGGCTGCTAATGCGGGCAAAGAACACATATTTTACTCTCTAAATTAGGTTGGGTGAGAGGGCAGCGATAAAACTACAACCACCAAAACCAAACAATGTCCATCGCACTTAAGGTTGAAAGGCAAGCCAAAAAATTCTGATCACTTGCATATCTGAGGCTGGCCGATAAAACTGGTCTCAAGCGTGCATGAGAGGTGCCAGGCGGCCATAATGATAAATCAGGACGGCAAAGAGAGACACAAGCAGCCAGTGATCAGACCCAAGAGAGCGCTCGTCTCCATAATGTTCTGTTCAATCAATATAGGAACGCCTTTACACACATACAAGACAGCCAGTTCCTCCTCTATACACACCAGCAAGATTCCTCCAGCTTTCTCTCCATACAAAGACTATCATGGACTACATAAAGCTGACATATGTTTTACACAGCGGATGTCCTTGCAGTCACTACCATCCATACTTTTTCTCATTTAAACACACTCTCATATAATATAGACAATTTAGCTTATTCCAGACTGTGGGGGAAACCGGAGCACTCAGAAGAAACCCACACAAACATGGGGAGAACATGCAAACTCCATGCAGAAATGCCAACTGGGCCAGTCGGGACTCAAACTAACAACCTTCTTGCTGTGAAGCGACAGTGATAACCATGGAGACACTTTAACCAAAACAGGAAAATGGAAATCTGAATAGAACCTCTGCAGTAGACGACACGGCAAAAGTAATATTCTTGAATGCATTCTTGAAACAAAGCCTCAAGTAAGAGTCTAATTCTCAAGAAGTTGGCGTAGCCCTTCAAAATAAATCAAGTGGGCCAGATTTGTGAGTTTTGCGGAGCTGGGTTGTTTAGATATGGAACAGAAGCTGGAGAGAGATTAGCTGAAGCTCACCTCCACAGGGAATCTCCTGCCATTGATGCTGTGCTCCGAGCCGTCGGAACCATTGCTCTGGCCCCAGTGGAACTCCACCTTCTCGGCTTTGAAACGGCCCGGTAGCCCGGCTCCTCTCACGAAATAATCATCCTTTAGGAAGATCGCCACTGTGAGGAAAAAAGGAAAGAGCTTTCATTTCATGTAAGTAAAAACAATGCATTCACAGTTTGTCTTTTTTCAAGTCCATATATCTCAAAATTCTTAAATTAAGAAGCATTTTCTAGATATGCAAAACATATTGTTTTATTTTAAGAATTAAGTGTATTGGTTGTTTTTTAAATAGGGATTGCTGTCGCCCTCAGAAGGCCAGGTGCCAAATGAAGAAATAATTTGTCTGAGAGAAGACATTTCCCCTTCTCTTCCTGTCAAATGGCTCATTTTGATTTCTTTTGTTATTTCATAAAACCCAGGTCTTAAAAAAAGATGAACTAATACTGAAAGCTTTTCCATCCACACAAAAAAAAGCATTTAGAAATCACAAATTGGTCTTCCGCACCAGGACCGGACTTTAATTAACGGGCGCGACCCTAAATAGCGTGGCCTTTGTTGGGCAGATTTCCTTTTCTGATTGAATTTCCGAATGATTTTTGCTTGCCACCAGAGATTTGTGTCCTATTTAAAAGAACGGCTCCTCTGAAACCTCGCTTGTAATCTTAGCGAAACAGGCTAGTGTCCAAACGCTGAGATATTGAAGCAATCAACTGGTGGCAGGCTGAAATCCGTCACCACAGCAACGTGAAGTGGCTCTGAGGTGCCAGGGGGCAAAAACTAAGATGGCAGGACACACTCGCACACAAACAGCCTGGGAAAAAACTAAACACAACAACAAGCGTCCTTCTCTCCGCTCCTCTTTAAGTCCTTCGGTCTCTTGTTGATTCTTTGACGTAATCCGACATGAGAGGGAGAATCGGTTTCATTAGTTATTCCAGCGTTGAGCTTCATGAGCTTTAACAAACAGGCAGGAATTAGACGGCTAAGCCAGCAGGACCTTGGAACGGCAGCATGTGAAAACTAGGCCTCGCTTGCCAGTAAATCCTTGATCAATGCAAATGTATCTTCAAGGTTCCGAGATCTCATGAATTTCTCAAGTTTAATTTGGTCGGGGGGTCTGTGAGAAGCCTGAGCACTGGGCAGTCCAACAATACACACATATACACACACACATAGCTCCAAAAAAACACCTCTATGTCTGGAATAGCATGCTGCTTTTACTTTTACTGCAGTATTGATAAAGTACATCATCTGCAGTAGGTGGTTTTTCAGTATAAATAAAGTAGAATCAAGCACACTGAGTAAAATACTATGCACGAAATGCAATACACTTCACTTGATTCTTAATTTTGAGCAAAAGAATTTGATGTTTTATTGTTAGAGGCCTGTAGCCAGGTTTGGGTGGTTCAAAAGACCCATCTCCCACTGATAAAAGGTCCAGTATTGTCCCATACATGAGCTTATTTGTCTTATTTTGACTGCTATGTCATCATAAATTGTGAAAATAACCCATCAAAGAAGGCGTCTAATGAATGCAAACAATTGTTTTTCATGAGTCCAACATCCATCTGTGCAAGAAAACAGACAATATGATGATAGTGAAGTCATCTTTCACTACAACTAGCCCAAATTTTATTCTGAATCATGAACCTTATTCTTGAAAGAAAAAAATACCAATAAAAAGGTGTAAAGCACCATATTAAAGTTCATTTGAACACTAATTGTGCTATTTTTGTTATCCATGAACTTTCAAAATGTACTTTTTTCATTTAAAACTTCAGTTCCTTTTTTCTAATGATATATGATGGAATAAATTTGTATTTCAAAATATTCTTTATTCTATATATTTAACAAATGTGTTTAGTACCTCAAAAAGTGTGGTTATGATGACCATCCGACAAGCTAATTCAGCTTAAAATATTGCTTAAAATGTAACTAAGATGTAGTATTTAAACCTCATAATTAAACAGAACATAAGGCGAATAATTGCCAAAAAGGTCCACTTTTGAGAAAAAAGAACCACCACTTTACACCAGCCTGCCTACGGGCCTGTGTTAGGAGTAGTATTATTTATGCTTTCAAAATTAGTTCAACATGCACTTTTAAAATGTATGTTGTGTCCAGTGGTTTCCCATTTGTGACCCTAAACCACAAAACCAGTCATAAGTCTTTTTTTTTTTTTGAAGTTGAGATTTATACATAATCTGAAAGCTGAATTAATATGCTTTCCATTGATGTGTGGATTGTTAGGATGGGATAATATTTGTAAGAGATTTAGAAAATCTGTAATCTAAGAGCTCAAAAAACAAAACAAAACAAAACAAAAAAAAAACCCTCAAATACTTAAAAATATGAAGGTTTTCTCAAATAAAGACTTTAAAGTTTAATTCTTAGCAATTCACAAAATATGCCTATATAACATGATCTTTACTCAAATGATTTTTGGCATAAAAAAAGCACCAATTTTGATGCATACAAAATATTTTTGGCTACTGCATGTAGAACATAAACAGACTAGTTTTGTGGTCCAGGGTCACATTTCCCCTATTGTCCAACACAATATTTAAATATGTTTTCTGGTATTCCTGCAATAATTATAACAGTACTGGTTAATTTCAGTCTTGATTGTATCCTAATGTAATGGGATTGTTATTATGCCAAAAAAAAACTTGTTTGACGATTCTAATCCAATTTATGGTTGTATTAGGGCTGTGCGATTTGGGGAAAATATCTAATTGTGATTTTTTTTGATTTGCGATTTAATTTTGTAGTCAAGTTTCAACTCAATAATCTGTATCGTAGCTTCTTACTGCTAAAATGCAGTGAGTGTTGGTTAAAAAAAGCAACTAAAAAGATATTAACTTACATTTATTATAATATCAATGTTATTATTAACATTTATTCCAATTTGTTTTTAAATATTCAGAAATGAAACACAGGACGCACAAATAAAACGACCTTACCTTTCCTTAAACATGTTGAACTCAAATTAGGGAGATAGTGTAGCTTATCATAAAACAAAACAAAACAAAAAATACAGAACACTCAGCAAACTAACATGGCTGAAACAACTCTGAAACTGTACTTTGCTGTTGCTTGCTAGATTGAGAGTCACTGGCAATACTTTCAGTTGACTTTTTTGCAAAACACTCCTCATATATTATATATATATATATATAGCTATATTATTTTTCGATAGTCTACAGAACAAACCATCATTATACAACAATTTGCCTAATCACCCTAAGCTGCCTAGTTAACCTAATTAAGTCTTTAAATGTCACTTTAAGCTGTATAGAAGGGTCTTGAAAAATATCCAGTCAAATATTATTTTCTGTCATCATGGCAAAGATAAAATAAATCAGTTATTAGAGATGAGTTATTAAAACTATTATATTTAGAAATGAGTTGAAAGAAATTTCTCTCTGTTAAACAAAAATTGGGGGAAAAAATAAACAGGGGGCTTATAATTCAGGGGGTCAATAATCCTGACTTCAACTGTATATATTTCATATTTCAGCCTTTTGCGATTAACTAATTACAATGTTTCAAATTACGATTGCGATTTGATTTCGAACAATCGCACAGCACTCGGTTGTATCGTCTTTGGTCCATTTTCCATGTTTTGTTTCATTTGAAGAGTTCATTAGGAACTGATCTGAGACTAGGGTTGGGCCGATAGACGATGCCATTATTCATTGCCGATAGACACCATGATGCTGAGTCAGCATCGCAATCCTCTGCCCCCCTTCCCCGTCGCAAATCCGCTCACGAAAATACACACTGAGGCCCTGTTTACACTAATACGTTTTAGTTTTAAAATGGCATTTTAGAATGAAAATCATCCACCATTTTACCTAGCATTTCTGAACAGCCCTCCGTCCACACTACCGCTGAAAATGCACATCAAGTGACCACACACACAGTCATGCGCTGGTGACAGTGGGTCCAGGCAGTCAGCAGGTCAGTACATTGCTTCAGTCTTTCACTTTCACGCTTGTACTTAGTCATTTTAGTGAAAACCTCAGATACTGTTGGTTGGTTGCTGTTGGTTGTTCCCCTTTTTTCACCAACCAAGTCTGTCGACGCCATTATAACGACACAGATCACTCTGCCTACTCATGCCAGAGTCTCGCGAAAAAAGTGATTGACAGGTGGTAATTTGTGTGTAACTTATCTTTACTTATTGATGATTTGTTTATGGGTAAAACAAAGCCTATGCGGGTCAGGTAGTTGAAACGCTACAAATAATTAATTCATAAATAATTAAATCGTCACCACCTATGACAACGATGCCATCGTCCATCGCAATGTTTCATATTAGACATGGTACGATGCCAAATAGGTCAACATCGCCCAACCCTATCTGAGACTCAACTTTTGTTTGGTGTGGATGGCAGCATTCGAACACACTAACACACTAACAATTTTTCCTGTTCAGGACGTCCCTAATGATCGTTCGCTCAAGGTGAGAAGGTCAAAGGTCACTCGACGTTGAAGCCGTCCACAGAGAAAGCGATTTAAATCATTGATTGAGGCATGCATTATTCAGAAGCGCCGGGACTGTAGGTTTATTGTGTCGCCCTGTTCCAGGTGATTATTTTGCTGATAAAACACTCATGTGTCAGTTATAAATAGGAGAGCAGCTCTCCATTATTCATGGGACAACAGCGGGACATTTGTCTTCCTCCGCACGGATTATGTTAAGGAGGGAAACGCTGGGCAATTCGTGTCTGTGTTTACTTCCTCAATATGCTCCGCCGCAGTACGGCTTAATGGTGCAAGACTGTAGCATGAAAACTGAATTCGGCTGGGAAAAGTTCAGGAGGAGATCGCTTCATAAAAGTTTGATAGAGCTTGAAAGTATGATGGTTGAACGCTTTCATTCTGTATCATTTGTGGGTGTCACGGTGGCGCAGTGGGTAGCATGATCGCCTCACAGCAAGAAGGTTGCTGGTTCGAGCCTCAGCTGGGTCAGTTGTCATTTCTGTGTGGAGTTTGCATGTTCTCTCCATGTTCGCGTGGGTTTCCTTCGGGTGCTCCGCTTCCCCCACAAGTCCAAAGACATGTGGTATAGGTGAATTGAGTAAGCTAGTGTAAATTACTACATATAATAACATGGTTTTAGTCCAGATTAGGAATGGCTGACATGAATCTGACGGTTCGACAGTGTCGAGATCCTGCAGCACAAGAGTTTCGAAACACCGCTCCGAAGCATGATTCGAAACACCCAGGTCATGTGACTAAAGTGATTCGAAACACCAGGTCATCTGACCAAACAATTCAAAGCATTGGTCAATTCAGAAGTGTTTCGAGGCCTAGTGCCCCTAGTTCGAATCCCGACATACAAACTATGACTTTATAATTATGAATTATGTATTTTATTCATTCATTCAAATTCCTTTAGCTTAGTCGCTTTATTTATGCAGCGGATGCCATTCCAGCTGCAACCCAGTACTGAAAAACACCCATACACACTCATTCACACATACACTTTGGTTTATTTAACTCACTTATACCGCATGTCTTTGGACTGTGGGGGAAACTGGAGGAAACCCACGCCAACATAGGGAGAACATGCAAACTCCACACAGAAATGCCAACTGATTCAGCCAGGACTCAAACCAGTAACCTTCTTGCTGTGAGGTGACAGTGCTAACCACTAAGCCACCGTGTCGCCTTGATGTATTTTAATAATGTAACTTTTTTAATGACCAAAACAAGACGATTTTATTCACAAAGTGTTCATTCGCATGTCAGACCAACGTTAAATGCAAGCACGTTACAAGAACAGAGCTTTTAAAAACTAATATCAATGGCTGCATCACCCTGGATTCGATTATTTCTGCATGCTAATCAGGAACTCTCACCGCTTCACTGAATCAATTGAAAACTCATCTCTATTTGGGGTATAATTGCTCAATTTGCTTAACTGTTTATTTTCTGTAGTTGTCCAGAGCAATACATAAAAAATGACCACTAGGTGTCGCTGTAGAGACAGGTTTCGAAACCTTTTGAAGCTTCGAAACATTTGCTGTGACTGTTTCAGTGTTTCATGAAGCCTCGCTCTGCCCACCCCTAGTTCAAACTCACCTCAAAACTACAGTCGAGTGTTTGAAATAAATCCTTCTGTAAAACTATTCCATAGTCGTGTGTTATTTAATCACGTTGAATCAATGGAAGCAGTTAAATCTTCTGTTTATTCAGCAAAGGCTATTGTCGCCAGAAGCTTTCCTGGGTTTCTTCAAGTGTATTTGAAGAGATTCATGGTTGTCCTCAAGAGCGCCCTCTGGCCTTTGATGAAGATTTACAAATAACACACAGCTTCATTGAGAAGATGTGCATGACAATCGCAGCTTTGTTCAATTGCATTTGCAATTTCAATTCGATTAACCTACCAGCCCTAGGATCGCTATTTAACATCAAGTACTGCAATTTTCAAACACTGCAGAATCGCTCAGTAACAAAACAACAATCTGTCTCAATCTGAAGTTCAGACTAAAGAGAATTGCCATCACACTGGAGGAACAGTCTGCTGCTACTGGCAGGAGTCATGGGCTAGCTTGTGAAAGCTTGCTGTGGCAAAATCGCCCATCCGAGGGCCGTTTGGAATGGGCATGTGGATGTAGAGGGGTTAACATATATAAGGGATGTCCCTTTTTATATAAAAGTTCATGAAAGTCTAACAATACCTAAAAGATACCAGCAGAATCGTCTGAATCATTTATGAATCCATTCAGTCGATTTCCGGGTTTGGTGGGAGAACTTTTAGCTTAGCTTAGCATAGATCAGTAATTTAGATTAGACCATTAGCATCTTGCTCAGAATTTTCAAAAAAAGATATTTGACGGTCTACTAAGACCATACACTCACTGGCCACTTTAATAGGTAAACCTGTCCAACTGCTCGTTGATGCAAAATTCGAATCTTTCAATCACATGGCAGCAACTCAATGCCTTAAGGCATATAGACATGGTCAAGACAATCTGCTGCAGTTCAAACTGAGCATCAGAATGGGGAAGAAAGGAGATTTAAGTGACTTTGAACATGGCATGGTTGTTGGTGCCAGACGAGCTGGTTTAAGTATTTCAGAAACTGCTGATCTACTGAGATTTTCATGCACAACCATCTCTAATGGTGCAAAAAGGAGGTCAGAGGAGAATGGCCAGACTGGATTGAGCTGATAGAAAGGCAACATTAACTCAAATAACCACTCGTTACAACCGAAGTATACAGAAGAGCATCTCTGAACGCACAACACGTCCACCTTGAGGCGGATGGGCTACAGCAGCAAAAGACCACACCGGGTGTCACTCCTGTCAGCTAAGAACAGGAAACTGAGGCTACAATTAGCATAGGCTCAACAAAATTGGACAATAGAAGATTAGAAAAATGTTGTTTGGTCTAATGAGTCTCGATTTCTGCTGCGAAATTTGGATGGTAGAGTCATAATTTGGCATCAACAACATGAAGGCATGGATCCATCCTGACATGTATCAGGCTGGTGGTGGTGGTGTAATGGTGTAGGGGACATTTTCTTGGCACACTTTGGGCTCATTAGTACCAATTGAGCATCGTGTCAATGCCACAGCCTACCTCAGTATTGTTGCTGACCAGGATAACGCGCCATGTTATAAAGCGCGATTCATCTCAGACTGGTTTCTTGAACATGACAATGAGTTCACTGTACTCAAATGGCCTCCACAGTCACCAGAACTCAATCCAATAGAGCACCTTTGGGATGTTGTGGAGCGGTAGATTCGCATCATGGATGTGCAGCCGACAAATCTGCAGCAACTGCGTGATGCTATCATGTCAATATGAACCAAAATCTCTGAGGAATATTTCCAGTACCTTGTTGAATCTATGCCATGAAGGATTAAGGCAGTTCTGAAAGCAAAAGGGGGTCCAACCTGGTACTAATAAGGTGTAACTAATAGTGGCCGGTGAGTGTATGTTGCTATTTTCTAGACTGGTTTGGCTAGAAACTATCCTCTCATTCTGACATAATAATCAAGGAATTTACTGGCATACCATGGCTGCAGCTAGCGCAATAATATTACGCAGTGCCTGAAAATATTTGCCAGATAGGTAAAAGCGCTGCGTAATATCATTGTGCCTGCTGCAGCCATGGTATGACAGTAAAGTTCCTTGATAATTAAAGCTATACGTTTAATCAATTTTAGCGCTCCTTCTAAAGTGTTAAGCATCCCATTTGCAACCCTAACAAAAAGGATTCCTGGAGCCTCCACTGCATAAAAGGACTTTTTGTTTCATTTTATGGCCCATTTTAAATCACATTCCCTTTTATTTAACAGTCGAGATTTCCTAATAATTACAGTGTGACCTCACGTTGGATGGCAAGTTGGATCAATGTTTATTTTGGGCAAACTATCCACTTTAGATTTACCCGTTTTGCCTGTATTCTTCATTGACGTTTTGTTGGACGACTCCGCATCAAACCCGTCCAGCGTGAGTTCCTGGTACTCCATCGAGACCTTAGTGTCTTGGTCGGCTATATTGATTGGTGATTGGTTTCTCTCCTGGCACTCAGGAAAAGCTGCCGCCCAGCCTGTATCTGGTCCGTATGTCCCTGCAGAAGAGAAAGACAGCAAATCAATGGATCATCACAGTGCAAACAGAAGCCGAAGCGCTCCCAGACTCACTTTATTCTTCATAAATGCCAGTCAAAACACGCTAGAGCTGTCCTGAGACGACCATCTGTCTGTCTGTGTGTTTCATGGAAAGTATAAAAATCTGACAGAATTGACAGTTTAGTCACACTTTAATCCGAGACCTTTGAACTGTGCAGACTAAAGCAGACACGACTTTGTTTCCAATTCTGCAGACTCTACAAGAATTCAGTAGAGGAAAACAGTTTTCAGAGGTAATCAGGGACACTGCAAGACTCTGAAATGTGCAGTGTCAAAGTAAAATATTCACAGATAAATCCTTATCTGATCTTCAGCACCTCAGATTTGCCAAAACATTGACTTGTTAGTGAACACTTGCAAATGAAATGAGTTCTTTGATATACTGTTATGCGCATGACACAAGCCAATGTCTTATTAGTAGGTCCATTTATCCACAAATGTTTCAGTTCATCATTCAATCTAGGGCTGAACAATCCCAGCAGGCACAGGACGTCAACATGATGTCATATTGACGCTGTACCCCAAAGTCTCGGGATGCTGTATTTTGTTTGGAAATGAAAATCGGGTTGATGTTAGAACAATGTCCAACCTAAAATCAACCAAAAATCAACATCTAATAATGTTACAGCTTGACGTTGTGTGGATGTTACCAATATGACATCTATCAAACGTTGGATTTTGATCACTTTCTAACACATCCTAAAATCAACCAAATATCAACGTCTAATCATGTTACACATTGACGTTGTGTGGATGTTACCAATATGAGATCTATCAAATGTTGGATTTTGGTCACTTTCTAACACATCCTAAAATCAACCAAATATCAACGTCTAATAATGTTACAGCTTGACGTTGTGTGGACGTTACCAATATGACATCTATCAGACGTTGGATTTTGATCACTTTCTAACACATCCTAAAATCAACCAAATATCAACATCTAATCATGTTACACATTGACATTGTGTGGATGTTGCCACTATGACATCTATCAGACGTTGAGTTTTGATCACTTTCTAACACATCCTAAAATCAACCAAATATCAACGTCTAATCATGTTACATGTTGACATTGTGTGGATGTTGCCATTATGACATCTATCAGACGTTGAATTTTGATCACTTTCTCACACATCCTAAAATCAACCAAATATCAACATCTAATCATGTTACAGCTTGACGATGTGTGGATGTTACCACAATGACATCTATCAGACGTTAGATTTTGGTCACTTTCTAACACCTCCTAAAATCAACCAAATATCAAATTCTAATCATATTACAGCTTGACGATGTGTGAATGTTACCACTATGACATCTATCAAACGTTGGATTTTGATCACTTTCTAACACATCCTAAAATCAACCAAATATCAACGTCTAATCATGTTACACATTGACGTTGTGTGGATGTTACCACTATGATATCTACCAGACGTTGGATTTTGGTAACTTTCTAACACATCCTAAAATCAACCAAATATCAACGTAATTTGACATCGTTATTGGACGTCAAAATAACGTCCTTAGAGGCTGGCTAGACATTGAATTTTGGTCACCTGACGTTACAGCCTAACTCTAACCTATTATAAACGTCTTATGATGTTATGGGCCTGCTGGGATTTATTGTTTGAGCATTGCAGGATTATATTCATTCATTTATTCATTCATTTTCCTTTGGCTTAGTCCCTTTATTTATCAGGAGCCACCACAGCGTAATGAACCACCAACTTATGCAGCATATGTTTTACCCAACAGATGCTCTTCAGCCAAAACACTCATACACTCTTGCAATCACACACATACACTACGGCCAATTTAGCTTATTCAATTCACCTATAGCGCATGTCTTTGGACACAGAAACGCCAACTGACCCAGGGACTCGAATTAGCAACTTTCTTGCTGTGAGGTGACAGTGCTAACCACTGAACCACCATGCCGCCCAATGCTACCATTATAATCACTGTTTTATTTCAGTAAATGACAGTTCTTTCAAAACAACCTCTTCCAGTAACAAGCTATTTGGCCCAACAATTAGCATTATAGCATACTAAAACACATAAGTAGCTTCAGCAACACTGTGCGTAATAATCAACGATCAATGTCACACAGAACAGACCCTTGTCGTCTTAAACCTAATAAAATAAAAGTATGCAGAGGCAATTTTACTTCAGCACACAAAATGAGACAAGCAAACAAGACGAGGATATTTTAAGAGTCCATTAAACCCTCTACTACAGTTAGAAGCGCTGCTTTGGCTTTGCTCACAGTTACAGCCTGCCAAATCATAAATGCACCTTTCAGAGCAATAACCACATCCTGATGAGACGCTACAGTGTGTGTGTGTGTGTGTGTGTGTGTGTGTGTGAGTGTTTCATCTCAAGCAGACTTGCTGAGAAGCGAACGCCGGTGCGCTAAACAGAAGCTCCATCCCTAATTGAAAGCAATCCTCAGCTACCGGCCTTTAAGATGAATTTGCCGACAATTACCCTGGCCCTGCAAGCATCCGGACCCATCCGAAATGCGTATTTCATCAAATTAGGATTCATCCTCCTCAGCCTCTGCCCTGGCTGCAGCCTTGGGGCGTATTGATTGGACAGGTCTGGGTTTCATATGGAGCGGCAGAGTGCTATAGATCCAGGCAGCACTGCTGGGTAATGAAAGAGAGCGAGGACCTGCGTGTGAAGAGATTACTCACTCCTTAATGCAGCCCTAACAGGGTTAGAAAAACTGCACACGCAAACTTAATCCCAACCACACCTCGGGATACGCATCTCAGATGAGAAAAACAGCGGTCTGAGTACATAACCCTGCCTCCGAGCAGGAACAAGGAGGATCGCTACTATTTCTCTTTGATTCCTTTTGCTGGGTTTATGGGCTTGTTTGTTCCGTTACATCTATTTTTCATGTGTTTATGCATTAAACTATGGCCACTTAACAGAAGTTAGGGCTGGGGTATATGGAAATATACAGTACCAGTGTTGGGCACGGTCTTTTAAAATAGAAGTAAGTTATAGTCAGTGCTGAAATTGAGGGGGGATGAGGGTGCCATCCCCTTTATGGAAAAAGCATCCCTTTTACCATCTCCTTTAGATTAACAACAGTGTGTGTAATGTAAAACTCTGCATGCAAATTAAATATTACAATTCTCTATTTATGGACATTTATGACTTATAAACTACGAATATTGACCAATCAGAACTCAGTAATAAGGCTCAATGCACAAGTGCAATACAGTTCATTGAGTCATGTGATGTGATTTAAAAATGTCTAAGGCTGCATTCACACTGCAGATCTTGATGGTCAATTCCGATTTTGTGACTGTATCTGATTTTTATTGCTGACCAGCTTACATCATCTTTTCAAAGTGACTCTTATCCGATCGTCTGCATTTACACAGCACATGGCAAAGGCGCAATGAGCTGGAAAAAAAAAGAGCGGGCGCTGACTAACAGCTGATAATTAAAGAGTGCTCTTTTCTCTATTCCTGTATGTAATCTGTTCGCAGCTTTAGACAAGCTGTTTTACTATAGTTTATGACAGAAAGGTTCTCATTTGTCCATGTTCTTTTGATATACAGGCTTTTTAAAACCAGTAGGCATCTTAATGTAATGTCCATGGCGTGATTTATGCACGCAGAGCCGGCCCAAGTCATAAGCGAACTAAGCGGCTGCTTAGGGCCCCGTGGCCACCAGGGGGCCCCCAAGAGTGAACGAAATGACTGAGTGACTTTCGTTTTTGTTTGTTTGTTGGGTTATAGATAAGGGGTGGAAAATATATGCCCATTTATCATGTTACCATGCATGTATGTTACTTATCACACATCTCTGGCGCCAAGTATCAATATTTATCTAAATTTACAAAAGATCTGAATAAATTAGTCTTTCATACTGATTGCAGCAGATTGCCGCATTAGCTACAGTACACCCAGCCACCACAAGGTGGTGCTTCCCATAATAACAGTTCATCAGAGATACACCTGCGTCATGTAAACTGCTGACAGATGAGCTATTGCAATGGTGAAAATCTCAGGCGTACGGACACATTCTTCTGTCCAAGCTGGACCAAGGTATTTGTGTGTTTCAGACATCCAGTTTTCAGATGTAAGCAACACAGCTACAGCAAATAAAACCGATAATGCATGTTTTAAATTTAAAGTGTGCAAATTATAAAGGATTGACGACAATTTGTCATATTGTTTGCACCAAGGGGGCCCCAAATAAAATCCTGCTTGGGGCCCCCTGAAGGCTTGGGCCAGCCCTGTATGCACGTGATGTAGCTATGCACTTGTTTTAAATTTGTTTATATTGGTTACGTGGCGGACATTGCGCTCTCTCGCTCTCGTTAACATGCTGAAATACCTGTGCTATATGGCAATATAAAAGCTGTTTAAGTTCTCGTGTGTGAGATTTAAGGGACTCGGCTGAAGTCTGTTCTGAAATAAAAGTGTCAGAATTGACGTCATTCGCTATAGTTTTTAATGACGTGCGACTCGCATTGACAGGAGAAAATCCGATCTACCTGCTTACACTGCAGACACGAGAACACAGATCCGATTCATATCGGATAAATTTCCACAAATGAACAAGGCCTGAATCTGATTTGAGTAAATCAGAATCCATGTGATTTGTTCCTGCTTACACGTACGTGGGCCACATCCGATCTGTGCCACATGGGAGAAAAGAATCGGAATTGAGTCACTTGAACAGTGCAATGTAAATGCGGCCTAAGATAGCAGTTCAGACGCAACTTACTGCATTCTTTACAGATTAGAGAACAGAAGGTATGATATTTAGTTGTTTAATGTTATATACTGTATGTATGCTGTATCTGCCTTGCATAACTGCATTTCAGAACAATTTAGGTGGCTTGACACAAATGTAACTTAAGCTGTTCTATATTCACTGTAAAACAGAGTTAACAGGGCTTGGTGACATTTACTTTAGCGACCCAAGTTTTTTTTTTAATTTGGTGATTTTTTTTGGCGGGAGAAGGCTGGGGGATGGGGGGGTTGCCCCTAAGAAAGTTGTTTTTGCTAGCAGAATGTTGCAAATGATTCTGGAATGCTTGCGGTCAGATTGACCATGATATGCCAATTCAAGGTAGAAATACTTTTACTATTTTAATAATAAATGATTACTATTTGTGAAAATGTAAAGGTTATTGCACACTGAACTCGAAATTTTCGTCCGTTAATGTCACACGTTAAAAAAGAAGTTCGACCTCACGTTATGTGAATCATATTGACGCATTGCCTCCAAAACTCTCGTGTTCAAACTTTGTTCAAATTTGCATCCGGGAAAACCCTTTGAAGGCTGTTTCTGACAGTTCAGAGCCACCATACAAGCGAAAAGCTAAATACAGGAATGCCGTTACTTGAGCTACAGATAACTTAATGACAAACTCAGTGCATAAAATAAAGACAAAATTTGGCAGACAGTTGAGAACCCCTATATGCTGGATTTAGTGACCGGCACACCTCTCCCCTGCTGCTGCTTTGTGTACAGTTGAAGTCAGACTTATTAGCCCCCCTTTGAATTTATTATTCTTTTTTGAATATTTCCCAAATGATGTTTAACAGAGCAAGGAAATTTTCACAGCATGTCTGATAATATTTTTTCTTCTGGAGAAAGTCTTATTCGTTTTATTTCGGCTAGAATAAAAGCAGTTTTGAATTTTTTATGAACCGTTTTAAGGTCAAAATTATTAGCCCCTTTAAGCTATATTTTTTTTCGATAGTCTACAGAACAAACTATTGTTATACAATAACTTGCCTAATTACCCTAACCTGCCTAGTTAACCTAGTTAAGCCTTTAAATATCACTTTAAGCTGTATAAGTGTCTTGAAAAAGATCTAGTCAAATATTATTTACTGTCATCATGGCAAAGATAAAATAAATCAGCAATTAGAAATGAGTTATTAAAACTATTATATGTTGAAAAAAATCTTCTCTCCACTAAACAGAAATTGGGGGGAAAAAAAACAGGGGGGCTAATAATTCTGACTTCAACTGTATGTGTGTGTGTCTCCATACATTTGACGTCCTGCCCGTTATTAGCATGGTCCAGTTGCGAGTTTTTCACATACGCATATGAAAATTTTGGACTTCAGTGTACAAAGACCTTAATAATGTTTTGTGTTTTGTATTTTTAATGAAATAAACGTTAGAAAAAAATGCACACGCATTTAGTAAAAGTCAGGGTACTGCAGTTATATATGTTTTGTTTTAACAAATGTAACAATTTATAAAACTTAAAAAGGTCAAAACGACTGCCGTAGTTGTTCCAGTGTTAATGGCACAGATGTGTGAAAGTATCTCTATCGCCCCCTCGAGTCCTGGAGTTGTCATTACATTAGCACAACACTATCTATTAAGTGAAATGGGATCATATTTTGCAACGCCATGTCCACCTTTTCACGTGGGTTTATTTGTTTTCCTCACGTTGCTGTTCATTTGTGCAAACGTCTATCAACCTAACCAGCACACAATTCAGCTCTCCCTCCCTTCCTTCCTCACCTCTAGTAAAAATACACTTCGGCTGGCTGGTGCAGTACATAGAAAGTTATTTGCGTGAGGACAGAGGGGAAGGTTCAAGCTATTCCAACATTAAATGGTTGTGAGAGATCTCAGCCTCCCACTGTTTTGATTTAGCCTTCATTCCTCCCTCCAGACAGAAAGGGAGGGAGCACAGACCAGGTGTCAAATCAACATTTCATTCACCTCTGACCCTCTCTTGGCTCGATCAATACTGCCTCTGTTCACCGTTTCCTTCTCTTTTTTTTTACTTTGTTGAGGGAGAGAGAGAAAGCGAGCGAGAGAAGCTGATGGAGCTCCTAAAATGAGATTACGCTTTGAGGCAAAAGACGTTAGCTTTGCTATGAGAGCACACAACCACTCGAACCACTGATCCTCTCAAACTTTAAAGAAATAGCTCACCTGGAATGAAAAATGACTTTTTTTTTGCTCAGTTTTCTGTCCTTCAAAACTTGGTTGTCTTTCTTTACTAAAAAAATATTCCACTGAATACATAAAGCTGCTTTCCATTAAGTGAAAACGGATGTGAACAACATGCAAATTGTACTAAATATCTTACACAGTGTAAGAACTACAGAGTTCCAACACAAAAACCTCTAGGATTATGTTGTTTCAACCTATTTTAAATAAGCAGTTTGAACAAGCAGCTAACTCATTTTCTAAGTGTACACTACTTTACAAAAGTTTTGTCATTGATTCCAGTTGTAAAAGCAACAAATAACTTGACTTCTAGTTGATCATTTGGAAAAGTGGCAGAAATACTTCAGAAAACCTACTGAAACCCGCAGCCTGAGGTATCAAAACATTTGTGCGGCCCATTACATTACAAACCACAGGTGAGGGCAAATTCTTCAGCAGGATAGCGCTCCTTCTCATACTTCAGCCTCCACATCAAAGTTCCTGAAAGCACAGAAGGTCAAAGTGCTCCAGGATTGGCCAGCCCAATCACCAGACATGAACATTATTGAGCATGTCTGGGGTAAGATGAAGGAGGGATTGAAGATGAATCCAAAGAATCTTAATGAACTCTGGGAGTCCTGCAAGAACGCTTCCTTTGCCATTCCAGATGACTTTATTAATAAGTGATTTGAGTCACTGAAGAGATGTATGGGTGCAGTCCTGGACACAATATTCATTCTTTTTCCACTGCAGCATGACTTTATATTCTATACTGTACATTATATCTGTTAAGTGACAAGACTTTTCTCTAAACAAAGTCAGATGTTACTGTCGTAATTAAATAATTAAAAATCAAGGCATGATCATATTTTATTTTGGTAAAATAAGTGTAATCTAGAGGCCTTTGCCTTTCATATAAGCCACTTTTGATACCAAATGATCAACTAGAAATCAAGTTATTATTTGTTGCTCTTAAAACTCCTAAGACAGGTGACAAGACTTTTGTCAGGTAGTGTATTTGGTAAAAAATGCTGGGCTTCACACAATCAATTTGTGTTAGTTCAACAGTTAACTTATTAGTTCTAACAAAATTAAGTTGATTGAACACAAAACAATCAAGCTGTCACACAAAAAACTCAAGAATTAGGTAATGCAAATGTCAGGTTTTTGTTTAATACAATGTAAAATGTGAAACTTAAACAACTTACTTTGACTTGTTACAATTAAATGAAATAAGCTTGACAAACTTAATTTATGACAGTTTTCAGTAATAAATCAAGTTAGTTCTTTTAGGTGTAACAACTTTTAGTAATTTATTTAGGAGAACAAGAATGGAACAGTACATACAGTACAGTACAAATAAATTATTTCCCATATTAATATAATAATAATAATAATAATAATAATAATAATAATAATAATAATAATAATAATAATACTTTTATTCCAGTACAAATAATTTCCTTCCCATGTTAATTTTATAATAATAATAATAATAATAATAATAATAATAATAATAGTAATAATAATAATAATAATAATAATAATAATAATAATGTTTGTTTTAATAATAATAATAATAACAATAATAATAATAATAATAATAATAATAATAATAATAATAATAATATTTTATAAATTTTTTCCAGTACAAATAATTTCCTTCCCATGTTAATTTAATAATAATAATAATAATAATAATAATAATAATAATAATAATAATACTTTTATTCCAGTACAAATAATTTCCTTCCCATGTTAATAATAATAATAATAATAATAATAATAATAATAATGTTTGTTATAATAATAATAATAATAATAATAATAATAATAATAATAATAATAATTTTTGTTTTAATAATAATAATAATAATAATAATAATAATAATAATAATTTATTAATTTATTCTAGTACAAATAATTTCCTTCCCATGTTAATTTAATAATAATAATAATAATATTTTTATTATTATTATTATTAATAATAATAATAATAATAATAATAATAATAATAATATTAATAATAATAATGTTTGTTTTAATAATAATAATAATAATTATAATATTTTATAAATTTTTTCCAGTACAAATAATTTCCTTCCCATGTTAATTTAATAATAATAATAATAATAATAATAATAGTAATAATAATAATAATAATAATAATAATACTTTTATTCCAGTACAAATAATTTCCTTCCCATGTTAATATAATAATAATAATAATAATAATAATAATAATAATAATAATAATAATAATAATAATAATAATAATAATAATATTATTATTATTAATAATCCTTCTATGTTTTGTAAGAATACTCTGGAATCTGAAGAAAAAGGCCCAGGATAGGCTTTGACACATTCTTGTCTTCTTTCCCGGACTTTCCTTCCCCTCTGGTATTGATAAATACTCAGATGTGACTGGTAACAAAGTTTTATTAACTATCTTTGATAAATTTTGATTAAATCTCAACAGATGAGTAAATATTTATCACTGGTTAACCTTGACAAAATAACCACTCATTACTCTCATAGGGTATTTAAAGAGAAGGACGAAATGTCTCGGGGTCGCAAGTCTGTTTCCAGACCGGCCCGTAGTGAAGAGCTCTCAAGCTCAGCACTATGTATAATTTGGACTTTCATCTATACTCTTAGATTTATCTTTGAGTAATTGATGTTGTGCATTTACTTCTGAACTGGCTTTTATTGTTTGATTCTGTAATCAATGCTACACTTTTATCTGGAAAATAAAAGTTAACCTTTTTGATTATTTCTGGAGTCTCCCGAATTCATTGAACCCATTATATTATGCAGAGTCTGCGCTACCATTATTTTGTGACATAAATTTATGTATTTTTAAGGCACATTTGACTATATGGAGCAGTTTGGCACTGCAGCATTAAGATTTTTTAATTATTTACTCACTGATATTAGCAAGATGTATGGAAATGACTAAATTAACTACTCTTTTAGTACAAGCGAGCAGGTGGCAATCGGACTAATTGGGTATCAGTTAACCACATAATAGTTAACATCCTCTGACTAACTCTAACAGAGTGTGAAGATAATGTCTGTGAGAAGAAATGCAATCCTAGGGCTTGGAACTCCAAGCAGCGTTTGGTCCCTAATGAACATAAAAATATCAGACCCATGAAAATATCAAAATCTAAATTATATCACAACTAATAATGTGATCAGCTAAAAATATAAACGGTGAAATTGGAATAACCAAAATTGTAGTCAAATTGAACTCGGAGTTTAAAACAAATGTAATTAATTCAAATAAATAACCACATTCTTTTCAGAAGCGCTAAAAAGGGTTACACGCATTTAACCTTCTTCCATTCATCAGATTCTGCCATTGGGCTGACAGAATAGAATCTTACATGGTTTGTGGCAAGTACAAGTATTGTTCGCTATTAATAGTAAACAATACTTGTACTTTCCATAATAAAATTGCTAAAACTTGTTACACCTTAAAGCACTAACTTAATTTAATACTGAAAACTGTCATGAATTAAGTTTGTCAAACTTTATTAATTTAATTGTAACAAGTCAAAGTAATTTGTTAAAGTTTTCACTTTTTTTTTACAATGTATGATCTAAAGAAACTGAATGAAATGTCATTAAATTAATAAAAAAGCAGGGATATTTAAAACAAAAGACTCTTTGTAAGAACCACTACACTATTGTCACGGTCACCAGCGATTCAGCCTGTGTAGATTGCTGAAGAACTACAAATGCCGTCATGCACTTCAAACACACACCTGGTCCAGATCCCGTTTGATTGTAAACGCACAGCTGAAGCAGTTCAGGACTAATCAGCTAGACCATATAAACAGCACACACACACACACATAGGCTGTTTCTCAATTCCAAGAACGCAGAGAACAAGCAAACAAACAACCTTAATGTGTTTATTCATTTATTAAGATGTCCATGGTATTGTTTACTTTCACCATTTCATTTAGGGAAACTCCTGAGGTGAATAAGTGACATCTCTAAACTTTAATAATAAATCTAAACAAAATGCTGCGCTTTCCACCTCCAGTCGCAATGACTTCTGGAACTTCTAGAATGAGTTCAGTGCTCAAGTCTGCATCGGTGCGTCCTCGATATCAAGATCACATCCAGGAAGTTTCACGCGTCCTCTTTTCTTGCGGTCTTGAGAATTGAAACTGAACTTTGGCAGCTGATGATGACGTTACACGAGAACACGAGGACGCAAGACCGCTGAGGAACGCATATTGAAAAACAGCCACAGACTTTGCTGAGTCTTGTTCAACTGTAACTTTATGAAGCGTTCCATTGTTTTGCCTTGCCGTGTTTCCTGACCCTTGCCTTGGTTAATTGTTTTTATGTTGTTTGCCACCTGTACCAATCTCTTTGCCTGTGACCCCGACTATTCTTTTGGATTACCTGCATGGTTCTGTTTGCTCCTGTTTGACCATTGCCTGCCTGACTCAGCTTTCAATAAACTGCAGATGAATTCTGAACCCTGTTGTCCAGCACCGTTATGTTAAAACTAGCTAACTTCTAGGTTTGTCACCACAGAGTTAATTATAAATATAACACTTATTATTCTTACATCTTCTTTTCTATATTTTAATAACTACAGATAAGAACCAATTGTTTAATTTGAACAAATAATTCAGCCACAAAGAATGAAAACAGAATATTAGTATACGCATGTTTTGATGATTTAAATTCACACAAGGAATTTGAAACATCATCTTACATGCATTCTATATGCTTTCAATGTATATTTAATGCGTTTCATCCTATTGTATTTTTTAAATAAATGAATATATTCAGACAAACAATGTCCCTCATGTCATAAAAACCATCTAAAACAAAAAGAGTGAGAGAATACAGACTAGTGATTTTCTTTCACTCTCTTATTCCTTTCCGGAGCTCTTCTGAAACAAGACATGCCGCTCAAAAATTAATCTGACAAGTCCAACCATGCCCTCATCAAAATGTGTGAAAGGGAGAGACTGAAAATCAAAAATCCTTCCCCGCTAATGTTGCTATTCTTGTGAATATTTTACCGTGAACTGTCTCCAAATCCCCAGAGAGGCGATGCGATTTATCAGAGAATCTTCAATGCAAATATACCCGAATTCTGCATTCGGGCCCCAAGAGAGTGTACTATTCTCTCACGCTGCTGTGTAATATACTGACCTCCAACCCTTTTTAACCTATGCAGAAAGGGTGTGTGCAACAGTGTGCGAACAAAAGGGTCTTTGTGTGTGAATACCTGAAGAGCATTGATATTATGGGATGCCAAAACACTATTGGAAATGCGTATTTCAGCCATTTCATTTCCATACGTTTCATACAGTATGTTTAACTGTAGTTTCTAGGTTCTAAAATGAACGCTATAACCATTTCAATCCGGCGATATGATTGGCCCATGAACATTTCCTGCTTGTTATCAGACTATTTCATAACTGTAAGAAGAGGCAATTCAGTCATAACTTCATGTTAAAACAGCTATCATAACATTATTTATCAATATGTGGGCAATTTTGGATTCTCGGAAGCTCAAGGTACCCCCGGGATCCTTCAAATGAAATTCAAGGCTTTTTAAGACCTTTTTAATAGCATTTCAAATGAAATTCAATGCCAACTTCGTACCCATTCCGACAGAAGAATAAGGGGAAGATGTCAAATCTGTATAATTTTTGAACTCTAGAAAATAATTACGTATAAGTGGGCTACTTTAATTAAATAATTATCAGTTATATTTAATCGTCGTCCACCCAGTAGCGAATATGAAGGTCCAACTGCTTACTTTACATCATCTTATTGAGACTCTTGTCAAACATGACCACAAACCCGTTGGCCTTATTGACCTGGTCAGTCAGTTCTTTAGTTCTAAAAAGAGCGGATCTGAATTTAGTAGTATGCGCAGTTTTGTTGCTTCCACATGAGAATGTAGCTGCAACCGAAGCCAGGAAACATGGTTTTGAATACCTCTGTAATGTTCTCATTCGATGTGTAAGATACGATGTTCCTTGGCTGTGGTGGCAATGCTTCTAATTTAGAAACTTCTTCATTACTGATAGCCAAAGAACTGCACAATAGGTGGTTGGCGCTGACGAGCAGTATTACACGCGGTGTGTTTGGCACCCCTCATATGGGAGTCCAGGGCCTTAACACCCATAGTCGCAAGCTTAAAAGATTTCCGGCACCAACAGCAGTAGGCGTCGCGGTCATTTCCTGGCACAGACTTGACCCAAGCATAATTTGGATTCCTTGGCCACAGCGAACTAAACCGACGCTTTCCCATTTTAGCCGAAAAACTAGGCTAGCGACTATCTTGTTCTATACTCATTTGCCTCTAACCACAGTTATGGGTGCGCATGCTTTCACGCTTGCTGCTATATTAACCAATATAACTGTGTGAAAGGTGCTAAAAACACGAAGATTGAGAATCGAGGAAACGATTAAGGAAATTGACAAATTTCAAGTTCACAAAAATGTAAACAGCGCCCTCTAGTGTATTTATCATCTGAAACAAGCAACACAATGTCACCTATTTCAGCTTTAGTAAAAACTACAGGCACATATTTCCAGTGAGCCTGGATTGCTGGGTTTGCCCAAAACCCAGAGACTGAAAAAACAAACATGCCATTCAAAAAGATGTGTCAGTTTAGATGAGCAGGGAAGTGACAGCGAAAGAGACAAACAATGCAAAAAAAAAGATTTTTGAAAACTCTCCTGTGCATTCTCTTAAGGTTTCTGGCGTGTCTATGATATGTCACACTAAGCCTGTCTCTGGGCTGCAGGTGCATTAGTGATGGGTCATGAACACAGAGACACATGTGTCTGTGGTGTTGCTGGATTTATAGGCTTGAATCCATCAGACTGTGTGGCAGGCTGTGAATGCTGGGAAAGAAAGCTTTCTTATTGCCTCTCGATTACAGTGCTCTCACACACATGCGCGCACACACACATACTGTCAAAGATGCATTGTAAAAATTGTAATCTACTTCAAATAAATTAATGGTGCCACTTTATATGTGGCCTTAACTAATACGTACATACACTGACATTAATAATTTGTTACAATGCACTTATTGTGTAAATACATGTTTGTACATTGTACTTATGATTGATTAAATACAGCACTTTCATGTAATTACATCTGTAATTATATATGTACTTACACCTTTAATTACACCGTTGACCATCCCTTAAACCTTAACCCACACCATTCATTCACATCTGCAGCTGATAGTCAGAACAGCTTAAACCATTGCTACTTCACCAATGCCACTTTAGAGCTAATATTTGAATGATTCTCTAGCGTAATGTCTAATGTGATGACAAAACAGCTGATTTTGCTGACATTTTACGATTATAAAGCTGAACAGCATGAAATGCCATCAGTCTACAGAGACTTCCCAGTATTTCTCTGTTGTAATCGGGAGATCACAATAATTAACCCAGAAAAAGCCAAAGCAAAGCAAACACTAGCAGATAACTGTTGTGTTTGCCATAAGGAAAAATGCTAAACACATGCGGGCATTTCTTCTTTCTTTCTTTCTTTCTTTCTTTCTTTCTTTCTTTCTTTCTTTCTTTCTTTCTTTCTTTCTTTCTTTCTTTCTTTCTTTCTTTCTTTCTTTCTTTCTTTCTTTCTTTCTTTCTTTCTTTCTTTCTTTCTTTCTACTGAGCTAGTCTGCATTAATGAAAACAGGAGACTCGTTTAAAACAATAAGATGGCCAAGCAAACAGTAACTCAGGATTCTACAAAGAGTGGCCAACACAAAATACATACATTCCTGATATGTGAGTCCCACCTCACACTCAATACTCTACAATTACTATGGTATAAATACAGCACTACAACATACAAACGAGAGAGATCGACTTAGAATATCATTTACCTGTTTAATAATGATTTGATCAGTTTTTCTCCCCTATATGTATATGTATATATATATATATATATATATATATATATATATATATATATATATATATATATATATATATATATATATATATATGTATATATATATATATACACATATATACATTCATATACATATACAGTTATATTCAAAATCATTAGCCCTCCTGTTTCTCAAATATTTCCAAATTAATTTCTATACAGGGCAAGGAATATTTTACAGTATTTCCTATAATATTTTTTGTTGTGGAGAAAGTGTTATTTGTTTTTGTTTCTGCTAGAATAAAGGCAGGTTTTAATTTTTTTTTAAACATTTTTAAGGTCAATATTATTATAAGCCCTCTTAAGCCATTTTTTTTTTCGATTGTCTACAGAACAATCATCATTATACAAAGACTTGCCTAAATACCTAAGCTGAATATTAGTACCTTGAAAAATATATAGTAAAATGTTATGTAATAAAATCTTCCCTTCATTACATAGAAATAAAATAGGGTTATTAATTCAGGAGGGCTAATAATTCTGACTGTATTTGTACACACAAGTAACGCTAGAACACTTTCACAGATCATGCAGTTAAGCCCATGGTTTGCATCAGTCTGTTTATCGTCCTTCATGATGCACTGGACCCTATTAAAGAGGTGCTTCCTCTGACACAACTCCTACTTTCTTTAATTAGATCAATGATTGGGCTTAATTACTCAAATAGGCTCTGTGGCGTCAGTGCCAAAGCGATCAAAGCCGAGAAAGAGAGAGACCTGCGCTGAGAAGCTGAATCGTGCGCCTGTCACCGGCTCCGCAGGGGCTGCTATTAGCATAACGTGCATTAGGAATTTGACAAATAAAAGCACTTTTGGGAAAACAAACCAGGAAAATAATCACGAATGAAGTGGCGTAAACACAGCCGAGTGGCGCTGACACTTTGGAAGCCTTTGATCCATGTGAGATGAATCCCACTGCAAATTCTTGAGGAGAAACAACAACGAAATAAAAAGTAAAAGAAGATAAGATTGCTGTAGCCACTCGCGCTAGCAGGCTAACAGCTAATGAGTGAAGCGTCTATGCGGATTCCTCTCCGAATGACTGGTTCGTGCATCTTTTATGCGATGAGAGCTGCTGCTAGCGAGATAGCGAGCTCAATTTGACTGCATAAATACAGCCAGCCGTTCACCTTGGTTTTGACGGCCGCTGCGTGGTGTTAGCGCTAGCCTGTTTGAAGAGTAGAGGTGGTCAGGGTAAAAGTAGCTTGTCTGGCGGAGTGTTGCGCTGTGTTAATTAGATGTGGCGTGTGTTTATGTTTGTGTGCGAGTGTGTATGTGTCCAGGCAAGAAGCGAACGGTGGCTGTAAACCCAGTGGGACTCGAAGCCCATGAGCAAAAGCTGTCAAGAGCGACTGGAGATCCACACGCTGTCAGAGAAGATTTCACGGCGGCCCACAATAGACTCGACACGCGCGCACACACACAAACAACAGAAAAATAGACACCTTCTCAAAGACTCACGTATATTTCCACACTGAGCTCTGCCTCAATCTCATGAAAAGACAGATTTCACACCTCTCACAAACTTTATGTCATCACAATTGCATTCTGGGTACACAGGGGCGCGCCGATTACATTCGACGCCATGTCTGCGACCCAATTTGCACACTATCCATCCAGAATTACATGCGAGATCGGAATTAGCATGTCTCGTATCATAATACATTGGAAATAGCATGCCGAAGGTGCCCATACGGTATGCTATTATTGGATTTTCTGAAGACTTTTTTTTTTGGCTAACAATTCCCACAACCCCTTATGCAACCGATGAGAAGGAGTGACGGTTACTGCTGACTCTGCTGAAAAAAAAAGGCGAGGAATGCAAAGTCGAAGCTGCCACGGCATTTTTTAATAAAGCTGCGTGTTACACTGATTTCACCACATTTAAAGGGTGTTCCAATGCATAATGCAGATGAATTATAATATACACTCACCGGCCACATTATTAGGTACACCTGTCCAACTGCTTGTCAACGCTAATTTCTAATCAGCCAATTACATGGCAGCAACTCAATGCATTTAGGCATGTAAACATGGTCAAGACGATCTGCTGCAGTTCAAACCGAGCATCAGAATGGGAAAGAAAGGTGACTTAAGTTACTTTGAACGTGGCATGGTTGTTGGTGCCAGATGGGCTGGTCTGAGTATTTCAGAAACTGCTGATCTGTTTAATAATGAATTCTACAAACTATGGACTATATAACACTATATACTAAAAATGTTTCCTATTGAAACAATGATTTAAGGAAATTCTTGAAGATTATGAAGCAATTCCCATCCAATCCAATTAGTTCCGAAAGAAAAACATTTCTGGAGCATTTCAAGTAGATTTATATCATGATATCGAAAATCTCTCGAAAAGAACTCGAAAAGAACTCTCTTTCCAATCTGATCTCACTTGTAAATGTAACAATTTTATGAGTTTTCAGTTTCATATGCAATTTTATCTTATATATTGTGAATTGTATTTTAGAAATTCACACCTAAACCTACGGTGAAAAATAAATCAGAATAAGATCAAATTTTTCATATCAGTTGATATTAATGTTTATCATGATAAATATAATCTCTGCATTACTTCCATATTTAAAGTTCGATATATTTATCTTCTGAACCACTGAAGTCACATGGACTATTTTGACAAAGTTTTTGATTCTTTTTTGACTTTAAATATCTTGTGACTCTTGTTGTCAGTGGATGATGAGAGAGCTCCAGGATATCATCTAAAATATTTAAATTTGTGTCCCAAAGATGAGCGAATGGGTGAAATTTTGGGTGAACTAACCTACTTTAGTGTTGGTTCAATTATTTATGAATTCTACAAACTATGAACTGTATAATACACAATAATTAAAAATGTTTCCCATTGAAACAATGATTTAAAGAAAATTCCTGAAGATTATAATGCAACGGCCATCCAATCCATTTAGTTTCAAAAGAAAAAAAATTACGATACAGTATTTTCTGATTTCAGGACCATTTCAAGTAGATTTATATGATGATATCGAAAATCTTAACTTACGTTTCATGGCAACTTTAAAGAACTCTCTTTCCAATCTGACCTCACTTGTAAATGTAACAATTTTATGAGTTTTCAGTTTCATATGCAGTTTGCAATTTTATCTTATATATTGTGAATTGTATTTTATAAGTTCACACCTAAACCTACGGTGAAAAATAAATCAGAATATGATCACATTTTTCATATCAGTTGATAAGAATGTTTATCACGATAAATATAATCTCTGCATTGCTTCCATGTTTAAAGGCAAATTTTTGTAGGTACATTTTTTAATTAAATTTCTTCGATTTGATATATGGAAACATTTTTTGGTGCACAAAAGTGTTCATGAAGCTTCGTATGATTACCGTTGAACCACTGAAGTCACATGGACTATTTTGACAAAGTTTTTGATTCTTTTTTGACTTTAAATATCTTGTGACTATTGTTGTCAGTGGATGATGAGAGAGCTCCAGGATATCATCTAAAATATTTTAATTTGTGTCCCAAAGATGAGCGAATGGGTGAAATTGTGGGTGAACTAATTATTTAAGACAACAAAAAATGAATTTTACAACCTATAGACTATAAACCATGCAATAATAATACTATGTTTCCTTTTAAACAATGATTTAAGAATATTCTTGAAGAACATAAAGCAAATTAGGATATAAAATTCATTAATTTCCTCATTTTCCTTTGGCTTAGTCTCTGATTTATTAGAGGTCACCACAGCGGAATGAACTGCAAACTATTTCAGCATATGCTTTACACAGCGGATTCCCTTCCAGCTGTCTAGCACTGGGAAACCATCGGTTTAGTCCCCTATTTATCAGGAGTCGCCACAGCGGAATGAATCGCCGATATAAAATTCATGTCAAATATTTTCTGAAAAATAACACTGAATGGATTTAAAGTTAAAGCTACAAAACTTTACTTCCCAAGTATACTGTAACTCTGACCTAGATTATGCTAACATTGTTTAATTTTAATATAGCACAACACAGTAACTTACTGTAGGTTTATTCTTTATTGTCTAATTAATGTAGCTACGTGCTAACATTTAGCCTACGGTATGTCCGTGCTAACAGGCAATACAATTGTGGTATAAAGACGTGGAAGCATCTCTTAACTAAATATATACACACTCAAATGTATGTACAGTATATGCTAAAATTTAGCCTACGGTATGTCCGTGCTAACAGGCAAAGCAATTGTGGTATAAAGACGTGGAAGCATCTCTTAACTAAATATATACACACTCAAATGTATGTACAGTATATGGTATATTAAGAATACACCACACACTTTGGGTGAACTGAGAAAGTACAACACAACCAGTCACTGACTCTCCTGTTGACGTAATGTGATAAGCTCTTATATTAAATATATACACTTTTAAAGCATAAATCGACTTATTAGACATACAGAAAAGTGTGGAAATGAAAATCGACAATGTTATTAAAATTTCACAGTGTTTTATGACTTGCTTTAAGCAAAACGTTTAAACAATAATAAAAAAGCTAAATTCAGCACACGGAATGTCAATGGCCAGAATGAATGTAAGGGCAAACTGCATTACAGCAAGCAGCCGAAATGCTCATTAGAAGAAAATAGTCTTGTTTATTAGAATAAAATACTTGAAGTTCCTAGTTTCATAAACTAGCATCATCTAACCCTCGCCCAACCTCTCTTTCGACGGCATTCTGTTCTCACTCTTTATTGTTTGATATAGTGACATCGTCCTGAGATTTTTCCTTATTTTGCGATAAATAAAAGATAATGAAACCCCCCTGAGCAAAGAGAGAAAATTTAATTCCGACAATACTTCAACCGGATTTAACTGAGTTAGAGAGAAAAAGAAAACATCGGCAAAATCAAAACAAAGCAAGCCGGAGAGAGGGAGAAAAAAAAAAAACTCCAATAAATATCCAACCGAGCCCCTTTGGCGAAAAAAATCATTTATTGAACAACAAACGCAACTGGGTTTCAATACTAGATGTCTTCCCATCCTATGCCACCATTCTTGGTCATAAACTGCATATTATTTTCTTTTAAAATAACGTTTCAGAATAAGAAATGGTCGTGAACTGCATATTATTTCCTTTTAAAATAACATTTCAGAAGCATTCATCATTTGGATGGGACAAATTAAAAGTGTTAAACAAAACCTGGATTAATATGTGGGGATGTGGAAAGTGTCCTTTGGTCAAGGGCAGCGAAATATATAGTTTCAGCATCGATATCGTAATATGCACATCCACAATAGTCAAATCGCACAATTAGTCTGCAAAGTTTAAGCATAATAGAGTAAAAGTTTATCGTTTGCATTTATGACCTGTTCCTGTGAGCATTTTAAGAGAGTTTAAAATATTTGGGCACATGATATTAAGACGTTTGGAGGTGTAACAAGTGAAGTTTCATAAACTAATTTCGAGAGGAGCACGTGATATGATTGACGTCTGGCCGCTCATCTGTAATCAGTAATAATCCAATCAGAGTGATCTTAGTTTACTATAAATGGATCATTTTCTTCCTACTGCTCTATCTTCGTTTGGAAGAATCCCCCCTTCCACCCCATCTCCTCCTTTTCCTCCCTTTTTTTAAAGGGGGAGCTCTCGAGACCTACCTGATCTCGGCTCTCCTGATATGCTTAATGACTGGGCGGGAGCCCTGGGCTCAAATGTCTCCGAGCTCAGGGTTCTCTCCCGGGACAGCATGCCAAACCTGCTTTAAACGCCAAGCATATCTAAGTGGGAACTCTTGAAAGATGAATTGTAATGAACTATTTACAGTGATCAGCATATATAAGTGCACCCCTCACAAATCTATCTTTTAAATTCATATTTTCAATAGGAAGCTATACAATATTAAATTTGTGCATATACATTAGATTAGTCAGTACTGAAGCCAAATCTGGAGCTTATCTAACAAAATAACTTACAATAACGGTCCAAAAACTAGTACAGGCAAATTTATGTAATAGGAAAATATTAAATACAAATTTAAGGAAGGGAAAATCAAGAGAAGCAAAAAATAAATTAAAATGTAGTTGAGATTTTGTAGGTTTTAATTTATTCTTGCAATATTTTGCTTGAATTTAATTGTATTATCTTTTAATTTCTAAATATGTTTGGCGACTAAAATATCAATCTAATAAATATTTCTGTTTCATAAATCTGTTTTGTTTAAATGCACCAAAATACATAGCCTATATTCACTGAGAAATGGATAAAAATATTCATTTTCAAAATGGGGTATACTCCGTTATGCTGACCACTGTATACATTCAAGACTACATTAGAGTAATTCACATTTGCACAGCAAAACTTTTCTTACTTATATTTTTTGTCTTGTTTCTAGTTCAAATACACTCAAAAATTATTTTTGCTGCTTGTTCAAACTACTTTTTTAAAATGAGTTGAAACAACACAAAAGTTTTTTTTGGGGGACAACTTAATTTTATTATGTTCATTCCACTTAAATTTGTATGAATGGGTTGGTTCGAACTGTAGTTTTGCAGAATGACTAAAAAATTATCAGTGTGATGTTGAAAAATTACATGTCTAGTCAAACCATCTTTCTGCAATCTTATACCAAAAACGAAAACTTATAACGAAAGTGATAATAGCTAAAATATTGGGGAATCGTTGCTATTATGTGATTGGATTGTAATATAGAGCAATTAAGTGTTTAAGGGTCACGGAACACCAAAACACATTTTTTGAGATGTTGACACTCATATATATGTCCCACGCTTCTAAAAACATTGTTAGGACCCATATATTTCACAAAAACGTGAAAATTAGTTGTTTTAGCGTTATTTACAGCAAATTCGTTCTCCCGGAGGCTTTTCGAATCTGGAAAAGGTGAAATCCGGATTTGCCACTCGTCTTCTTTTTAAAATATTTGCGGTTCCAGTTGGTGTTGATTGTCCTGTCTCTATGGATTTGGTAAGTGTGTAATCAACATTCAATGTATATGTTTATTCAGATGCCAGAGTTAGTTAGTATCGTCAGCAGTAAACTTTCAGATTCTGAAGACATGCCTCAGTGAATTTAGAATTTAGTCAGTAAGTTTACAATAATATCACTACAATATTATGGACTGAAAATTCTCCACTTCCACACAGCTCTCAGATCCGCTGTAAATGCTGCTCTCCAAATCACTGTCTATCATCCCTGCGTCTGTGTTTCCGCTGTGAAAATCAGCTGTAGTGCACATAAGGAAACTCCCCTTTTCATGCAAACCCTTCCCTTTTTCGCCAATAAACACTCCGATCTAAACAACCCACTTTCACAACATTTTCAAACTAGAGGGGTGAAAACGGGGAGATGGGAAGCATGTAAAATAAAGTTACCTGAGAGAAAGGGAAAGACAAAGACCAGAGAGCAGGCCCCAAAGATAGCCTGATAGCAGTAGAGTCAGAGAAGATAAAAGATCAGAGCAGGACAAGAGACCAGAGCAAAGTTTACCAACTATTTTGTATCTGTCTTGACCAAGGGTCCGTTCTTCGTACGTGTACAACTCAATTAGCTGGATTTGGTTGTTGACGATTTGACACAATCCAGGATCGTTTCGTCCTTCAAAACTCATCCGAGAGTTGTTGTCATAGCAACAGTTCTGGTAGCTCAAACCTGCTAAGGAGCAGGTTTATTTTATGTAAACAGGATTAGATCAGGTCGGTTCAAGCAAATGTAATACTGAAAGTATGTACCAAATGCTGATATTTTCTGACAGTACTAATATATAGATTATATACACTTTGGAAAAAAGTAAAAACCAAAACAAAAAAAAGTTTATATACACATTTATAATTTCTAATAATTAATAATATTTAATATAAAAATGTCTAATATTTATGTGTATATACATACAAGTAAAATATATATATATATAGTATATAAATGAAACAGGGAAAAAAGTATATATAATATAATATATATATAAATGAAAAAAAAAACGGTGGTTCTCCTCAAGGGGATCAAATAGATCATTTATTAACATGGATTTTTTTTATACAAATGCGTACTATTTAAAGGTACAGATCCAGCTTTAGTACAATTTCTGTAAGATAATAGACATGCACAATATTCCACTGTTTTTTGTTTGTTTGCTTTTTATAAAGGAATAATAATTTATGCAGTTATGCAGGTTTTGACAGCTATAATAAGCCGGTGATTTGATGCTTCTTCAAAGTTGCAGATGCCTTTAAAAATATCAAAATGTTTATCGCTGCAAAATTAATTTAAATTCCTTACGCGGATTAAGAAACTAAACAAGGCATAGAATATAGTAAAGAAACTCTGATCTAAAATGTAGAACTAAATAAACTTGACACATAAAAAGTGTAAAGCCTGCAGCCCACAACAGATGTGGAACGTTATTGCGTATCATATTTAACAAACCGTTTACTACAAATTTTATATAATTTTGCTCAAATGGATAATTGAATATTAATCAGATGATATCATTACTCTGCTGTGCTGTCAGCCAATCGCTGCACTGCTGATCATCATTTCGAGGATCGATAAATCTGTCCTTCACAACACACGCAGCGATCTCAGATCAGCTCATCCAGACATTTTAATCTGATTCGCGAACTTGTTAGAAGAACCAAATTAGCCAGAGATCAGTTATCAAGATTAAAAGATCCAGGATCTGCCAAATCATCTTAGATTATTTAAGCGAGGTACGAAGAACAGACCCAGGTGACCAAAGCTGAAATTCTGAGACATACAAACTGACTAATTAACATGTGACCACATTGTAAAACCCCCAAAGTCCACACACATATTAAGTACACTTAAAAAAGTTATTCAAAGATGATTCCTTAGATTTACTAATTATTTTTTACGTTAAGTGGTTGTAAACAATTTATTTAGGTTGAATTTAAACAAACAAATTAAGTTAATTTTTCTTAAATTTAATTTGTTTGTTTAAATTCAACACAATAGTTTGCAACAGTTTTGCAGACATCATTTTTTTCAGTGTAGTCCCTGATCTTATCAGTATCTGCCTTTGGAATCTGTATGGACCTTCTTGGTGAAGAAGACATGTTTTGAAATATAAACAAATGCATAAGATAATTTGCCTTCCTACAGAAACAATCAAGTTAACTTCATCAATTTCTGACAACATGACAAAATTGTGTGCAACCCAGCATTTATTACAGTATTTCAAACTAAAATATATATATTTTATTTACCCTAACGGCAGATCATTTAAATTGTTTTAAGGAAAAATTTTAATTTTGACATTACTTTTGAAAGTGAAAACACAACAATACTTTTACTTGATTTAATTATTATTTTTAATTAATTATAAATATAATAATTTTTTTTTTTTTTTTTAGATATTTGGACTTTACACTAAGTAAAAAAAGCATATTTTGCATTGTGATTATTCAGTTTCTGTATCTGAACACTGTTAGCCTCCTCAGAAAAAGGTCAAATAGAGCTATTCAAACCAAAAACACCTGCTAAAACTGTGTTCTAATCGCAATATATATTGAATAAAATAAAAATATTCACATATATTTTCACAGAATATTCACTTCAGTCGGATGAGGACCACTGATGGATCAGAGTTTTTTGAAAACTAAAAAAAATGAGCGATTATGAGCTTTCACAGCCCTTTTCTCATCCGTTCAAAATGACAAGAGACGTGCCATTATCTCTATGATTAAGACTCTCCCAAAATACATTAAAGCTTCATATACTTTTTAGCTCTAATGTCACGCTTGCTGTTAGCAACGTCTGTTTTGGCCAAATGTGACCAGTGGCTACGTCTGATCTTCGCTAATTTGCCATTCAAAAATAGATAATGTTCCATTTCGGGAGGACGGAGAGATAATTTTAGACTATAAAAGCAGAACGGAGCGAGGAGGAGATGGAGGGCAGTAATCAGAAAATGAGCGCAACTCGCCGCGCCATTAACAACCCTTTAGCTTTTCTGCATCTTTGCTCAAGGGAGATCTCAGAAGAAGCGACTTCGATGAAAGATCTTCAGGAACACATTAAGAACGAGTTCTAGAATATCTGGAATTATCGAGTAAAAAGAACAGATTTATTAACGAGAAGACGTTTTGCCTTTCTTCTTTGTGCCTCCACTCATTTGTTTATTTCTTGCAATTTCCAAACATTCTACGATGACCTAGTAAGAAAAAATCCTTAACAGAAAGGTGATGCTAATGTCCAAAACTAGATTGATAAGTCATGGTTCCTTCTAATCGTGCAGTCAATGACATTTTAAAGCTTGATTAACTACTCTGCATATGAATGATTCTCATATATATATATATATATATATATATATATATATATATATATAGATAGATAGATAGATAGATAGATAGATAGATAGATAGATAGATAGATAGATAGATAGATAGATAGATAGATAGATAGATAGATAGATAGATAGATAGTCGGGAAGACTGTAAGCAGTAACAGTAGCAGTAGCAGTAAGCAGACTGTAAGAGTTAGTTGCTGCTTTAAGGTCCTCTTTGTTGTCTTTTATTACACATTTGTATGTTAGAATGACTTTAAATCACAAAATGATTCATAAACATGTTGGATAAAATAGTACACACTGTATAGATACTTAAATCAACTCACATCACAATAAATAAATAAAGAAACAAACAAACGAACAAAAAGCAACATGAACCCTTAACCATTTGTACAGAAATGCTACAATCTTTGTCACAAACTGGCTGAATTAACATTACTGTGTCAGGAAGACAAGTATTTACATTAAGTGACATACACAAAACACTCTGAATACATGACATCAAATCACACATGAATAAACTTCTATATGACATAGGCATCTTAAAATATTAATCAAATAATCAGTTAAAACTGATTATTTATACATTATAGAATGGGTATTCTAGATTTATATGACATTTAGTTAATTTAACTAACCTTAGTAATAAGTGAGAGACAAGAGTTAGTTGCTGCTTAAGGTCTTCTTTGTTGTCTGAGGATGCGCTAACTCAACTCTCTCAACTGCCACTGAGAATTCAGAAGATGCAGCTAAAAGTGTTGAGTGCAAACTCACTATAATTGTATTTGAGTAATTCAAATACAGTGTATATACACATAGAAATAGAAATAAATAAATTAAAGTGAAACATATACAAATAATTTACTTTGTGACCCAAACTATATGTGGTATGGTCACAATATATATATATACAGTTGAAGTCAGCCCCCCCCCCCTTTTTTATATTTCCTTAATTATGTTTAACAGTAATTTTCACAGTATGTCTGATAATATTTTTTCTTCTGGAGAAAGTCTTATTTGTTTTATTTCGGCTAGAATAAAAGCAGTTTTTAAACCATTTTAAGGTCAAAATTATTAGCCCTTTAAGCTATATATTTTTTTCAGATCTTTTCAGTCTACAGAACAAACCATCATTATACAATAACTTACCTAATTACTCTAACCTGCCTAATTAACCTAGTTAAACCTTTAAATGTCACTTTAAGCTGTATAGAAGTGTCTTGAAAAATATCTAGTCAAATATTATTTACTGTCATCATGGCAAAGATAAAATAAATCAGTTATTAGAAATGAGTTATTAAAACTATTATGTTTAGAAATGTGTTGAAAAAATCTTCTCTTCGAAATTGGGGGAAAAATAAACAGGGGGGCTAATAATTCTGACTTCAACTGTATATATATTTTCCTTCTCTTTGGTTTTGCTTTGTCGTTTGTGTACAGCTTCGAAGTTTGACATCATCTCTTAGCATCTGCTGTGGGTTCAGAAAAGTCACTCTTTCTGTCTTGCCATTTAATTCTTCCTCTGTCGTCCAGTTTCCACCTATTTCTCATTATCCCAAATGCCACAGTGACTGCTGCCACCTGCCCCACCTGCAGGCTCAGGGTCTCCTCGGTTTGCCTCTTAGAGGACATTATTACCAAATCCTTTATTTAGTGCTAACCTTCAGAACCATTTCTTCTCGTTCAGCCCGAGAGACGAGCGAGAGTCTGACCTGCACAGACAGACCCTGAGTCATGGTGTTAATTATAGCCAGGCTCCAAACAAAGCAACATCACTTCCCATTATGCCATTCACAAACCTTATCAGAGCTTCGGGATAATAAGGATTCAAGCTTAAACATCAGCTCAACTTGTACTGTACACATGACGGGATAATTCCTGATGACACAAAAAAAAAAAAAACAGGCTCACTATTAAATACAGTTAAAGGGAAATATTTTTGCCCTCCTGTGATATTTTATAAGTGATGTTGAACATTTTTTACAGTATTATATATATATTTTGGGGGTCGTGGCCCTTTTATATGTTTAGTTAATAAAAATGATGAATAACATAATCGTAATTGTGATGTTTTTTTCTATCATTCTTGTAGAATAGTCTTATGTAAGCTATTTTTCTATCGATCATAAATACTGAAATGTTTACTCCGTAGACTAGAGTTAAATTCTCTTTGTTAAAGTGTTTTCACAATTTCAACATGAGAGTCAGGGAAAAATAACTCTTATTTGAAGCCAGATCAGTCTCAAAAATAATACATTTACAAAATATAATTCACACATCCACAACACAGTTCACATTTACTAAACGCAATATAAAAGTTCAAAGCACAATAAAAAATATACACAAATCCAATTCACAAATTCAAAACACGATTCAAAAATACACTAATCTTATTCACAAATTCAAAACACGAGTAAAAAATATACTAATCTTATTCATAAATTCAAAACACGATTCAAAAATACACAAATCCAATTCACAAATTCAAAACACGATTCAAAAATACACAAATCCAATTCACAAATTCAAAACACGATATAAAATTATACAAATCCAATTCACAAATTCAAAACACGATTGAAAAATATACAAATCCAATTCACAAATTCAAAACACGATTCAAAAATACACAAATCCAATTCACAAACTCAAAACACGATTCAAAAATACACAAATCCAATTCACAAATTCAAAACACAATTCAAAAATACACTAATCCAATTCACAAATTCAAAACACGATTCAAAAATATACAAATCCAATTCACAAATTCAAAACACAATTCAAAAATACACTAATCTTATTCACAAATTCAAAACACGATTCAAAAATATAAAAATCCAATTCACAAATTCAAAACACGATTCAAAAATACACTAATCCAATTCACAAATTCAAAACACGATTCAAAAATATACAAATCCAATTCACAAACTCAAAACACGATTCAAAAACACACAAATCCAATTCACAAATTCAAAACACGATTCAAAAATACACTAATCCAATTCACAAATTCAAAACACGATTCAAAAATATACAAATCCAATTCACAAACTCAAAACACGATTCAAAAATACACAAATCCAATTCACAAATTCAAAACACGATTCAAAAATACACTAATCCAATTCACAAATTCAAAACACGATTCAAAAATATACAAATCCAATTCACAAACTCAAAACACGATTCAAAAATACACAAATCCAATTCACAAATTCAAAACACAATTCAAAAATACACTAATCTTATTCACAAATTCAAAACACGATTCAAAAATATACAAATCCAATTCACAAATTCAAAACACAATTCAAAACTACACAAATCCAATTCACAAACTCAAAACACAATTCAAAACTACACAAATCCAATTCACAAACTCAAAACACAATTCAAAAATATACAAATCCAATTGACAAATTCAAAACATGATTTAAAACTACACAAATCCAATTCACAAATTCAAAACATGATTTAAAACTACACAAATCCAATTCACAAATTCAAAACACAATTCAAAACTACATAAACATAAAACTTGCTGTGTCCTCTTAGATGTTCAATTTTTAGTATTAGAATGGGCAGAAATACAGGTAAAACATGCTTTAAAGCAGAACCCAATTTAAATTTGTTACTGGTGGGAGTCTAAAAGGTTGTGGAAATCATAAGTCAGATCTACAGTATATAGCAAATGAACTGAGAACAGATTAGTTCTCAAACTACCTCATGTTAAAAAACTAAAAACAAACTACCTCATGTTAATTTTGATAGATACAGTATGAAAGCTTGTTTCTGCTTCAAAATAAATTTGACTTAAGTCTTGTGCTGTATATAATAACCGTATATAATGGTCAGGTCGTGGGGGCAGCAGTCTCAGGAGAGAACCCCAGACTTCCCCCTCCCCAGACACTTCATCCAGCTCCTCTGGGGGATCCAGAGGCGTTCCCAGGCCAGCCAAGAGACATAGCCCCTCCTCCCAGTGGGACATGCCTGGAACACCTCCTTAGGTAGGCGTTCAGGAGGCATCCAAAATAGATGCCCGAGCCACCTCAGCTGGCTTCTCTCATGTGGAGGAGCAGCGGCTCTACTCCAAGCTTCTCCCAGGTGACAGAGCTCCTCACCCTATACATAAGGGTGCGCCCTGCCACTCTGCTAAGGAAATTCATTTCATCTGCTTGTATTCGAGATCTTGTCCTTTCTGTCATGACCCAAAGCTCATGATCATAGGTGAAAGTAGGAACGTAGATTGACTGTTAACTCAAGAGCTTTGCCTTTTGGCACAGTTCCTCCTTTACCATTGAACCGATGGGTCAATCTCACGCTTTAAACCTTCCCTCAATCGTGAACAAAAGCCCAAGATACTTGAACTCCTCCATCTGGGGTAAGGACTTTCCTCCAACCTAGAGATGGCAAACCACCTTTTTCCAGCAGAGCGCCATGGCCTCGGACTTGGAGGTGCTGATTCTCAACCCAGCCGAGTCACACTCGGCAGAAAACCACCCCAGTGCATGCTGAATGTCCATGTTTGATGAAGCCAACAGAACATCATCATCTGCGAATAATAGAGATAAAATCCTGTGGTTCCCAAACTGGATCCCCTCCGGCCCAAGGCTGCGCATAAAAATTCTGCCCATAAAAATTCTGAACAGAATTGGTGACTGTTTTATCTTATCATATATCACTGGAATTTAATTTTAATGTAGAAATCTTGCCAACATTATAAGTGGATATCTGGGAACAAGTTTAAACTCTTTTACACTCTAAAAACAATTATCTTTGCTGTTTATTGAAACTACTTGATTAAAATAAGCTGAAACAAAACAATTATTAAGGATTTTTGGGGACAACCTAATTGTTTCATGTTCAGTCCACTTAAATTTGTCAAAACTAATAAGTTGACTTAATTCCTCCATGTTGTTTCAACACAAATCAGTTGTGTAGAACTGAGAATTTTTTACAGTAAAGGATACAATAATAAAAAAAGATAAAGAGTTAAAGATTGCTGGAAATGTGTACAATGAATACTGGAACGTACACTGCTTCTTCGTGTGACTTTTGGGGGATAATTATAATAAACATACAACTAAGCAACTGAGTTGGAAGCCAAAAAATAAAAGCTTATGGGCCAGAAGCAGCCTGCAGGCTTCCCGTTGAGTAATTCTGAGTGAAGAATATGATGCTCTTTGGACTTTCTCACAGAGGTCTCATAAAAGCGAGCACTCGGTGGCACAGAGTTGGTGGAAGATGTTTAGCTGACTCACCGGGGGTCTTACACAAACCGCAAACAAATCCTGTGGGATTTACTGCACAAGCCAAAGGCTAAACCATTGCTCCATGCCATCTGGGCTTGCTGAATATCAAACAAAACAGCACAATTAGTACTGCTTTCCCAACAATAGCTTTAAAAGAGAGCAGCTATACAACAGAAATACCCAATGCCTTTTTGTTTCAACTTTGACCTTGATCCCAGAACGCTTCATAAATCAAAGCTGCGGGCTGTCCACGTTACAATCGTCAAGCAATGGATTGCACCTCGCACATGGGATGCGTGATCCATTAAAACGCAATTTAGCCACAGCTTATTTCTCAAAACAAGCAAAAGTGCCAGTCATCAGTTTCATAGGAGCGAGTGAGACCGGCTCTCTGGGGTTCACTCAGAGATTGATGAGTGGAAAGATTAACACTTCATTTACAGTCCCTGCAGAGACACCGTGGCCGTAATGAGACACGGAGAAACGAAATTTATGCACTTTCCTTCAAGTAGCGAGGGGGGACATTTCTGAAATGAAAACTGTCGGCAATTCTTGTTCAGCAGTCAACATTCTGTCTTTGAAATTCCTCTTATGGTTATTGAGTATGTTTACATGGACACCAATACTCTGATTTTATTACGATTAAGATAATACTCTGATTTAGAGTCTACCATGTAAACAGCAATTTTTGATTACCTTAATCCAACTACAGTCATAAACTAAACAGGAACGGAATTAAGATGTGGGGTTTTCCTATTTTAGTCGCAATATTGAAGTGCAGTACAGACATGCAGTAGGCTCTGAGTTTGTTGCGGGGGCATGAATGAAAAGATAGTGAATGAAATGGCAGAAGTGGATGAAATTCGCCATCGTCTGTGTACATGCATAGTGTCAGAAATGAACTGCAGTTGAACTGCTCACAAAATTAAAAACAACACTCAAAATCACGATGGACCATGATGAACACAAACTGTTGTTGCATGAAACTAGCATTAGAGGAAACTAGCGTCCAATGGTGAAGTAATAATAATAATTTTTTACGGGTTTTTCATCTTTATTATGATAGAACTGTAGAGATTTCAGACAGGAAAGTATTGGGAGCAGAGAGAGGGGAAGGATCAGCAAAGGACCTCAAGCCAGGAATCGAACTCGGGTCGCCGTGAGCCCGTCTGTGCCATATGTTGCCACACAATACCACTAGGTTATTGGCGCAGACGAATGGTAAAGTAATGACGTTAATCGAAGTATGTGCTATAACATGTAATACAGCAACATTCAAAAAACAACTCAAGTAAACACCTTAATCATATTATTGTCTTATTCAGATTAAAACAAGTAGATTACTGATGGCCATGTAAACAATGTCATCGTTTAGGAAATGATTATATACATTTTCTGCAGGGCTAAATCCTGTATACATTTCTGGAGATCGCGATTTATGTAGCCAGAAGTACATATGGCTGCATTTCGTCTTATAAAATAAATGCTTAAGAGGCAGTATGGTGCCGTTCCTTTTCACACTTTCCTCTGTATGGACGGCTTTCCCACTGTTACCAGTTTGTCAAGTTGGCTCGCCATGTTTGTCAACGAACTTGAGGCGCAGAGATAACCATGACGACGGGGTTCGAGTCCAGTTAAAGCCTCCTTTCCACTGCATATGACAAGCGACAGACCGGAAGTCATTCATTTCCAATGGAGAATAGTCCGGGAGCTGCATGGAGTTCCGATCATCACCGTATGAGGAAAATTTGGATCCGACTTGAGCTGTGGATACGTTGAAATATTTGAACTTCTGTGACTCGACCGTATGCGACCAGCCAACCCGTAAAACTCCACATTCCCTCCAAAATTTTTGTGGTCTATGAGTTTCTAGTATTCATTCATTCAAAAAACCATGCTGAACACACAGTGAATAAAGGCACTTGCTTTTGTACTCCTTTATTTCGGACACTGTGAGAACAGCTTCTCCCCATGGTGCGTGACAAAGCTGAAAATTCTGTGCGACTGCCACAAGGGGGCGTAATCCGACAGTTGTGTCCAAATGTCGTGTTGCAATGGAAAGGCAGCTGAAGTACGGTTCCAGAAAGCAGGTAAGACAAAAACAGAAGCCAAAAAATAAAATGAAATAAATAACAGCGTGAGAATAATCTGGTAAAATCTTAAAACGTAGTAAACATCAGGTGATTGCTTTTCTTTTTCTGGATTGCTTATTAAAACTGTCGATTGGGTTTAGAGAAGTGGGTGGGTGGGTCAATCTGTGCTTTTGACAACACTATTGGTTGGGTTTAGATAAGGAGGGGGGTGGATCAGTCAATCAGTCAGTCAGTCAGTCATTCAGTCAGTCGACAGCGACCTCTGGTGTATTTACATGAGAACAGCAGGCGCGAATGCCACTCGCGAGAGAAATTGAGATCTCCAAAAAGCGTACACAGCGGCCTTTGGTGGATTCCTGAAAACAAAAAAACGTACCTCCTAGGACATATTTGGGGCTATCCAGAAAAATATATGGCGGTGCGTTTACAGAATGAGCCTGGGTTGCCTAAACTCTACTAAAGTCTTTAAAAACAGGGCACGGAGGACATTGTTTTTATGAAAGACTTTTCTAAAGGAAATATCCACAAACTGAAAGCAATTTAACAGTTCTCTTTCCTACAGATGTTTTTCTGACAGATAATCTGTGCTCAGCATTGTTAGCATAGTAGCAGCTAACTGCCTCAATTGACTTCAGATACAGATGAAGTTATAAAACTGACAGACTAAACAAGTATGTGCAATATCCAACAATACCTCCACACGCACAAACAAAAAACACATACAGTTCAATATAACAGTAATGAAGTAGTAAAAAACAAACACTAGTAATGGCAAAACTAATAATAAGTACCACCACTCAAATGAGGAGGAGGTGGTGACCACTTTGGAAATCAATTCATTTTCTGGGGTTGTTTTGCAAAGCAAAATAATGAGGTTTCTGCACACAGGAAACCAAAACGAGTGACTGTTCAGTGAAAAAGAGGTTATAAACAAACAAAAAAAAGAGAAGAATTAAGAGTTACTCCTACAGTGGGAGAGAGTTTGAGTAATACAGGAGCCCTCTGGCATCAGTCAATGGCTGCAGACACATCATCTGTTAGAGCCCAATCACGATGAGGTTCCACACCATCTATCACCCCAGCTCTTTTTCCACTCCTACAATTAGTATTGTTCCAGTCCCAGCCTCGCTCCCTCCCTCCCAGCCCCGCGTCGCCTGTCTCCCCGATGCCGTGTCCCCTGATGAATGCACCTCTCTTGCCTCCATTGATTTCTCTTCAGGCTCAGGTCCTTTGTTTGATTTGCTAAGTACTGGAGTGCTATGACTGAGGTGTTACACAAATTTCCCTCCCTCTGGCTCCCTCATCCCTTGCGTTCACGTGCCTACCCTACTTTTCCCCAAAGGCATGACTCCGCTCGAGTAGAGATTATTTCTCACAAGGCAAACACGGAGATCTATAAAGCCGTGAACTTCGGCCAACAATCTGGCCCGTGGCCTTTCACCCGCTCTCAAACAAGACAAGCAAAAAGAGTCTCCTTAAACAGGACAAATACAGTTTGTCAATATCTGTGTGGGGAATAACGGCAAGCAGGCCAGACCCGTATTTCCAACCCAAACTGAACTCCTGCTGGGTCGTCGGCTCATGCCTTCTTTTTTCCTTTTCCCAAAGCACTCGCAACGAGGACATGAAAGAGATAAACATGCCCGCCTAAAATATCCCATTTCATCCAGACCTTGGAGATTCCCAGCATGGAAGTCCTTTAAGAGCTACTAATGAAATAAAAAAAAACTGCAGCGCGTCCTCAGTGGTACAGGACAACAATTAAATTAGAAACTCATAATGCAGAAAACTGTTCGGTAGCTTTACTGGATGTGTGTTTGATCACTCATGCGAGCAGCTGCAAAGTGCAAACAGCCACCTTCCAAGTCCAACGACAAATGTGCCTCAAATTGATTTAATACATGGTGCTAGAGATGCAACAGACTTTAAATGAAATCAAGATCACAATTTAGCAGAAGCTACGATCCTCATGTGCATCTTGTTAGGGAAGCATGGCTTTGTGATCAATTGTAAATCTCTTCCGAAAGCCAGAGGGCGCTATAATGCAGAAAATGTAAATATGCTATGAACAAGAGACATGGGAAATCAAACAGAGCAGCAGACGATTTAGCTGCTTTTATTTGTTTAATGTGATTAATAAACACACAACTAAGGGATCTTTATTTCAAACATGTTATGAGGTGAGTAAGTGGTAAAATATTAATAATAACTGTGGTATTTTCATGTACCTTCAGATCAGAAGCAACACAAAGCCATAGATAGCAGAAAAACGGCGCAACGTGTCAAATCTCAGATTGATTTTCTTTGATTTCAGGATTGCGCTAATTATTTAGTCCAGAATCTTTTGTGTAGCTTGTCAATGAACTATGTCTCTATGTAGTAGCGTTGTCATGATACTGGAATTCGGTCCCAATCGATACTTAAAAAGCGTCCATTTTTTGCTAACATTTGAGAGCTGTTCTTAAACAGCGCTGATTTGCCATTGTGTTCACGTGCTCAACGGAAATGACTGTGATTGGCCGTGAAGGTCATCAGTTCACCAAACTCACTGCTGATTACTGAGTATAACAAGGACACTAGAGCATTTTAAAGCTGCGATTCATCAGCGGATCGGCTATATATGTCAGCTTATAGACAAACCAGCTGATCGACGTGACTTTAAAACACTCCAGTGTCTGTGTATCTGTGTTTACACTCAGTCATTTTAGTTGAGCACGTGAACACAATGGCAAACTAGGGCTGTTTAAGAACGAACTCAACAGCTCTCAAATGTTAGTGGGAAATGGACGTTTTTAAAAGTTTTGTATCGATTGGTGCCGAATTTTAGTATCGTGACAACCCTACTATGTAGTACATTCTGCTCCATTTGAAAGCACATCCTGGATATTTGCAGCAGACGCCAAAATAAGGAGAAACAAAAATTCCCTTTTGATTAATCATGCAGCCCTGCTTTATTTTTAAAAATGATACTGATACTTTTAGCATCTAAAGTCAACACTCATTTTCTTTTCGGCTTAGTCCCTTTATTAATCAGGGGTCGCCACAGCGGAATGAACCGCCAACTTATCCAGCATAGCAGCCGATGCCATTCCGGCAGCAACCTATCACTGGGAAACACCCATACACTCTCATTCACACACATACACTACGGACAATTTAGCTTACCCAATTCACCTACTGTATAGCGCATGTCTTTTGACTTGTGGGGGAAACCGGAGCACCCTAAGGAAACCCACGCGAACATGGGGAGAGCATGCAAACTCCCCACAGAAATGCCAACTGATCCAGTCGAGGTTCAAACTAACAATCTTTCTGCTGTGAAGCGACAGCTTTACCTACTGCGCCACTTAAGTCAATAGCTAAGGCTAATTTTGTTCAGCTTAACTGTCACCTTAGCTACAGTGCTATATAGCTCCTGTTTGCTAACAAACTCATATAAACCATCCCAATTCAGGCGTCCTTGCACGTGTTTGTTGCACGGAGCGCCAGCTAACTTTGGAGGACGCACAGCAGGAGCAGAACGAAAACAGCAGGGGGGCTGAGGAGCGAGCCTTGAGGCACTACTACAATACCCCCACCCACTAAATATGGATCATTACACAAGCGTTTATGATCTCATTTCTCCTCTGTCTTCTCCAAGGCCCACAGACACTAATCAATTTGTGTGGCTTCTTTTGATCTGTCGTTACTGTTTATAGATGCTGCTGGCATGTGCAGAGCCTTGATTGAAATCCCAAGCCAAATATCAGCAAGGGTTGACATGTTCGCCCTATGTTCATTTGGGTTCGCTGTTTGAAGACACCCTGCACAAGCTTATTAAGGGCTGGATGTGTAAAGATTGTGTGTGTGTGCGTAGTTCCCCGGCAGTAGAGGGAAATTACTAATGCATTTGGCACACTGTGAGGCGTCTCTTCGGGGAATGAGGACTGTGGGAGGAGACTGACAAACAAAATGTGACAAATGAAGAAAACAGAAATGAAGGGACAAGCGAATGCGGGAAGGTGAAGACATATACGCAGTCAGGTAAAAGGGAGACAACAAGAGTGTGGGGCTACAAATGAAGCTTGACTGTCAGGTGAAAAGCACTGTGGGCCTTTAATGCCGTCAGTCAAAGCTTCTGAAAGATCTGACACACAATAGCACGGCGACGGACATAAAGTGGACAAGAAGCAGGCCTTTTCCAGGACCCCAAATGCCACATCCATAATCTGCCTGCCGATTCCCATCAAACCTCCCCGCCGCCGGCTGACAACCTCTCTCTCAGCCCAGCCACCGACATCACGGCAACGCGCACCTTCAAATTATAGAGCTCAGAGATAATGTTGACACTTTTCAGGTTCTAAGCCTGAAGGGAATTTAGCTAGTCTGGAAACAGCTTCTGTTTCCCTTGTGCTTATGAAAAACCTCTTCCTCCAGGGGACACATATTCATGATTTTTGAAGGATATGATATATTAAATGCAAATACAGTTGGGCTACATCTGTCCAATGGAGAGGGGGAAAGCAGCAAAAGCTTTGAAACAAAAGCACTGCTGTTTTTTTTTTTTGCAGTTTGTGTGTATGTCCAAGGGATATTTGTGTAAATGGGTTTTTTTCTGACAAAGAAAATGAAAGGCCACCAAATGGCCAAATCCTGAATCTGACAGAATAACGCATGCGGAAAAACATGCACATGGACATGTTAATAAAAATTCTATCGTAATTTACTCTACTTGTTGAAAATGTATTTGAGGTTTGTTCTTCTATTGGACACAAATGAAGCCGTTGTCGTAAAAAAAATAAACAAGTGAATAGAGGAGAACCCAGTCCAGGAGACTCGAAACCAGCAGAATTCCTTTATTGAGATGTGTTGGTTAATCTGCAGTCATCCAGCATCTTCAAGAAGTCCATATCTCTGCAGGAGCCTATTGGAGGTCTGCAGTCTGCGAGTTGTATCACAAGTCTAAATTAAGATAAAGATGTCCTGTCTATATTGTCCTGTTAGGAGGAGGGGAGATGGCTAAACAAAGCATGCAAATTAAGTTTTGGAGTCAGCATGATAACCAGCATATATGTGTTAGAAACCTGCCCAGCTGACCATACAAGTTAATCAACAAACGGGTTTCTTTGACCTGAAAGTATCACCCGAAGACAAAGGCAGAGCATTCTGCCCGTAGCATTTGCATCCCTTTGGCTCAGCCAGTAGTCAGAAAGACAAAGGGTAAATGTCCCTCATGGCTGGGCTATTAATAGTTTCTGATGAAATGATATAATTAAAAACCAAGGGAAATAACTTTTCAGTTACATGTTGATTATTGTTCATTTGAAACTAGATTATATACATTTATATTTCCACACCGTCTTGAAAAATGCTAGTAGCTGGCACACATTGACATCCACAATATTTTTTCCCTACACTCTCAGAAATAAAGGCTCGCGAGCTGTCACTGGGGTGGTACCTTTTAGAAAGGTACACATTTGTACTTGAAGGGTCTATTGGTACCTCAAAAGTAAATAATAGTACCTACAAATTTTAAGTGGAACACTTTTGTACTTTTTATGTACTAATTTGTACCTTTAAGGTGTTAATATGGACCTTTTAGGTACAAATTTGCACATTTTGTAAAGGTACCACCCCAGTGACAGATCGCGTACCTTTATTTCTCATCATGGACTGATTATTTGGACTATGTATTCTACTCTCATCCACACACATTGCTGAGTCTTGTTTACCTCTAACTTTCCGAAGAGTTTCCAGTCTTGTCGTGTTTCCTGACTCTTGTTTGTTCTTAGTTTATCCTGTTAGCCGCTCCGCTTGTGAATACGACTATGCTTTTGGACTACCCTCATTATTCTGTTTGTTCCTGTTTGACCATTGCCTGTTAGACAAAGCTGTAAATAAACTTTATTTGGACCCTCAACTGCAACTTGTACCCCGACTCCATTGTTACATAATGACAAAAACTCTTTTCAACATGGAAAAGATACATCCTTTCATGTTGCGGGGGCCACGTCATGTGTAGGACATGGTTACAGATCAGATTATTTTTTCTTGCATAACAAAGCCTTACACACTCTTCACAAACAGACAAGACATAATTCACATTTTGCATCTGTACTATGTATATATTTAAAGGGAAAATATCACTATAGCTAAGCTACATGCTAATAGAAATGCTATTCTGTGGTGAATATTGGCACTTTCAATTAAGAACATACAATGTTGATAAAGCTGTTCCCTAATGCTGTGTTCACACCAGATGCGGAACGCGCTAATATATCACACAATTTATGAAGAAATAGACTCGTGAACATTTTGAGTTTACTCGCTTCATTCGCACGTCAAATTCACTTCATTCGTATGTCAAATTCGCTTCATTCGTATGTCAAATTCGCTTCATTCATATGTCAAATTCGCTTCATTCGTATGTCAAATTCGCTTTATTCGTACGTCAAATTCGCTTCATTCGTATGTCAAATTCGCTTCATTCGTACGTCAAATTTGCTTTATGCGTATGTCAAATTCGCTTCATTCGTATGTCAAATTCGCTTCATTCGTATGTCAAATTCGCTTCATTCGTACATCAAATTTGCTTTATTCATACCTCAAATTCGCTTCATTCGTACGTCAAATTCGCTTTATGCGTATGTCAAATTCGCTTCATTCGTACGTCAAATTCGCTTCATTCGTACGTCAAATTCGCTTCATTCGTACGTCAAATTCGCTTTATTCGTATGTCAAATTCGCTTCATTCGCACGTCAAATTCGCTTCATTCGTATGTCAAATTCGCTTCATTCGTACGTCAAATTCGCTTTATTCGTACGTCAAATTCGCTTCATTTACACGTCAAATTCACTTCATTCGTGCGTTAAATTCGTTTCATTCGTACATCAAATTTGCTTCATTCGCACGTCAAGTTCGCTTCATTCACACATCAAATTCGCTTCATTTGTACGTCAAATTTGCTTTATTCGCACTTCAAAATTGCCAAACAGCATTAGAAAGCAGCTGCCTAGGCAATAACTGCCTATAAGGCAAGGAAGCTCACTGTGTATGGAAACAGGGACTTGTTCGTGTGACGTGCCCCACAGGTGAATGGGCACTGTGCCTCTTCTGTCTAGCCGGTGACCCTGATTCTCGCCCTGTCACCTGCTGCTAAATTGAGTCTTATGTTTCAATGAACCAAGCCTGAAAAGCTCCTTTAAAGCAGCACAGCAGGACAAGCGAGCCAAGATCTTTTTTTTTTTATTTTGGGTGGGGGGGGGGGATTCAATTTAATGGAGAAGCCTTCAACTCTACTGAGCCACAGTGTTGATAGCTGGATGCTAAATGCAGAGGTGCTATTACCAGAGATGGATTAATTAATTTTCTGCTTGTCGCTTTACTGAGGATGACAGCAGCATAGACTCCAGCGAGCCAGAGAGGAAGAGGACCCGCGCGCACGCAACTTCACACAATTAAGCATGAAAGCAATTTAGGAGAATGAGGACATGACACTCGTCTCTTTCTGCTCAGCGCTGAGGCTAAATACATTACCTGCACGTTGCCTATATTTTTAAATTTGTGTGGGGGTGGGATGGAAAGAGCAGAGAAAAGAGACCACAAAAAGACCTAGAAAAGTAGTTACTGTTTTCAGGTCATCTAAAACTATAGTAGATTAAATTAGGTTTGTTGTAATCACTAAAGCATAGTACCATAGTTGGGTTATAATTAAGATAAAACTAACTTTTCTGTTCGTTTTAACGACTTATTAGTATCTCATTATTAGATATGGTACAATCATAGACTGTAAAAATATAGATGTAGTATCCGTGACGTCACCGTTGGTTTCTGAAGAGCGCAAACGAAGCTACAAGAGGCCAACCGTCACCATTTTGTCCGCACATCATCGCACTGACCTGGAATTACCAAAAAAGGGCAAAGAGGCGGAACTACAGAAGCCTGATAGCATTTTACTTAGCCAGGCTTTTCTTTGGGAGAAACACTTAATACTTCATTACCTGCCATTTGTTTATGTTCTGACCTCATTTGCTTGGTTTTGTACTATATCAATAAAGTGTTTAGTTATTAAACACTTTTAAAACCCTGTTGTAATACATTAAGCCACTAAACATTGTTCTTATGACGTTTTTCTACAGGAGGAAAAGGCTAATTGCTTCCAAATACTTCAAATATAGTCTGTGTTAGTAAATGCAAGGCTATTTATGAAATCCAGGCATAACGCTGTATGACAACGATTCAGATGACTGTTCTAGAGCCTAATCAGTCTAATCTAATCTAATCTAATCTAAATCTAATCAGTCTGTCAGATTCTGGTGTGCATTCAAGCTTGAAAAGAAATTATAAACTGTCTTAAATAAAACAAATACATTTATAGAGATGATGTTTATATAAGAATCGCACTCACCTGGGAAATGGTGGCTACTTGAATGGTTTGTGAGCACAATTAAGTGCACAGCGTGCCATATCATCTGATAATTGTAAGATTTAATACCAAAAATAAATTGAATGTGTAAGGCCAAATAAACAATACAAAAAACGATATATATGCTGAGCTCAGCGGCTAACCTGCCGGATTGACGTGACGGTGACGTGAGACCTACAGTAGCTGTCACTCAAGTGGCCATGGCCTTAATTATGCAGACTTAATACAAACAAAACAAATGAGTTACAAAAAAAATCACCCCCTCACAGTTGTGACTAAAGGTAATATTAGCTATTTGACCCAAAATCGTTCTTTGTACCAGGCTGTAAACACCTTTTTTCTGCTGTAAAGTTTTTAAAGCCCATTTTTACATTGGGGTCAACAGAAATATGCTCTATTTTGGATACAGGCATAGAGGATTTTCGATGAATTGCAGTTTCAGTTACTTCCATATTAGCTTCACGAGGGAGAGCGGGAGGTTGCCACTTGGCTGTAGCGCATACCAGTGTGTGTGTGTGTGTGTGGGGTCACATGATGTGCGTTTTCAGCAGTGTAATGTGGATAGAGATCTTTTCAGAAATGCCAGGTGAAACGCCAGTGTGGACGCGGATCGTTTTCAATCTAAAATGCCGTTTTAAAACTAAAACATATTAGTGTAAACAGGGCTTATATCCAAACTCTAAAGAACTTTCAGCTACTTTTAACTCGACCAGCACCTTGTTCAAGCACTTGAATAAAGAAAGACATCGGCCCAAAAACACAGCGGCCCAACTCAGCCTAAACAGGCTAAATTTAATTGTTGTGAAGGATCGGTAGTGACGGTATCTTCAGAAAATGAAGAGAAGCATAGCTGCTTGCAGTTTATTTAGAAATTTTTAGGTATATTTTATATGTTTTAAAAGCAACTTCAAAGTAAAGTAATTAGTAATCTGATTACTTTTTACATTAAGTAATTAGTAATGTTATCAGATTACAATTGTCGATTAGTAGTCAGTAATTTGTAATCTATTACTTTTTTAAAGTAACTTACCCAACACTGGTTATTATTATCTTATTTTTAGATATGGTATCATGCTAGGTTTTTAATACATCAAACACTTTACAATACATCTTCCTACATGGATCACAGATTGTTAACTACTGGGTTTGCACACTTTTAAAATACCAATTTAATTTCAGATATCACAATACGAGTATGCTTTTAAAGGGGCTTTTAAAGTGAAAAACGAACATTCTGTCATCATTTACTCACCCTTCACTTGTTCAAAACATATTTAAGTTGCTTTGTTCTGTCGAATACAAAAGTAGACATTCTGAAAAATGCTGGTTGCTTGCACTCATTGACTTCCATAGTATTTCTTCCCCTTACTTTGGAAGTCAATGATTGTCAGCAACCAGCACAACGAAACATGTTAAGGTTAAAAACAACAAGGGGGAGAATAAATAATGAGGTCATTATTACTGTATTTGTGGGTGAACTATCACTTTAAGGAATACATCAAATGAAATGATTAATTCACAACCATTAATAAATAAAAACAATCCTTATTTAATGCAACACACACACATAAAAAACATTAATGTTTTACGTTTGCAACCTAAAACATTTAAAAGTGAATTCGTAAATATTTCAAATATACTACAGCTTGAAATTAGCATTAATGAAACGAATTAAAAATGAAGTATTTGATACGTCAATATTTCTGTGTTATATTTTTGATTTAGCAAAAGAAATACAGAGGAGAAGAATTCACAGAAAAGTTCATGGTGTTTTCATAGACTTTTATTGTCTCCACCATAGAAGAAAGAAAAGTTTGTAAGATATGAGGGTGAATAAATGATTTTCTTATTTATTTGTGTTTATTTTTTTGCTGTCAACTACGTTTTAATTATTCGAGCACTTTCATTTGGCTCCCCCCCCCAAAAAAAAAAAATCGAAACAAAAAGAGCCTCTTGAAAAGTGTGAATAGACCCTTCCACTGAATAGAAATGAAAGCCTCGTTAGAGACGAGAAATGCCCCGTGAAACTCACCAACGGCTCTCTTAATGTCCTCTAGTAAATACACCCTCGGTACACATTGTTCTTGCATCGCCTCCTTTTTCTCTTCATGGCAACACACTCCAGGCTCCCTCCATTGATTTCATGGATGAACACACAAAATTCGAATGCTCGCCAATGGATGTGCGTCGAAGATGTGACAGGGCACGGCTAATTAGCAATGCTGATGATCGACTTAATTAACCACGTTCTGCTTTCTGAAGAGGGAAAGAGAAAGCTGGACAGACAGACAAACTCTAGTTCTTGGCTGACCAGAAATCTGAAAAAACTCTTCTCAATGTAGTCATTTTCTCTCGCTAGCATGGCGCTAACCTCTTTTAGCCTGATTCATGTGTTTATTACAAAGCGTCAGGAGAATCAATTACGTTTCTCCTTGTCAAGACGGACTAAGGTGACTTGTAGAGACGCAGCTAATGGGTTTACACTTGAAGAATATAAAAGGACACGACAACTGGTATCATCTGACTGGTGTCACAGGTGTCAAACCTGCTTCAATGCTCGCAGCTGAAAGCTAATATCCTGAGTTCACAGCAGATTTGACATGGCGACTTTCAGCTAATGGTAAGAGTTCCAGTGACCGATTTTGCCGACGCGCTGCTCTTAAAAAGCAATTACCATGGTAACCATATTGTGATGGAAGTAAACGATTCTGAGAACTTATGAACTTATGCTTCTATAATATTCCCTGTATTTCTGTACAAGACACTCTGAAACGATTCCTTTTCCCAGATATTGATTGGTTCTATTTTTCCAGTGTAGCTAAATATATTTTATTTTGGCTTTTCTTCCACAGGCAAAAAAAAAAGGCTGATAGCACATCTTTCTCCTCGGCAAGCTACATGTTTCGAGCTATCATTCACATTCATAGCAGGTGTGGACTCATTTTGGAAAAATTGTGCAGCCCAAAAAGTCTTTTCTCAATTGAGGAGTGAAATAAGCAGCTCAGTTCACACAGAAGTAACTTTCAAAATAAAATAACTTCCTAGATTGTGTTTACTGAAATGACTACATTTCACCAGCAGAAAACAATAAACAAATCGCCAGTATACAGTATAACAGTGTTACGTATTTAAAATGCAGCCACCTTACTAGTACCGAGTTGGACCCCCTTTTTGCCTTCAGAAACTTAATCCTTCGTGGCATAGATTCAACAAGATACTGGAAATATTCCTCAAAGATTTCCAACACATCCCAAAGGTGCTCTATTGGATTGAGTTCTGGTGACTGTGGAGGCCATTTGAGTACAGGTATGTTCAGGAAACCAGTCTGAGATGATTCACGCTTTATGACATGGTGTGTTACCCTGCTGGAAGGAGCTATCGGAAGATGGGTACACTGTGGTCATAAAGGACATGGTCAGCAACATGACTCGTTGACACGATGCTCAATTGGTACTAATGAGCCCAAAGTGTGCCAAGAAAATATCCCCCACACCATTACACCACCACCACCACCAGCCTGAACTGTTGAAATAAGGCAGGATGGATCCATGCTTTCATGTTGTTGAGGCTGAATTCTGACCCTACCATCCAAATGTCGCAGCAGAAATCGAGACTCATCAGACCAGGCAACGTTTTTCCAATCTTCTATTGTCTAATTTTGGTGAGCCTGTGTGAATTGTAGCCTCAGTTTCCTGTTCTTAGCTCACAGGAGTGGCACCCGGTGTGGTCTTCTGCTGCTGTAGCCCATCTGCTTCAAGGTTGGATGTGTTGTGTGTTCAGAGATGCTCTTCAACTTACTTCAGTTGTAACGAGTGGTTATTTGAATTACTGTTGCCTTTCTATCAGCTGAAACCAGTCTGGCCATTCTCCTCTGACCTCTGGCATCAACAAGGCATTTGCACCCACAGAATATCGCTCACTGAATATTTTCTCTTTTTTGGACCATTCTCTCTAAACCCCAGAGATGGTTGTGCGTGAAAATCCCAGTAGATCAGCAATTTCTGAAATACTCAGACCAGCCTGTCTGGCACCAACAACCATGCTACGTTCAAAGTCACTTAAATCACCCTTCTCCCCCATTCTGATGCTCGGTTTGAACTGCAGCAGATCGTCTTGATGTCTGCATGCCTAAATGCATTGAGTTGCTGCCATGTGATTGGCTGATTAGAAATTTGCGTTAACGAGCAGTTGGACAGGTGTCCCTAATATAGTGGTCAGCGAGTGTTTTTTGCCTTCTTTTCCACAGGCAAAAGTCTGATAGCACATCTTTCTCCTCGACAAGCCACATGTTTCGAGCTATCATTCACATTCATAGCAGGTGTGGACTCATTTTGGAAAAATTGTGCAGCCCAAATAGTCTTTTCTCAATTGAGGAGTGAAACAAGCAGCTCAGTTCACACAGAAGTAACTTTCAAACAAAATAACTTTCTAAATTGCGTTTACTGAAATGACTACATTTCACCAGCAGAAAACAATAAACAAATTGCCTGAATATTTGGATGCCTTAGAGCAGTGTTATATAGGGGCACAACAACAGTACACATTTTCAACCTCTTCCTAATCAAACGCACCTGAATCAAATTGAATATTTGAAGAGACTCCAAACCCTGAAGTCAATGGGTCAGATAAGCGAGATATCCACAATATGAACTGTTCGTGTGCCTTCAAAAACATGGTTGGGAAACACTGCCTAAAGGCCGGCTTACACTGTGCGATTATTTTTTAGAATCCTGAACGATTGTAGCATATCTGGCTGCACAAACATGTCACACTGTAAGATCTTAGCTGTCATAATGTCCGACTAAACGACAATAAAGACGCGCCAAACACAGAAGAAAATGCCTGCCGGAGTTTAACGTAATCCACCTGTGACATTTTTATGTGCTGAAATGATTCCAATTTGTAAATAGTATCAAAAATCAAACCAGGAAAACTGTTTTGAAATTTTCGCATAGATTGCGTCATCAGATTCGGTGGTCCTATTGGTTCTTGGATTGACGCTCATCGCAGCTGTTGTCACACTGCAGGAAAGTGTCGGAAATCCTCAATACAGTTTTTTTAAAGCACTTGGACCCGAAAGCCATTTCACATGACGTCACACTTAACAAGTGGCTAATCAGCATTTAGCTAGTCAGCAAACAACAAGCAACACAAATACATTCAATACCATCGCATCCCTACTGAAAAAAACAGCCTAAACCAGCCTAGGCTGGTTGGCTGGTTTTAGCTGGTTGACCAGCCTGGTTTTAGAGGGGTTTTGGCCATTTCCAAGCTGGTTTCCAGCCATTTCCAGCCTGGTCTTAGCTGGTCAGGCTGGAAAATGACCAGCTAAAACCAGCTTGACCTCTTAGCCAGGCTGGGAGCCCAGCCAAAACCAGCTATGTCCAGCTTAAACCACGCTGGTCAAGCTGGTTTTAGCTGGATTTAGCTGGTCATTTTTCAGCCTGACCAGCTAAGACCAAGCTGGAAATGGCTGAAAACCAGCCTGGAAATGGCCAAAACCCCTCTAAAACCAGCCAACCAGCCTAGGCTGGTTTAAGCTGTTTTTTTCAGCAGGGATAAATCACATTAAAAACTCTTCTAACCCTATTCATACATAATACACGGTACTCAAATTTGAATAGCAGTTGACAGAAATAACTTGAGGTTGTCTAAAACATCTTTTTGATGGCAAAAGCTGAACTTTTTATATTTAAGGGTTGAGAACAATCTTCAATAATGACATGTGCTTTCTGTTTAATTATCATTAGATACATTTGATTTAGTTGTCTTTGTGGTTTACCTACAATTACACTGGCAATTTCTTAACTTTGAAGATCCAAAATATTAATAAAGTTGTTGCGACTAATCTTACATTTGTATTTTGAAGCATGTGTTATAATGTAAAATACTCCTCCTTTATACTTAGAAAAAATAAATAAGAAAACTGAATGAACCACATAGCTGTACGCTATTTTCAGAGCGTTCACTTAGAGCAGAAGAACAGCCCTCAGTCATTACGCATGAAGGTTACTGGAAGATCTATTCCAGGGCTTCTGTTGCAACAAAATCTGATTTTATTCGGTCTTTAAGTACCGCTAATGCCTCTCTCTCCACGTCTCGTCTCCCTAGGGTGACCTGTTTTAGTGTGACATGACTAACCAGACTAATCTAATGGCTGGAGAAGAGAACCACTAAGTGCTAAATACACTGAATAATTTAGCACAGTGTAACTCTAATGAGGAGAGCCTGACACTGTTCATCCAGGTAGCATGAGACACAAAGCAGGTCTGTGCCAGCACTCACACGCTAATACATACACTGCAAAACATGACAAAATATTGACAAATTACAAATATGAAAGTTGAGATTACTAGAAAAGTAAAAAAAGCATTCAAACATCAAGCTTATTACCAGTCAATATAACAAATATTCTTTGTCCTGTTTTAATAAGTTAATCAGGTTTCAACTACATTTTTTTAAACATAAAATTTTTCAACCCAGGCTCATTTAGATTACGTACCCCTATATTCATTTCTGGAGAACACCAAATACATCCCAGGAGGTGCGTTTTTTTGCAGTTTTTGTTTTCGCAAATCCACCAGAGGCCGCTGTGTGCGCTTTTTGAGACCTCAAATTTCTCTTGCGAGTGCCATTTGTGCCTGCTCTTCTCGCGTACATCCACACCCGCTGATGACTTACTGACTGACCCACTGACTGACTGACCGAACCCCATCCACCCCATTCCCTAAACCCGACTGATAGTGTTTTCAAAAGCATCGATTGACCAGCGCCCACCCATTTCCCTAAACCCAATCGATAGTGTTTTCAAAAGCAATCCAGAAAATGTAAAGCACTTGTAGCAGCCTGATCTTTACCTTGTTTTCAGATTTTACCACATTCTCACCGATATTTACTTGTTTATTTTATGTTTTTTTTGTTTTACCTACTTTCTGGAACAATTCTTGTCACTGGACAAACTGGTTACAGCGGAAAAGCTGTCCATATGAAAGTAAGCGGTCAGCTGCTAGCGCAAAAAAGAACGACGTCATTCTGCCCCATAGCATTCGTTTTAAAGATGAAGTGCAGCCATACATTCCTCTGGATACATAATTCGTGTTCTCCAGAAATGTATATAGGGGACATTTTCAGAATGAGCCCATGTTGATATTTTTAGTCAGTTTGATTAATTAAAGTTGAGACAACTAGAAAAGTTTATTATATTCAACTAAAAAATGAAGGCAGCAATACATTTATTTACAGGTTACAGGCATTTAGTTTATTTTCAGCCAAGACAACTACTATTTTTATGCTGCTTAAACTTATTCTAATACGATAATCAAGTTATACAAAATCAAACTCAATATTTTTTGTCACTTTGATTAATGAAAGTTGAGACGACTAGAAAAGTTCATTTGATTTAACTAAAAAATTAAGGCAGTCATATTTCTTTCCAGTGTACACGCATTAAGCTTATTCTCAGTCAAGACAACTACTATTTTTATGTTACTTTAGCTTATCCTAATATGATAATTAGGTTATACAAAGTTTAACTTCACATTTAAGTTGAGATGATTAGGCAATTTTATTTAATTAAAATAAAAAATTGAAGGCAGCAATCATTTTTACAGTGTACGCTTAAAGCTTATTATCAGTCAAGACTATACATATTGTTATGTTGTTAAACTTATTTAAATAAGATAATCAAGTTATGTAAAGTTTAACGTCATATTTTTCGGCATTTTGACTGATTTAAGTTGAGATGACTAGCAAATTTAATTGATTCAACTAAAAAAATTGAATGGAGCAATTTCACACTGTACATAGTGTACAATCATTAGGCTTATTATTATTACAGTAGCTTATTAGTAGCCCAGATGCAAAAATTTTAATTCTTTTAAAAAATATTTCACAAGTGTCATTTAAAGGAGAGACAATTTTTTTAATGTATTTTTATACAAAGTGTTCTGATCGCTGTTGCGGTGTTGCAGATCGCTGGAGAACTACAATTCGGCCACTGAACTGAACTACAACTCCCAAAACCCTTTGCACTCATCGACTCCTGCCACAACTGACAATAACCCAGACATTGACACACACGCAGCTGTAGATCATCTTCACTGATTTCATGGACTATTTATACACCTCACTTTTACATACACATTGCTGAGTCTTGTTTTACCCCATGTAGCATTACAAAGCGTTTTTCCTTGTTTGTCTTGCAGTGTTTTGACCCTTAATTTATTGTAATTTATTGTTGCTTAGTTTATTGTTTCCGTTGTCTCGCCATCTGTCCTGACCATTTGCCTGTTTCTGACTACATTAGTTACCTACATGCTTATGTTTGTTGCTATTTTTGACCATTGCCTGCACAACTAATCTTTAATAAACTGCACGTGGATGTCCAACTCTGCTGACAGAACTGAATTTGTTACACAAAGTAGTTTTAATAATTAATTTATTATGTCTTTGCCATGATGACAGTACATATTATTTTTCAATTTATTCGTATGATAGTACTATTCAGCGTAAAGTGCACTTTAAAGACCTAACTAGATTACTATGTTCACTAGTTATTGGACAACAGTGGTTTGTTCTGTAGCCAATCAAATATTGACCTTAAACGTCTTTAAAAATCCTTTTATTCCAGCCAATCATAAAGAAAAAAAAGACTTAAAATATATAAAAATATATATTATAGGAAATATTATGAAAATTTCTTTGGTCTGAGAACCAAACTGTATATAAAAAATACACAACTCCATGTAATACTCTAGGACCTTCTCCTGTCCAAATCTAATGACAGTTAAACATCATTAAGTGACAAATGGGAAGATCACGGGTGACCTTGAAATGCTGCAAGGAAAAAAAGCCACACTGACCCCACTTAGGAATCAGGAGAGAAGGAAGACTTTCCTCATTGATTTATGGTGCTGAGGTCTTCCTGCATGTGGCGGCGCGTGCATAACGGCACACACACGCGCTGCCTTCACAATTTAATTAGAGCAGCCTGGATCTCAGCAGTGGTACTTCTCCTAGAACCACCGTTTTTCATTCGCCTCATTAAGCAAAAGCGTGGATTTCAAACCGTCCACGGCTGGGTTATAGAGCAGCTTTCAAATGAGCTGATGAGTAGACAGGAGAAGTAAAAAAAAAAAAGAGAAAGAAAAGTAAAGATGGAAAAATAAATGTTAAGGAGATATTAATTTCATGGTTATTTGAAAACTCTGCTGCCTTTTTTCCCTTTTCATTTAAAGCTGTCTGGATTCTGAGGGATGATGGTGAGACATTGCAGAATGTCAGATCTTCAGAAAGTGACTTATTTATTTAATTTGATTGATTCTGTATTTTATACTCACACACATGCACACTGAAATAAATAATACACTGTAAAACAGTGAAAATCACTGAATTAAATAAGTTTTAGTTTAACTTTTTTTTTTTTTAAGTTACTTTGACTCAATGAAAAAGAGTTACGGTAACTCATAAACTGATTATATTAAGCAGAACTGTAATCAAATGAGTTATAAATGAATTAATTATATTTTTTTCTTAACTCTAATGCTAGAAGGAATACAAAGCCATTTGAGTAGCTATAAACAGTTGAAGTCAGAATTATTAGTCCCCCTGAATTATTAGCCCCCTTGTTTATTTTTTGCCCAATTTCTGTTTAACGGAGAGAAGATTTTTTTCAACACATTTCTAAACATAATAGTTTTAATAACTCATCTCTAATAACTGATTTATTTTATCTTTGCCATGATGACAGTAAATAATATTTGACTAGATATTTTTCAAGACACTTCTATACAGCTTAAAGTGACATTTAAAGGCTTGACTAGGTTAATTAGGTTAACTAGGCAGGTTAGGGTAATTAGGTAAAGGGGGGCGAATAATTCTGACTTCAACTGTAGTTGTTTGGAATTGGTTTAAGTAAACTGAACTAATAGTGATTAGATAACTGAAGTTAAAATGTTTAAATGACTAAAACTCTAAAAGTTTGATAATATCAACAAAAATGACGTGTATGTGACACAATATAAGTTTACAGTACTACAGTACAGTACAGTTTACAAAACCATTTTATTTCAAAACTTAAACAGTTTGCTGCAATCGGTTTCCTTAAACAGTTTAAGTTAACTTATCAGGTTTTACAGTGTGGCTTAAAAAATTACTACTACTACTATTAATTATTATTATTATTATTAATATTAATATTAGTATCATCATCATCATCATCATCATCATCATTATTATTATTATTCTTTTATTAATAATAAATGTAATAATAATATAAAACAACAACAACAACAACAACAAGACAAAAACAAAAATTGAATAGAATTGAATTATAATGACACAATATTATTAAGACACAATAATAATAATAATAATAATAATAATAATAATAATAATAATAATAATAATAATAATCATATTAATATTAATAAGGACAACAACAACTACAACAACAATAATAATAATAACGATGATAATAATAATAAATATTATTATTATATAATAACCACAATAATAAAAATAAATGTTTATTTATATAAATTATTATTATAATTTTTATTATTATTATTATTAATTAGTATGACACATTACTACTACTATTAATAATAATGATAATGATAATAATAATCATAATGACAATTACAATTACAATAACAACACCAACAATAATGAGGATAATAATAATAACAACACCAACAAAAACAATAATTATTATTATTGTTATCATAAAAGTTATTAATAATAAATGTAATAATAATTGCAATAATCAATGTAATAATAAAACAATAATAATACATGTATATTTATATAAATTATTATTTATATACATTATTTTTTATTATTATAATTAATGACACAATACTACTACCACTACTACTACTACTACTACTACTACTACTACTACTAATAATAATGATGATGATGACAATTACAATAACAATAATAATGACAATACATGTATTATTAATAATAATAATAATAATAATAATAATAATAATAATAATAATAATAATAATAATAATAATAATAATAATAATAATAATAATAATAATAAAAATAATAATGATAATACATGTATTAATAATAATACTACTAATAATAATACTACTAATAATACATGTATTAATAATGATAATAATGATAATAATCATATTTTTCTTCTTCTTCTGGAGTCTCAAATCAGTCTATTACAACGATTGTAACATTACATGACTGCAGTAATCAAAGGAATAAAACTGCATTTTAAACATTTACAAATTTAATTACATTATTTATAATATTTGAGTAAATAAGTGTAGCCTACATGAAGGGCCCATGCGTGCACACAGTATAGCTACTTTCTAAGAAAAATTAATTCTGTGATATATTTTACAATATTAATTGTGCTTTTGAATAAATTAAAGAAACGCTGCCACATTTGACTAAAAAGCAAGACCAAAAATAGTGATGATCATTTTTTTCTTGCAGTGTAGGAACCCATAGGGGCCGAGTACACGCGCTCGCTAACATCACGTGCACACATGCCACGAGGCAGAAAAATATCACTCCTTGGAACAAAGGCAATTAGCTGACATTAGAATGTACTTGGGCAGTGTTCATGGTCTATCTCAAAGGTGTTAAATCAAGGGAAAATGTGCTACAGTAAGTATTAAGCTTGGATCGTGGAAAGGTGACAGCAGCATTAGCGACCCTCTTCCTGATTAAAACGGCTTTAAAACACCAAGGAACAGAAGATGAAATTGCTGAACACGAGAAGCCATACTCTGCCTGAGATTCCATTATGTTGTGTGTCAATATTGGTATTAAAATAAGAGACCAGAATTCCTGCAGAGATGGGGAAGCTTCACACAGAATGCATTTTTCCTTTCTAACGTGCTACTTTTCAATTGTTTTTCAATGTAAACACACGCTTGACGGACGTGTTTGACCATTACGCTTGCATCTTTTGAAGAAACTTGCATGTTATATGCCGTGTCAAGTTGAAAGATCTTCAACTTTCACACACAGTGCAGCTCATTACTGTCAGTTCCAAAGCAGTGGGCCAATCAGAAGAGGTCAAAGGTGGGGCAAGCGTTGCAAGCTTCTATTATTGGCATGTAAGTTGGCATGACAACCGTTTTATTTACAGTTATATCATGGTGGAGATGGCACGTATCGTGTCCAGATATCCTGAGGTCTATGATGTATCACTTTCCTTCGGCTTAGTCTCTAATTGTATCAGAGGTCACTGCAGCGGAATGAACCACCAACTATTTCAGCATATGTTTTACGCAGCGGATGCCCTTCTAGTCGCAACCCAGTACTGGGAAACACCCATTTACTCTTGCATTCACTGACACACTCATACACTACGGACAATTTAGTTCATCCAGTTCACTTATAACGCATGTGTTTGGACTGTTGGGGAAACTGGAGCACCCGGAGGAAACCCACGCGAACACAGGGAGAACATGCAAACTGCACAGAAAACACCAACTGGCCCAGCCGTGACTCAAATCAGCGACCCTCTTGCTGTGAGGCGACAGTGCTAACCACTGAGCTACCGTGCCGCTCTGCGCTTGACTTTAAACCTGATTGGTCTTTCGGCTTTCAGGTTGCTTTCAGCTGGTCTAATATCATCTTTTCCAAACACTTTATAAAATATATTTCAAAACTCCTTTGTTGTTTATTGTTTTTTAATAAATAGCCAATTAAAAACTAAAATTCAGAAAGGCCTTTGTAAAATGAAAGTTTAAAATGGCTTGAAACTGTTTAAATTATTTGTATTGTATATACCTAAATCATGCCCGTAGCCAGGGGGGATTCGGGTGGTTCGAACGAACCACCCTCCATGGCCAAAGGGTCCAGAATTTGTACTTTTATTTTTTAATGTAATTTAATATTATATAATATATATTATATAATTAATGTAATATATTTATATTCAATATATATTGTAATAAAGTGTCATTTTAAACACGCCCTGCTGCCTCGTGCCAACACACGCCTCCCACCAGTGCTGATATACAGCCATATCGCACTGCTACTACATCCCGGGAGGTACGTATTTGTGCAGTTTTTGTTTTCGCGAATCCGCAAGAGGCCGCTGTGCACGCTTCTTTGCATCTCGAACGTCTCTCGCGAGTGGGCGCTGTTGAATGACCGTCCGTCCGACTGGCTAAATGATTGACTGGGCGACCGGCCAATCGGCTGACCCACCCTCCTCTCAAGCAGTTTTACTGATTGACCCGCCCACCCTCTTACTTCGCTAAACCCAACCAACAATTTCCAAAAAAAAAGGCGTCCAGAAAAAGAAAAGCCCTCGTCTGATTTTTACCACGTTTTTGGATTTTACTACATTCTCAGCCTGTCATGAACTTGTTCACTTTATTTTTTGGATTCTGTTTATGTCTCAGCTGAATTCTGGAACCGCTCTTCGCCGGACTCGAACCCGGTCGTCGTGGTCAGCTCCTCCCTGCGTCTCAAGTCCGCCGGCGTACACGACAAGCTAACCAGACAAAATGATTTTGGCGGGAAAGCCCTCCACATGGAGGTAGGCGGTCAGCCGGCAAGCGCGAAAGGGAACGGCATCACACCGCCCCATAGCATTCGCTTAAAAAACGAAATGCAGCCATACGTACCTCCGGCTACATAATTTGCGGTCTCCAGAAACGTCCGCGGGACTACAATTTCAAAATGAGCCTGGTTTGTATATATATATATATATATATATATATATATATACATATATATATATATATATATACATATATATATACATATATATATACATATATACATATATATATACATATATATACATATATATATACATATATATATATATATATATATATATATATATATATATATATATATATATATATATATATATATATATATATATATATATATATATATATATATATGTCCTTCATAAGGAGTATAATCCTAACACAAAGAACAAAAGTTTGTTGTAAAAGTTAAAACGTGTATATTTTATATACCATACATAAAATAAATAATTCCTATAAGCATACTAAGTTTTAAAACACAGCTAATATAATTCAAAATTAAAACATGCATTCTAAACATTGTACATTACATTACATCAAAGCTCATAATTATCATTATTTGCAGCGTTTAAAAGTTTAGGATCAATACGTTTTGTACTATACGTCTATAAAATTAGTCTGTTGTTCTCATCAAGGTTGCACTTCCTTGATCAATATCCTACAAATTTTGATGCACTAACATTTTATAATTCTAACTGTTTTGCTGTATATTTTTTGAGCAATAAAAAAGAATTTCTCTGATTCTGAAGCTAGAGTTCAGAAGCTAAGGTTGTTTTTCTTCACTTTCGCAATTTAGTGAAGTTTTTTTTCCCTCTCCGCTGTCGCCACTGGCTTGCATGGTTTGGGATCTATAGAGCTGCGCATCGTTGGATTTGCTCTTCAGTATTTGGACTCTCAGTAGTGATTATTAAACCACACTGAACTGAGCTCAACTGAACTTAAACACTACAAACTGAACTACACCGTTCCTATTTACTATGACCCTTTATATGAAGCTGCTTTGACACAATCTACATTGTATACGCGCTATACAAATAAAGGTGAATTGAATTGAATAGAGTATTCCATTGTCACATCCTTCAGAAATCATTAATATGCTGATTTGTTACTAAATGTTATTATCAATGTTAAAAACCATTGTGCTGCTTAATTTGTAAAAGAAAAAGAAATAAAATACACAGACCAAAACATACACAACTTGGTGTTAAAAATACCAGCATGAACATAGACAACCAGTTTAAGATGAACCATCTGCACAAGTGCGAACAAACTTTTAAAAGGTAAGAAGACGTAGACACTAAGGTAGCTCCAAAAGGTCTAAAACTGATCTAATGTCATTACAATCCAAACCTAAAAACCCAATCCTTTACATATAATAAAATAAAAGCACATTACTGAACGCTCGAATAACTCAGCAGAGTTCTCCATTACTCGGGAGCGGCCACCTCCAGCTAACCGCAATCTGGAGCCCTTTTCCAAAGTACCAAAAGTTTACTTTGCTGTGAAGAAGAAAAGAAGAAGAGGAGGAGGGTGCTGACCTTCCTCCTCTGCCCGCTCAAGGACTCTCATCAGGCCAGAGGCGGCAGGTCAGTGAGGGTCGAGGAATGAGGGAGCTCCGGGACGTGATCTGATCTATAATTCTGAGCACAGAGAGGTTCTAGCATTCTAATGGCACTATTTCATATGGAGCGAGAGACAGACGGATACATCTGTCTTTCTCTCGTCCTCTATTTTATTCTACCCAAGCTTCCGAATCGCACGCATGTGTTAAATGCTATCTGGATAGCATTGTGTTCTATGTCAAGCATCTTATTTGTGTACAAACAGCTTGAAAAGTTCACGCTTATTTGCTCCAAGAGGGATCTGAATACTTAAAAAACCTGTAGATTTAACAGATATTAAACTAAATCAAGCCCTTCATGTTGTCTCAACACAAATCAATTAAGTTAACTTATAAATTTGAGTGGATTGGACATAAAACTATTAAGTTTTGCCCTAGAAATCTCAAGAATTGTGTTATTTCAGCTCATTTTAAATATTTAGCTTGAACAAGCAACTGCTAGATAATGAACCGCCAACTTATCCATCATATGTTTTACGTAGCGGCTGCCCTTCCAGCTGCAACCCATCTCTGGGAAACATCCATACACATTCATATATACACTTTGGCCAATTTAGCTTACTCAATTCACCTGTACCACATGTCTTTGGACTGTGGAGGAAACCAGAGCACTCGGAGGAAACCCACGCGAACGCAGGGAGAACATGCAAACTCCACACAGAAATGCCAACTGACCCAGCCAAGGCTCAAACCAGCGACCTTCTTGTTGTGAGGTGTAAGCACTACATACTGCGCCACCATATGTATATATATATTATTATTGTATATATAATGTATGAAGCCAGTAACATCGTAGCCACGTAGCATCTGTTAGCAAATTATAAAATAACTATTTTTCAAAACTGTATTTTTTAGACATGTGAAGCATGTAAGAGAAACAGTTGTAATGCCAGCTAGAAATTTCCACTACAATGAAAAGCAAGACTTTATATATACTTTATTTGTATATATATATATATATATTGTATAAAGTCTGTTATTCTCAAGTTTACAATGGTGTTCTTGCAGATACACCACACTTCATCATAAAAAATGCTTAAATGCACTCAGATACTTAAAAAATCTTTAGTTTAAAAATAAAAAAGAAAATGATATTATTTATAACCTAACACACCTTATAAGTCAACAAATGTTACTTTTTGTTTTATCTGCATTATAAGCAATATACAGCAAACATATCAGAAACTGCCTCCTCAAGATAAAACACTTTCATTAACTGGATGTTCTGTCAATGTATTTCTGCTGTAGTTTTCCTTTTGTGCTGCACGATGAATTAGAATGAATCCTTATTTGAAGAACGGCTAACTGTATTTATCCACAAGAGCTGCAGTTTTGTTAAATAAATATACGTATATAAGTACATATTTCAGAGTGGAAAATTTTTAGTATGTATATATGTATATATGACAGAATGGAAAATGCAAATAATAAAATTAATTTACTTTGACTTTATTTCACTGCGTACAATACAACAAACATTATTTAATGTGTTCCTCATGATTTTTATACATAACTATATTTTCAAAATGAACATATATTCCAATTTTGGTTTTTGAAACACATTTAAAAAAAAAAAAAAGTTGTGACAGGAGAAATTTAGGGCTAGTAATCAGGTAAATTGGTTAAATAGTGATGTGATTTGAAACAAGTGATGTCAACAAGTAATTGTAATTATGATTTGGTACAAAAGCAGCATCTAAGAAAGGTCTAGTCCTTTAGGAGCAAAGATGGGTCAACAAATACGAGAGAAAATAATTAAAATGTTAAAAAACAATATTCCTCAAAGAAAGATAGAAAGACATTTGGATATTTCAGTGCATAACATCATTAAAAGAGTCAAGGAATCTGGAGGAATTTCAGTGTGTAAAGGATAAGGGTGCAAGTCTAAGCTGAACAAACGTGCTCTCCGATCCCTCAGGCAGAATCGTCATTCATCTATAAGCGATATCACCACATGGGCTCAGGATAACTTTGGCAAACCTTTGTCAAGTACCACCATTTGTAGATACACTCACAAATGCCAGCGAAAACTGTACTGTGCCAAAAGGAAGCCCTATGTTAACAGTGTTCAGAAGTGCCTTCTCTGGGCTTGGAGGCATCTGGGATGAACCATCACACAGTGGAAACGTGTTCTATGGTCACATGAATCAGCATTTTACGTATTTTTTGCAAGAAATCGGACCAAAAATAAAAAAGAATCATTTATTCTGTACCAGCAACAAGTCCGAAAACCAGAGTCTGTCATGGTATGGGGCTGTGTCAGTGCCACTGGCACAGGTAACTGGCACTTAGAGATTTTGAAGCACAATAAGCTGCCGTCTTTTCCAGGGACACCCATACATATTTCAACAAGACAATGCAAAACCACATTCAGCGCACATTACAGTCATGGCTGCAGAGGATACAGGTACTTGACTGGCTTGTCTACAGTCCTGACCTGTCTCCAATAGAGAATGCGTGGCGCATTTTGAAGCACAAAATGTAACAGCGAAAACCCCGTACTGTTGCTCACATTAAGACTTGTTTGTAGGAAGAATGGGACAAAATTACACCTGAAACACTTCATCACTTTGTGTCCTCAGTCCCTAAACGTCTTTTAAGTGTTGTGAAAAGGAACAATAAGTTACAGTGTTTAAGTGGTAAATGCTTTACTGCTCCATAGGGGTGGGCGATATGACCTAAAATTAATATCACGGTATTTTTCATCTTTGAACGGTGACGGTATAATATCATGGTATTACTTTCAATAGCAAAATAATATACATCTCAAGGAAGAACGGACAAAAGAAAGTCTCACTTCTATCACTCTTTAAAAGTTTCGGTTTGAGTCATTGTAAATGCTCAGTCTCGTTATGAGCTGATCTTCATTTCTCTGTGTTGGTGGAATAAAGCAGGCGAGTCAGCCGCACCAATTTATGAGCAGACAGAGCAGGATTCTCGCGATGACCACCAGCGCAATTCCACTCTTTGTTATGAGCTGTAGTTTCAGTGTAAACTTAGTAAAGGTGAGTTTCTTTGGCGATGATGTGTACAGTGTTAGATTTTATATTTAGTGGACATTTGCGCTGAACACGCGGTGAATGCAACGCATCGAGATTCGGGCACCTTCTCCGAAAACACTCGATTGATCTCAGCTGGCGGATCAACATTTACCTCATGTCATGATCGCTGTCATCTGCGCCATTATTATTATTATAACTTTAGGTGAGGTTTGCAAACCTGTGCACTTTTCACTCTTCAGCCGTTTGCAGCTAATATGAACCAATACAGCAGCAGGGTAGAGCGATTCAGCAAGTTTTTAGAGAAAATCAAATCAAATTGCACAACAACCATTATATTCAGACACACAAATGCTCCCAAATATATTATGAGGGCGCATAGATTAAATTTCGGGCGCTTATGCGACCAAAATGGTTGCAATTTCAAGCCCTGTAGTATAAGGACATGTATTCAGACCACAACTGAACGTTTGAAGAAAATTGAATGCCTTATTATTTAGAATTAGCTATTATTGATGTAAATGCAGCCGTTCAAGGCGCATAATTGATTTATTACGGTATTGACGGTATTAGAAAATCCATGTCGTGGCGCAATGTCACACCGGTGATGACTATGACACCGGTGTACCGCCCACCCCTACTGCTCCAACATTTTTTGAAATGTGTTTATTTTGGAAAAGAAAAACCACGAGGAACACATGAAATAATATTTGTTTTGTTGTCTGCAATGAAATACTAGATCAAAGTAAATTTAGAAATCACTATTTCTTTTATTATTTGCATTTTCCACACTGTCCCAACTTTCTCTGATTCGGGGTTGTAGTTTTATTAATAAATAATAGCTGTTTGGACTAAATTATGCACAAAATAAGCACACCTAACCTGGTTTCAAATCACAATTAACATTGTGCTCAATTTCTTACCAAAAATAAAAATAAACTAGATCATCATGCAACCCTATGGTTCTTGTTAAACGACAGAATGACATTCAGCAGCTATTTTAGCAACATCAATGATTATGAATGTATGCAAAAGTGCTGTCTTGTCATTGAATACAAACTATTTACATTTTTAATAAATTACTCCAGCCTCTTTCCAAAAAAGAAACTTGAAGACTTCAAACACAAGCTGCCATCTCTCTCACTCTGAACATTAACACCTCAGATGGACACACAGGCCTTTCACACGCTAACACAATCTGCTGCGCATTAAATCTTAAGTACAACATAAGCGAGATTACAGCAGGGACTTCCTTTAAGTACAGCGCATTTTCAACTTTATTATAACCTTGTAAGAATTTCATTACACTAATATTCCTCTCTACACTGACTGCGAATCAGATAAATTAGAGAAAAGCATTCAGATACGACTATAGACGTACTTTACAGCAGCTCTCAGACAACATATCGAAAAGTCTAAAGTACATCAAAGTCTAAATAAGAGGACATTTGATATTCTGTAATGAAATCAGACGCACTTTAAAGCTCATACGACTTCTCTTACAGCATCTAAGAACACTTGAAAGAGGATTATATGAAGTTGTATTACCTGTATTACACCACATCGCAGCCGATCATCCAGACAGCATGGAAAGAAAGAAAAAAGCAGAACGTTAGAATCCAATATAACACTTTAGCATAGTGTTTAAGAGTAGTCTCAATGCCTCTTTTTAAGAACAATTCCGCTTTTTATTTATTAAAGTGTGATTTGTCTCACTTAAGGCAATCTACTGCACTTCAGCTGAAACTTTCTGGAGTTATGCAGATGCTACTATCGTTAAATAGGCTGTTATTATTTCACCGCTGCTAAATATTCATGTTAAAACCTTCACAATCTATCAAGCTAACAGACTGACAGCAAAATCGCATTAAACTGCTACATAAGATAGCTGCTAGAAAGATAGAAAGTAGTTAAAAAAATGAATGAATGAAATATTTTAGAGACCAATTTTATAGTGTCATAAATAACATAAATATAGAACATGAAATCGGCCCACCAAATAAATAGATGAATAAAATAAATTAATAACATAAATAAATAGCATAAATAACATAAATAACATAACATAAATAACATGAACTTGACCATCCAAATAAATAAATAAAGAACATAAACATCATAAATAAATAACATGAAATTGGCCATCCGAATAAATAAACAAACAAATAAATAAATAAC
>NC_079445.1:5593193-5608193 GCF_903798145.1 Danio aesculapii | reverse complement strand
CACTCTGAGTGGATCTTTCAAATCAGTGAGTTGTTTACTGGAGACTCACTCTGAATGGATGATTTGAAACAGTAAGTTGTTTACTGGAGACTCACTCTAAATAGATCATTCGAATCAGTGAGTTGCTTACTGGAGACTCACTCTGAATGGGTCATTCGAATCAGTGAGTTGTTTACTGGAGACTCTCTGAACAGATCATTCGAATCAGTGAGTTGCTTACTGGAGACTCACTCTGAATGGGTCATTCGAATCAGTGAGTTGTTTACTGGAGACTCACTCTGAACAGATCATTTGAATTAGTAAGTTGTTTACTGGAGACTCACTCTAAAAAGATCATTCGAATGAGTGAGTTGCTTACTGGAGACTCACTCTAAATGGATCATTCGAAACAGTGAGTTGTTTACTGAAGACTAACTCTGAATAGATCATTTGAATCAGTGAGTTGTTTACAGAAGACTAACTGAATGGATCATTTGAATAAGTGAGTTGCTTACTGGAGACTTATTCTGAACTGATCATCGAATCAGTGAGTTGTGTGCTGGAGACTTATTCTGAACTGATCATCGAATCAGTGAGTTGTGTGCTGGAGACTTATTCTGAACTGATCATCGAATCTATGAGTTGTGTGCTGGAGACTTATTCTGAACTGATCATCGAATCAGTGGGTTGTTTACTGAAGACTAACTGAATGGATCATTTGAATCAGTGAGTTGTTTACTGAAGACTTACTGACTGGAACATTTAAATCAGTGAGTTGCTTACTGGAGACTTATTCTGAACTGATCATCGAATCAGTGGGTTGTTTACTGGAGACTCACTCTGAACTGGCCATTTAAATCAGTCACTTGAAGACTCACTCTGAACGGATCATTTGAATCAGTGAGTTGTTTACTGAAGACTAACTTTAAACAAATCATTTGAATCAGTGAGTCGTTTACTGGAGACTCACTCTGTATGGATAGTTTGAATGAGTCTGTACGTGAGGTTTCAGTTCAAAATACCCCACACAATATTTTTATAACTCTTTGAAACTCCCCTTTTTTGGCGTTGATCCAAATTATGTCGTTTTGGTGACTGTTGCGTTAAAATCAAACGTGATTGTGCTCATAGCCCTCTTTTTAAAAGAGGGCGGAGCTACAAGCACCTGTGCTTTAGCAATAGCATCATAGTGGCTGCTTCCCACTCACAGCTGTCTATGCTAATTAGGGAGAGATAGTCATTAATGGGCGGGGCTTACCCACTCTAATGACACGTACAAAAAGGAGAACTCCAATTAAAGTGTTTCAGCAGACAAAAAATAGAATTAATGAATATGTATCATTATAGACTAGCTATATTCACACACTATTTCCACACAACTGTGTTTAAATGCCTTGTAAAAGTGATTTTTGCATAATAAGTCCCCTTTAAATTCATGTGTGAGCTGCATGATATCTGCAAAACCCATCTAAATGCTGCTGCTTGTCCCGAGCTCCTCTTTTATATTCCAGCCATGAGTCGGTGGCCTAACATCTCATTGATTCTTTTATTATTGTGCGTTATGACATTTCACATTTTGTCAATTCAGCTCTTTTTTGTGCGTCCCTCTCGGCCCTGATTTCAATTGCTGATTGCTCCACCTCAGTCGGGGCTGATTTGATGAGAGCGCCGTGGAGTTATTGCTTCCTTCGGTTAAGCTTATTGCGCCGACTGACTACCTTTCTGAAGCTTCATAAGGGCCAGAGCAAAATAATAACAAGGGAGACATCGGGGGACGCATGACATCTTGGTGACAGGCTGAGTGGCAGTGCTGTCACACTCTGACACTTCTTTTAGCACTGTCATCACATTTAAGTGAAAGGCCTCTCTGTGTCTCACAAAGCCATTCTGGTGCTGATGGGGTGGGCTATGAGGAGCGCAGAGGCCACAGTCCCACCTGGACAACAGAAACCAACATCAGTGACTTGGACATCGATGCTAAACTTGAAAAACTGATTAAAAAAATCTGATTAAGTCAATTGGTTTACTCACTTATTCAAGTAAAATAAACTTGTCATTTTTAAGACAATGAGTTTACTCGCTTTTTTAAGTAAACATTTTTTACACCGTAAAGAAGTGCTGGCTTCCTCACAATCAATTTGTGTTAGCACAACATGGAGGAAATAAGTTGACTTAATTTTTCAAAATTTAAGTAGATTAAGCATAAAACAATATGTTGTCCCCCAAAAAAATCTTAATTGAGTTGTTTCAGCTATTTTATTTTATTTGTGTACAGCCTTTAGCATAAATAAGTACACCCCTCTTTTGAAAATTAATATTTTATCCATTTCCAGTGAATATAGACAATAACTTTTGTGAACCCATTATCTCTTGCATTTAATGCCCTGTTGTTTCAGTTCTATTTTTATTTTTGTCATCAGTGTTACGTTGCGTTGATTCAGTTGTTTCTCCCGTGTTCTGTCAGCTCCATAAACATTTGTTTAGCTTAAGTTGTTTAGTTTTACTCTGGCTGAAAAAAGACAGACGGTCGTGACAGATTGCCACAACTCTTCCCAACATATATTTCACCATGTGACCAATAAAACTACCCTATAACATGAAATAATCAAAGATGTGTGGAGTCTTAAAGGGACAGTTCACCCCAAAATATGAAAATTACCTCACAATTTACTGATTTTAAACGTTTAAGAGTTTCTTCAATTACAAATTACTATATATATATATATATATATATATATATATATATATATATATATATATATATATATATATATATATTTTTTTTTTTTTAATTCTTGTTGATGGAACTATTGTCTTCCATAGTCGGGAAACAACATTAGGGAAGTCAATGGGTAACAACTAGCATTCTTTAAATATATATGTTATGTTCAACAGAAGAAAGAACCTGAAATATGGATATGGTTTGAACGTGAAGCATAAGTAAATGATGGGAGAGGTTAACTTTTTATTTAAGGAATGCAAAAAAGACCCCCCCTCCCCCAATTATTTAGTTTACACAAAAATGATGATTAAATAAATATTTATTTTTTTGACTCCCTTTCAATAAATTAAATAAATCAAAATAAAAAATGAAATGTATTTTTATGTATTTTTTTAGATGGAAAATTGCATAAACATCACAAAAACACAAAATGCTCAATCAAATCAACCATTTTCCTTCCACTTGATGCCATGGCATTGTCTCACAAGCAGAAACAGGCTAACTAGCATAATTTCTCAACAATGATCAACAAACTCCTCCAGGCCAGACTCTGGAGCTGTGGTCGTTCCCATCTCTCTATGAGTAACCAATCATTGAACAGGAATAAAAAGAGGGCCATTCCCCTCCACTGCATCTCTGCCCATAGCCCAGTGTGTCAGGGAAGATATCATGCCTAATCATCAGCTGATTTCATCATGACCGCTCTCCATTACTAATCCTCGCCGTTAGCCACTGAGCTGAAAATCATGACTCGACGTCGCCTTGCTAGTGTTTACTCACGGAGCCTGAACAAATGAAAGCAGGGAAAAACGTCTTAATGATCGGGTCTGATAATGAACGTTATTTGTTGGTGCGCTGTTTATGGCCCATTAATAGCTTGGTTTGGTCGGCGTTGGCTTGTGCAATTGCATCAAGGGAGAAACTGAATAAACACGCCTAATGAAATCACAGCATGGAGGCTGGTGAAACTTCCGCTGATACTGTAGGAGAGACTGGCGACTCGATGGCTACAATGCAAATAAATAAATAAATAAACGGTAAAAAACAGCAGCTGTGGATGCTGTAATTTTACTGTAAAAGGTAGGACTGTAAAATAAATAGAGTTCTTTTACGGTAAATTACCGTATTTCATTCATTTATACAATGAAAAAAAAATATTCATTGAGAATATTACATTTTTAAGGTATAAGTGCAACCCAGGCTCATTCTGAAAGTGTACTCCAATATACATCTCTGGAAAGTGCCAAATACATCCCAGGAGGTATGTTTTTTACCGTTTTTGCTTTCGTGTATACAAGAGAGGCCACTGTGTACGCTTTTTGAGATCTCAAATTTGCCATTCGTGCCTGCTGTTCTGACGTAAATCCACTAGAGGCCACTTTCAACTGACTGACTGACCGACCGACCGATCGAATGACCCACTCTCTTCCTTCCCTAAACCCAGATGATAGTGTTTTCAAAAGCACTACCACTTCCCTAATCCCAGCCGACAGTTTTCAAAAGCAATCCAGAAAAAGAAAAGCCCTCGCGGCCGCCTGATTTTTACCACATTTTCAAATTTTACCCCATTCTCACCCTGTTATTTACTTGTTTATTATATTTTTTGGCTTCTGATTTTGTTTTCCACTTTCTAAAACTGTTCTTCACTAGACTTGAACCCCATCGTCGTGGTCAACTCATCGCTGCATCTTAAGTCCGCCGACGTATGTGGTGAGCCATTAGACTGAGCCATTGGCAGTGAGCCATTGGACTAACAGCCAGAAAGCCATCCATACGGAGGTAAGCGTTCAGCTGATAAGTGCAAAAAGGAACGACTTCATACCGCCTCTTAGCGTTTGTTTTAAAGATGAAATGCAGCCATACGTACTTCTGGCTACGTAATTTGCACTCTCCAAAAATGTATGTAAGTCTATGTTTTCAGAATGAGCCTATGTTGCATAAGTGGTTGCAAACAATTTATATAGGTTGAATAAAACAAACACATTAAGCTGGACATTTCCAAATTTAATTAGTTTGGTTAAATTCAGCCCATATAATTTGTTTGAGAAACACACTAATATTTAGAGGGTGCTCAGTGTCATTCACACAACTATACTAAACACCATCATGGTAACACACATGAGATTAAAGCAAAGCAATAAAATATATATCAACATTACATGTACAGTAGCATAAAACCCTATTGTACATCACTGATGAACAAAAAACACAATTTTTTAGGGGTCAGGGGTCACCAGAGTTCAGATAAGAAAGGCCAGACTGGTTCCAGCTGATAGAAAGGTAACAGTAACTCAAATAACCACTCGTTCTGCAAGTATGCAGAAGAGCATCTCTGAACACAACAACATGTCAAACCTTGAGGCAGACGGGCTACAGCAGCAGAAGACCACACCGGGTGCCACTCCTGTCAGCTAAGAACAGGAAACTGAGGCTACAATTCGCACAGGAATTATATACTAAAATTGGACAATAGAAGATTGGAAAAACGTTTCCTGGTCTGATGAGTCTCGATTTCTGCTGCGACATTTGGATGGTCGGGTTAGAATTTGGCATCAACAACATGAAAGCATGGATCCATCCTGCATTGTCTCAACGGTTCAGGCTGGTGGTGGTGGTGTAATGGTGTGGAGGATATTTTCTTGGCACACAATGAGCTCATTAGTACCAATTGAGCATCATGTCAATGCCACAGACTACCTGAGTATTGTTGCTGACCATGTCCATCCCCCTTTATGACCACAGTGTACCCATCTTCCAGCAGGATAACACACCATGTCATAAAGCGTGAATCATCTCAGACTGGTTTCTTGAACATGATAATGAGTTCACTGTACTCAAATGGCCTCCACAGTCACCAGAACTCAATCCAATAGAGCAACTTTGGGATGTGGTGGAGCGGTAGATTCACATCATGCATGTGCAGCCGACAAAACTGCAGCAACTGCATGATGATATCATATCAATATGAGCCAAAATCTCTGAGAAATATTTCCTGTACCTTGTTGCATCTATGCTACGAAGGATTAAGGCAGTTCTAAAGGCAAAAGGGGGTTCAACCCGGTATTAGTAAGGTACCTAAAAGTAAAAGTACCTATTAAAGTGGCTGGTAAGTGTATATATTACATTATTTACAACTTACTGTGAAGTATAAACTGTAAAACATACTGTAAGATACTTTAGCTTTTAGTTCTGTAATCTGTATTGGCATACAGTATTTGTTTATATTACTATAGATTTTATATTACAAGACCAACTAAATTACCACAACACTTTAATTCAAGTACTTTTAATATGGTTCAAAACACTGCAGTATTTACTATAAATTATAATAGTGTGTTTCGATGAGAGCCACTTTTACCATTATACTAGAAATACTAGAATATACTAGAAAAAAAGTGTACACTTTCAGAAATAAAGGTACAGGAGCTGTCACTGGGTCAGTACCTGTTCAAAAGGTACATATTAGTACTTGAAGGGTTCGTAATGATATCTCAAAGGTACTTTTTAGGTACATTTGGGCACTAATATGCGCCATTGAGGTAGCACTGTGGACCATTTGGGTACAAATATGTCAGATTCATTTGAACAGGTACTGCCCCAGTGACAGCTCCTGTACCTTTATATCTGAGAGTGTAGAAATGGTCCTGATTGAACATTACTGCCAAAAGTAAAACTCTTGGGTCAGCTAGCCACTCTTGTCCTTCATCCTTTGCTCAAGACTGTTCCATTTTTAAAAGAGGCAAAAAGTCCCCCAAAAAACTGAACATTTAGTCTGAAAGGCAGAATTTCAACTCTATAGGTTAGTCTCTGTGGCAAACGGGCTGAAGCAATCCTGTCAAGATGCTTTATTATTTAATGTGAAGACAAAACATAAAATAAAAGGTATGTACCATGAACTGGCGAATTCTCATGGAGTTCAGTGAGAGGGTTTTCCATTTAGTTTTGCCTGTAGCGTTGTGTGTAGCACGCAGCATTTTTCACCTTGTGTATGCACAGCAAACTCTATTATTCATAGTGTCATGTCCTCGGTCATTCTGTGTCTCGGAAAAGCCTGTGGCGCAGGCAGCTTCCACCCATTAGAGCTCCGAGAGGTGCCTATCCCTCACACGGGGCAGCGTTTTACTGTCAAAACCGGAATTCATCTCCGCAGTGACTAATTCTCTCGTGTCCAGCTAAGTGGCTAGGCTCATTTAGCATTATGTAGAGCAAATCAGAAAAGCTTGTGATGGAGTACGTAGAAAAGTCGACCCTTGTCAATGCACATGATTAATCTTAGCTGTGGTTTTTTTTGTTACTTTTGTTTTCAGAACTTATCCACCTCACTGGAGGATTTCATGTGTTAAATAGTAATTCTGTGATGGTAGGAATTGGGAGCACTTTAGAATAATGGTCCATTAGGAAACGTTAGTTTTACATTAACTAAGCATGAATAATCTTGTCAAGCATTTACTAATGCATTATTAAAATCCAAAGCTGTGCTTGTTAACATTAGTTAAAGCACATTATTAACGTTATTTAACTTAACGTTAAGAAAGATGAATAAATACCATAGTAAATGTGTTAATAATAGTTTGTTCATGTTAGTAACTGCATTAACTAATGGACTATTATTTATTATTTAAGTGTTACCTAGGAATTTAGAGTAATTCAAAAATAGTCAAACATTCCCAGTGTCGGGTTGTGGTTAAAAGGGCATCTGCCGCTTAAACATATGCAAGAGTAATTGGTGGTTCATTCCGCTATGGTTACCCCTGATAAATAAAGTACTAAGCTGAAGGATCGTGAGAGTACGAGAGCAACTTTTGGATATGATAATATGTGAATCTGAGCAACAAAATCTTAAGTCTTAAGTTTCATGTGTATATTTGTAGGAATAGACAATATGAGACAAAATTTTAAATGCCAAAATCATTAGAATATTAAGTAAATATTAAAATCTTCCAATTTCCTGCTGTCAATACAGTTGAAGTGAAAACAATGTCACATTAATGTTGTATCCCAATGTCGTGGGGACGTTGCATTACCCAACATCAGGGTAATGTCCAACCTAAATTCAACCAAATATCAACGTCAAATAATGTTACAGCTTGAAGTTGTGTGGATGTTACCACTATGGCATCTAGTGTAGTCGGATTTTGATTGCCATACCTGAAGAATAAATGTCAGCATTTGACGTCAATATGAGTTTGGTTTAAGATGTTGGCTCGACGTTGGATTTTGGTCACTTTCCAACACAACCTAAAATAAACCAAATATCAACGTCGTTATTGGAAGTCAAAATCACGTTGTTCTTAGTTACTGGCTAAACTGATTTTTGGGCATCTGACGTCACAGACCTAACTCTAACCTAATATTAACGTCTTATGACGTTGTATGCCTGATGGGATGTTTAACAGAGCAAGGAATTTTTCATAGTATTTACTATGATTTTTTTTTCTGTCTTATTTGTTTTATTTTAGCTAGAATAAAAGCAGTTTTATTTATTAAACATTTAATATGTCTTAATTTAATATTACCCCCCCCCCCCTACATTAAGCAATAATTTTCAATTGTCTTAAGAACAAACCATTGCCTGATTTCTGACTTGCCTAATTACCCTATCTTTAAGCTGAATACTAGTATCTTGAAAATATTTAGTAAAATATTATGTATTGTCATCATGGCAAAGAAATTAATTAAAATAATTATGTTTTTTCTTTCCTTTAATCAGAAATTGGGGGAAAATATACAGGGGGGGGGGGGGGGGGGCTTATAATTCAGGACGACTAATTCTGACTTCAACTGTATATGACAACTTAGTTTTTAATTAGTAGTCTGTGTTAATTTTGACAACTTAAAGAGCATTTTCTCACTATTTTAGATTTTTTAAACCCCCAGATTCTGGATTTTCAAATAGTTGTGTTTGTCAAATCCTAACAAACCACATGTATTCATTTAGTTTCTATGTCTATAAATCTCAATTTAAAAAAACCTGACCCTTATGACTGGGTTTGTTGTCTGGGGTCTCATATAAAAGCTCAGTCCCACAAAAAAGTAAACCCAAGTTTGGTGCAGAAAACCTTTCATAAAATAGTCAACATAGAGCAGCAGGCCCCACTGGTCTGTGAAAGTGAACAAACACATAACTATAGAGGACGAACACAGCATTCATATGAAATGGTATGGGATTTGTTTGGCCCATGGCATAGGTTGAAAAAACCCTTCCAAGTATTTTTTTGGGAAAATCTTAAAAATACAGCAAAGGTAGAAGAGAAAAGAAAGGGCAGCTGAGGTCTGAGAGTTACATTAAACACTACCTGCTCCCCCTACTTTTTTCTTCTTTCAACCGTAAGCAAGTTCTGTAGCTCCTGTAGACATGCTCAATTAGACCGTCTAGACCTAAGTGCAGATCGTTCCTGCGCTCAAAGATGCTGTGTAGATAAATTGTAAATACGACCTCATTTGCATGGGCTGAAGTGAGAAAGAATATATTAAATAAGCAGCCAATCTATTTTGAAGCTTTGTACATTGGGAGGAGATGTGGGTTGCACCTGGTCTAGAGCTCACTTTACTCAATTACTTCTTACTCAAAACGTTATGTAACACAGTTGAAGTCAGAATTATTAGCCCCCCTTTTAATTGTTTCTTCTTTTTTAAATATTTCCCAAATGATGTTTAACAGAGCAAGGAAATTTTCACAGTATGTCTGATAATATTTTTTCCTCTGGAGAAACTCTTATTTGTTTAATTCCGGCTAAAATAAAAGCAGTTTTAAATTTTTTAAATATCATTTTAAGGTCAAAATTATTAGCCCCTTTAAGCTATATTTTTTTTTTCGATAGTCTACAGAACAAACCATCGTCATACAATAACTTGCCTAATTACCCTAACCTGCCTAGTTAACCTAATTAACCTAGTTAAGCCTTTAAATGTCACTTTAAGCTGTATAGAAGTGTCTTGAAAAATATCTAGTCAAATATTATAATATTATAATGGCCACAGCCACATCACCCTGCAGCCCAAGACCGGTTACTCACTGAAGCTAAGTAGGGCTGAGCCTGGTCTGTACCTGGATGGGAGATCACATGAGAAAACTAGGTTGCTGTTGGAAGTGGTGTTAGAGAGGCTCAACCTGTGGTCTGTATGAGTCCTAATACCCCAGTAAAAATGAAGGGGACACTATACTGTAAGTGGGCGCCGTCTTTCGGATGAGGCGTTAATTCGAGGTCCTGGCTCTCTGTGGTCATTAAAAAAAAATCCCATGGCACTTCTCGTAAAGAGTAGGGTGTAACCCGTTGTCCTGGCCAAAATCCCTCAATTGGCTCTTATGATCATGGCCTCCCAATCATCCCCATCCATCGAATTGGCTCTATCACTGTCTCTCCGCTCCAAAAAATAGCTAGTGTATGGTGAGCGCACTGGCGCCGTTGTCCTGTGACTGCCGTCGCATCATCCAAGTGGATGCTGCACACTGGTGGTGGTGTGGAGAGACCCCCCCCTTATGATTGTAAAGCGCTTTGGGTGTATGGCCATACACAATAAATGTGCTATATAAATACACACTACATTACATTATTTATAATTATAATTTATAAGATAAAATAAATCAGTTATTAGAAATAAGTTATTAAAACTATAATGTTTAGAAATGTGTTGATAAAATTTTCTCTCCATTAAGCAGAAATTGGGAAAAAAAAATAAACAGGGGGGCTAATAATTCAGGGGGGGAGGGGGGGGGGGGCTAATATTTCTGATATCAACTGTATAAATGCACGACCACATGCAAGGCAGGCGCTGTGGGTCACGCAGATCACTCAACATAGAAGTATAAATATAAAGTATAAAGCCTTAAGTCAGATCAGATAAAAACATTAGCTAAATGTAAATGCTTACTGTGCACTTTCATTGCCACACACATACCTTACTGTATGTACAATATAGGACACAATAGTGTTGGATGTAAGTGGGTGTTTTGGACCCGGGGCTCTGTCTGTGGGTGGAGGTTTATGAGGGATTACATTTTGTTCATGCGTAAAATCCCACTGATAACATAACATATTCTCTCAGGATCATCAGGGACACACACACACACACTTCGAAACACACTCAGGGTGGACCAGGACCACTGGGGTTTTACATCATCGGAATGTTATTCCTAATTACTGTTCCCTCTGTGCTCCTCAATATGCTTCCATGCATCAGAAAGCTCCTCTGTCCAGTGTTTCGGGCTGGAGAGCGAGCGAGAGAGAAGGTAACTGACCCCCAACCCAAGTCTCTTTACACAACCAATCACCTTAGGTACACCAGGGAGAGTTAGGCCCAGCTCTCATCTTCACTAATTAGAGGAAATGTGCTTGGGTTAGAACATTTACAAAGGATTCCCCGCTGCTGCCAAGTGCTGTTTAAACCCGAGTGACTCCCTGACCCTCTGGTTACATAACCAAATCCAGGGGTTGTTGCACAACTGTTAGAACTGCCGTTCACCTTCAAGTTCAAAGTGTGCCAAGATGCGATAAGGCAAGAAATTAATTCATTAATTGAAGTGAAATTTTCCACAGCTAACTGAATAAGTGCTGATGAGAAAAGACAGGAAGCCATGGCCCATTTCCCGGCAACAACGTCCTGGAGAAAGGCAAGAAGTGCAGCCCACCCATATATAAATCATTGACAAAGACTATTAGGAATGCTCTGAGCAGTTCTATACTCTAAGATCTTCCACAGAACAGAATTCCTTTATTTTCGTCTTTCTGAATTTCGAAGGCGCCAAGCATAACATAATGGTAGCCATGTACAGCAAATGACCTTGTGCGAGTGTTAGCGTATTTATCAGAGGATTCCAGCACACTAAAAACACCTCATCCTGGCCGCCATCATTAAAAATGAACCAGCCAAAGACATCTGTGTCTTAAAAGGCAATTAACCGCTGGTGAGCACTGCACGCTGAGCCGAGGCAAGAAACAGCGCAGTTTCACTGTGTGTAGAAATCAATAGCCACTTAGCGTCTGTGCCTCACAGTCTACCTGTGTGTTCCAATCTCATGCGCAGTGTGCAGATTTCTGTGAACATCCTTTGTGTATTACGATGTGGTTCTACATTAATGTGCTAAAAGCAATCACTGACCGCGCTGCCCCCGAAGTCAATTAAGTTCATTTGATGACTTTTAACTTTGATAAAGTGCTTTAACAAATGAAACTGCCATTAAAAGACAAAACACAGCAACTATACGCTACAAAACTGTAGGGACACTGGTATTCTGAATTAGTGCTTCTTTAAAAAAGAGAATACACTGATATCAAATCAATCAAAACTCACTTACAAAGCTGAATCAATAGTATAGTTACACCTTTATCGTCTTGCAAAAAACAACAAGTGTTGGGCAAGCTACTTAGAAGATGTAGTGAGCTAAGGTATTAGTTACTCTACTTAAAATGTAGCTTAACTACACTAAAAGCTACCCCCTGGGATGTGTAGCAAGCTACATGGCAAAAGTAGCTTAGCTACATCTAAGCTATTTATTTTTAAAATGAAGCAATTTCAATCCAAGTCAGTTCTGTCTTAGTGATCAATAAAATTGGCAATGAAACATAAGCGGCATAATTGTTAAGTTTAATGTCAATTAATATGCTGTTCCATAACAGAAACTAATTTTATTCAGGTTTGTAAAAAAATCAAGAAATCCTGTGATGCACATTTAAAATACTGTAGTAATGTATTGTCATGGATTGGTCAGGCTCTCACGACCCCCACTCACGAAGATCACCATCACCTGACTTCTAATGAGCACACAGCTGCATCACATTCACGAGCACCAGATAAAAGCACAGCACTCCAGTCGCTCATTGTCCGGGCTCGTCTCGACGAAAGCGGACAACTGAGCGACCACTCAGCGTAGTCATCCTCAGCTAAACAAACGATTTACTTACCTGTTCTCTTTGTATTCCTCCTAGTCTTCCTGGTCCTCCCGAATCGTCCTGTCTTCCAGTCCTTCCAAGTCTGTGTCATCCTCTGTCAGCTGTATCTGGTGTGTGCTGTCCATCCTCGTGTATTCCTGTTACCCAGCCACGGAGGAAAAGACCCCAACATCATTCCTGATCCTCCTGGCTATCCTTCATGTGCTCCTTGTTGTCATTCAATAAACACCCTAACGTTTCCTTACCTCTGTCTCCTGTCCGCTTCATAACAGAAGCCCGGACCCATAACGACGACAACATGAGCACCCTCGATCACTTTCAAGAGCTGGTGGACCAGTTGAAGCGGATTCTACAGCCACCAGCTCCACTTTCCAACGCACCACCAGCACCGAGCACTTCCGCCTCCACAGTTTCTTCTTCGGCCCTTCCTTCCAGTCCCATGGCCCGACCAGCGCCCTACTCAGGCGGAGCGGGGGAGTGCAATGGTTTTCTGTTACAATGTTCCCTCATATTCGAAATGCAACCTTCTCTATATCCCACAGATAAGTCAAAGATCGCCTACATCGTATCACTACTCTCTGGACCTGCACTTAAATGGGCTGAGACGATCTGGAACCAAGCCGGGCCGGTCATGAATTCCATCACTACCTTCACGGAGTATTTCAAAGAGGTGTTTGGACGTTCTGATGGGGAAGTAGCCGCTGGAGAGCAGCTGTATCATCTAAAGCAAGGTACTCTATCTACACAGGAATATGCTCTCCGGTTTCGCACTCTAGCAGCTGCAAGTGGATGGAATGAGAGATCGTTGTTGACCACGTACCGGCTCGGCTTGGAACCCACTCTCCGAATCCAGCTGGCCACATTAGATGATACAATGGGTCTGGAGAGATTCATCCAACATTCTCTCCGATGTTCCGATCGTCTCCGTTCCTATCAACAGGACACCATCACCCCCTCGTCTGCACTCCTCCAATCGCCTGAGTCAACAGCCTCTCCAGAACCAGAACCCATGATAATAGAGTCTGGAAGACTGACATCAGCGGAACGACAGAGGAGGCTGACCCGGGGTCTGTGTCTATACTGCGGTGTCAGTGGACACACCCGTATGGAGTGTCCCCTTCGTCCCATTCGGACTTCAGTGAGTGTATTCAGTACGAATATTGAACAATGTAAACCACTTACTACCACCGTACAAATAACTACTGCCTCTATTTCTCTCCTTGTCACAGCCCTCATCGACTCCGGGTCAGCAGGGAACTTCATCTCCCAATCCCTCTGTCGTCAACTCCACCTCCGTACTGAGGCGTCCTCGCATATATACCAGATACAACCGATAACCCAGTGCACTCGATCTTCGACCCGTATCCATCGACAATGCGAAGACATCCTTCTTCAAGTGGGGCTGTTACATCAAGAGAGGATTCAATTTCTGGTTCTGGAGGGTGCAAATATGGACATCATTCTAGGGCGCCCGTGGCTGGTGAAGCACGATCCCATCATCTCTTGGGGCACAGGAGAGATAAAGAAATGGGGATCTGGATGTACACCTACCTGTTTTCCAAATCTCCCTCTTCAAGGTCGGAACCCCATTTCTTTGTTTGCAACATCGGTCGAGAGCCCTCCTGAGAAGCAGTCTATCCACATTCCTAAGGAGTACAGCTCCTTTCATGATGTCTTCTGCCCCAAGAGAGCTTCCCAGCTACCGCCGCATCGGCCATGGGACTGCGCGATCGACCTAGTTCCAGATGCCCAGTTGCCAAGAGGTAGGATCTACCCGCTCTCGCTTCCAGAGAATCAGGCAATGGAAGATTACATAAGGGAGGCTCTGAGTCAGGGGTACATACGTCACTCAAAATCACCAGCCGCCTCAAGCTTCTTCTTTGTGGCCAAGAAGGACGGAGGGCTGCGTCCATGCATCGACTACAGGGTCCTAAATAACGGTACAGTAAAATACCGATATCCCCTTCCTCTGGTACCAGCCGCTTTGGAACAGCTCCGAGAAGCTAAAGTCTTCACTAAATTGGACCTCCGCAGCGCGTATAATCTGATAAGAATACGTGAGGGGGACCAATGGAAGACAGCATTCGTGACCCCTACTGGCCACTATGAATATGAGGTCATGCCTTACGGTCTGGTCAACGCCCCCTCCGTATTCCAAAACTTCATTCATGAAGTCCTCCGGGAGTTTCTTCACCACTTTGTAATAGTGTACATAGATGACATCCTCATTTACTCCCGGAGTGAGGCCGAACATCGCCAACACGTTGCGGAGGTCCTACACACATTGAGAGAACATCACCTCTACCTCAAAGCGGAGAAATGCTCATTCCACCAGAAGTCGATTCATTTCTTGGGATACATCATTGATCAAACCGGTATACGTATGGATGGGAAGAAAATTGAGGCTGT
>NC_079445.1:5420693-5588193 GCF_903798145.1 Danio aesculapii | reverse complement strand
TTATCATACGCAGAACTGGGCTCTGCTAGACATTTCATTTAAGCCGCCACTAACCTAATTAAAACTTGTTCCTGCACATCTTTGCAATCTAATAACTAATTAGTCCGAGTCCAGCTCAGCAGCAATAAGCAACAAGCCTGCGGGCTAAACGGCAGGCTCTTTCCTTCTTTGTTTCCCGCCTCTCAATCTTGTGCGTGCCCTGCTCCATCAGCCTTTGTCTCTCTTTCTCGCTGGCTCAATCTTTTTTTTTCACCATCCAGTGGCAGGAGTTCTCGAGAATGCTGTCAAAACCTCCAGGGATCTTTGTTGGTCTTTCATGTTTGATGTCATGGTCTCAGGAGAGAGCAGACAGACGGAACACAGGACACTCAACGGGGAAGAGGGGCAGCTGTCAGCCCTTTGATCCCACCTCAGAAACAAGGCCAAACACTTGCTCTGAAGAAATCAAGGGAGGACATTAGGGATTGAGAGGTAGTTTGTGAAAGGTTTTTTAAGAAATAGGGTGACAGGATGATAAAATGGAAAAGGTATGGAGCAGAATCTGACTAAGCTTTGGGAATTATGTGAAAATTTAAATGAGATTTAGAACAACCATTGGAATATAAAGGGTCAATAGTACCCCTTTTCCACTGGGTGCTAGTTCAGAGTTTTCAGAACTGCCTTGCTTTTTAGGTGTGTCCATCCACTGTTCTATACCATCTTAACATGTGGACCATTCACCAGTCCTCTCAATCTAACAGCTCATTAAAATGTAAGGACACTCCAATATAATATCTTCCCTACCAAAGCAGGATGCTAAGTTGCTAGAGGAGTCAGAGGAAAAACCTGACAGCATGGTGTGCATCAAGGACACTAAGAAAGAAGGAACATTGATTTTTCGACCTCACGTCTTCTTTACCAGCTGCAATGCACTGTCCTGTCATCTTCTCTAACGCTGTTTTTCCCTCTTTTAAAAGTCCACATCCAAAGAGAATACGAATGAAAGGACGAGAATAAGATACAGTGAATAGGGCTGAGGATGTCAAAAGAGAGCAATTAGCCAATCAAGCGTGCCACCCTGTTTGTTCCAAAAGTCTTCAGTGGCCAATCATAAAGCAGCGTTCTGTCCATGCCTAGTCAGCGCTCATCAAGCACTTGATAAAGCAGTTTCCCCAAGAGCAGCCACCATTAACTGGATGGGTTTTCAGCATGAGCAGCCCTCCATGACATGCACATTACCCATAAGTCCATTGTATAATGCACTGTTCTTAACAATCAATCAATTCTCAAAAGATGCATCTCGATAAGGCAAAAAAAAAAAAAAAATCCTTTCCTGTGTAGGATATGATACTGTATGGCAACAATACAGATGAGAAAAGAACACAATGCTGCTAATATTAGCTTTCTTTATGAGTATAACTTATAAAACAATATAAAATAATGCTGTTGATTCTTATTGCATGTATTTGCTTATTTAATTTACCCTTACGTCACTGGTAGTTCCTATTGTGTTGGATCAGACCTTACACTTAGGTGGGAGCTAATCTATAACCCATTTTTACTGAGTGTTACGGCTCAGTACAGTAGACTATAGTATGGTCATTTGTACTGTCAAAGGTACCAAAATAGTGAACTGTACCATACCAGTTTTTAGCACTCTTCCCTAAGGATACTTAGCACAACAGTACAGTTTTCAAAAGAGTGGCGCTAGACTTCCTGCTGAATGCTATTGGTTTAGAGAGAATCGCCACCAATATGTGCAACAAATCAAGGTAATGACAACACAGGAAGCAACATTTTTATTTACACAGCCAAAACTCATCATTCATTGATGAATCATGATCAACCTGAGCTCAAACAAAGCTTGTCTTGTGACAAACAGCAACATGCCAAAAAACAAGAACAGAATCTGCTGTATGTCCTCCATTGTTGTTTACAAAGCCTTTCACGTAGTAGGTCTGAGTGCATGGAGATATGCACAACCGTGTTCTTGGAGATCTACCTTCCTGGAGAGTTTAGCTCCAACCTTGATCAAACACAACTAAACCATCTAAGTAGGATCTGAAGGAGCTCTAGGTAATTAAAAACAGGTGTGTTTGATCAAAGTTGATCAATGCTGAAGTCAGCAGGAAGGTAGATCTCCAGGAACAGGGTTGGGCACCTCTGTTCTATGTCTATATCTTAAATAATTTTAACTTTAGACACATATCCTTACGCCATTCTTCTTCAAGTGAGAATGACATTGTTTGCAACTTACTGGCATACACCACACCTACCAAGTAAGGGCACTATTGGCAGTAGCAAACACAAGCCTGATCAGAGTGACCCATACTAAACCAATCTAAACCACACTGCTCTGTAGAAATGAGGCATTAAGCCTCATTCACACCATGAGCGACTTGCAGCGGCAAAGCGACAAGTTCCTTTCAACGGAGAGTGAGCAACTTCCGGCGACCTCCATCTACACGAGCAACAGAGATCGTTGGTGACCAGGTGGGCGTGTCGAGCGACGCAACAAAATTGAGAATCCTTCAACTTTATGCAAATGAAGAGCGACTTTCTTGAGCGGCAGCCAATACGAGCACCAGTAGAGCTCACATGATCCTCTCTCAGCTCCTGCAGAGGCCAGTTGTATTCTCCATGCTGCAGACCTACAGCAGGTCGCCACCCAGAGCGACAAGCAGCTACAAATTCACTGCTAGTGTGAATGAGGCATTAGTTCTCCCAAACTGTGTTCCTATAACTACAATTGGTTCAGCACATCAAAAAGTGGGTACTGAAAAGACTATAGATTTACAAAGACTGTTCACTCGCATATCTATGAATGGTGAAAGGTACAACTACTTGGGGATGTTGCAAATATGGCCACAGAGTGACAAGACTTTCATTGAAAGGAATTTTGGTACAGTTCTAGGAACTATGAAAATGTTCTCTAAGTGAAAAAGACCCTTTTATGATATTTTGTTCCATAAATATGACGTGGCCTCACCTCCAGTACAAGTCTGTAGTAATGTTAATGCCCATTTTATCATCCAGTAAGCAAATTGTCCATCCAACCGATTAAAAAAGGCTTTGAGTTATCAGAAACTGTGACCTGTGCAGAAGGCCTAAACAGATTGAGGCAGTTTTTCTGAGTGACTTTTCCCCCCTCCAATTAGAACCTCCACACACACCATGACCTTCTTACATAACTGACCCTCTTCTTATCACCAGCATGCAGCCAATTCCCATTATGCAACAGCCTCTCAAAACACTCTACTCTCCAGAAGTCCAGATGAGCTGCTCCAACCTCCCCACCTCCCTGCTTTGCCATCATCAGCGAAAATCCTTCAACAGAAGTTAAAGCATAAAACAGGCTTCTCTCAAGCTCTGGAATCTCAAGGCATCAGAGAAACACGCACAGACTCTGATGACCAGTCGAGTTTCAAAAGAATCTTACCCATAAGGTTCTGCAAGAACATAACACTGCACTACACCCCGATAAATGCATCACACATCAAAAACTCAATATTTCAGTCAGACTTTGCACATTCAACCACTCCAGCACTCATATGTTTTCATCCAATATTTAAAGGTCTCTGAAACCCCCCTATCTCAGCAGGGTGTTTTTACACCTCTAGTTTAAAAAACATTGTGAAAGTGGGTGAGTCCAGCTTTGTTTAGGTGGGAGTGTCAAGTTGCAAAAGAGGGAAGTTTCATTACTTGCACTACAGCTGATTTTCACAGCACAACACAAACACAGACGCAGGGGAGATATACAGTGATTCGTAAAACAGCATTTACAGCGGGTCTGAGAGCTGTGTGGAAGTGGAGGATTTTGAATCTTCCATAATATTGTAGAGATATTATTGTAAATAGGGGGGGGGGGGGGGGTTGTTTGATGTCGGGAGTGAGGTGTCTGAATAACACAGTTGAGAACCAGGTAAGAAAGAGTTTTGACAGAGTTTTGGGCGGAAGATTTGATCGGATACTGTACCAAAATCGGGACCAGTTATGATACAGATTGAGGTGGGGGGGTTGGGTTGTTGGGTGAAATTACGGGAGTTTTCCGGGGGAAATAACAGAACGGGAGGGTGGCGGGAGGTGGGTGTGAAAGACAGGAGACTCCCGGGAAAAACGGGTGTGTTGGCAGGTATGAAACATAGTAACCAAATCATTTTGACTAAGGTGTCTTTAAAAAACTGAAAGAGTATTGCTGACGATACTAACTAACTTTGCCATATGAATAAACATAAACAAAGAACTTTGATCGCTCACTTATCAAATTCGTAAAGACACGACAATCAACATCAACTGGAACGGCATCTTTTTTTTAAAGAAGACCAGTGGCAAATCCGGATTTCACCATTTCCAAATTCGGAAAGCTTTCGGGTAAAAGGAACGTATGTTCCTAACAAACAATTTTTTTGTCACGTGTTAGCAGACCACTGTAATCCACATATGTGGGTCCACACACAAGCTTTGCTATCATCGTGGGGAAATGGAAACAATACCTTCATTACAGCACATTTAGAAATGCAACACTGACGACCCATGTCTCCGAACAATTCTTCTACTACTTGTTGGGTCTGAAATACGGAAGACTCCCGGTAAAAATTGGAGTGTTGGCAGGTATGAAACTTAGTAACTAAATCATTTTGACTAAGGTATGTCTTTAAAAACTGAAAGAGTACTGCTGATGATGCTAACGAACTTTGCCATTTAAATAAACATAAACAAAGAACATTGATCACTCACTTACCAAATTCGTAGAGACAGGACAATCAACACTAACTGAAACTCCGGATTTCCGGAAATCCGGATTTCACCATTAACAGATTTGAAAAGCTTTTGGGTAAAACGAAAGTATGTTCCTTACAAACATTTTTTTTGTCGCATGTTAGCAGACCACTGTAATCCACATATGTGGGTCCACATATAAATGCAACTCTGATGACCTATGTCTCCGAACAATTCTTCTACTACTTGTTGGGTCTGAAATATGGAAGACTACCAGGAAAAACAGGAGTGTTGACAGGTATGAAACTTAGTAACGAAATCATTTTGACTAAGGTGTGTCTTTAAAAACTGAAAAAGTACTGGTGACGACTGTACTCAACACTGTCGACCCATGTCTCCGAACAATCCTTCTACTACTTGTTCGAATTACGCAATACAACGTGGCGTCTCTCTAAACACTGTAAAAAGTAAAAGGAATCTTCAAAGCTATATCATGCACATTAATGAAGTTGCATCTCGTTCACAATAGAACGCTCTGATTGGTTCAAACCATGTCTTTCTCATGAATTAATGCACAGTTGTGCTGAAAACTCAATGACGTCACTTTGTACCGGCTGGTACAGACAGCCAATCTCCACACTGGAATTTCCACAATGATCTCATCGCCGTGAAGTTCCTTCAAAATTTCTTTTTAAACCAGAAGGATGAATTTGCTCTAAACAACACAAAAACAACCAATTTTAGATTAATATATGTGTCCTAATACTGTTTTTAGCAACATGGGACATATATATGACTGTCAATATCTCAAAAAATACGTTTTGGTGTATCATGACCCTTAAAAAATCTCTCGGCTACAGAATCTGCAGCAATAACTTACAACACGACAGCTCCTAAATGTAAATGTTTATATAATTTGGAAGATTTACACTGAATAAAAACATGGGATGCATCTGACGTCACTCCCATTGCGGTAAAACTGCAAACGTTACATAAATATTAGCATTGCAGACGGTACGTTTTAGAACTCCAGGATAAGGAACAAATAAAGTTAGCCGCACATTCAAGCAGTTTTATGCATTACTCTTTCACACACAAGAGTCAAAGTGTCTTGGTATTAAATAAAAAACGCAATTGCAGGCTGTTCTTCACCTTGCTGTTTTTTTTTTCTTCTATTTGCATCAGTGGCTGGCTGATTGCGCAACAGAATAAGCAGCAGAGTTATTGTGGCCGTCTGTGTCGGTGGTGTCGGCAGTTGCTATCTCTCCCGCTCACCTGGTTCAACTTATCTTTCCCAGTACACGGCACTAGACACTTTCAGGGCCGGATCAAAGACCTCCGCTTCTAAGCACTGAGCTCAGCTGTTATAGGCGAGTGTGGAGGATGGCGTTTGTGGGGCAGGAGATGCTGAAATTGTTGTCATCTAGGTATAGTGTGGGAGGAGAAAAACAAGTACCTGGAATGGCAGTGGGTGATATACCAGATACACCGGTTGAAATGATAAACTGTTAGGAATTTGTCAGCCACTATAAATTTGTCAGTATTGTTTCTATTGCCCTTGTGCAAAACACTGCCACATGGTATGAGGTACCAGGCTGAAATAAATAAATAAAAATGGATAAATTGTAAACAATTTCATGAGATACACTGTGAAACTAACACTTTTAATGGCAAAGTGTCCTTGGAGTGTTACTTTACCCCAGAATTATGTCATTAACTCACCCTCATGTCATTCCAAACTCACTTCATTTAATTTTTAAAACAAAATACGACACAATTTTTATACATTCTGCATTATTTCTGTCCCTCCTCACACAGAAAATTGGGGCTTCAAAATGTAGATGAAAACTAGTTTTAATTCAGCTCAGGATCATTGGAAGTATATTCATCAGCCTACGTTTTTGTGAAACTTAAAATGTGTTGCTCCGGGAACGTTCAGTTGTACGTTTCAGATGACAAATCCACTAGACGGCTTTTTTTTTGGCTAATCTGAAATACGTTACTTAGAGTATGTTTTGTTTTGAGAAGGCAGGGTTTGTTGTACAGATTACCTAGCTAACCACTGACCTAAACCCTTTTATTCACCCAACCATTAGTGTTTTCAAACACAATTTATTTGATAATATCCCTGTAAATATCATTAGCGTGAAAAGACACAAAAGTTGTTGGCATCATTCTTCATTTTATCTAGAAAGGGCAGTCAAACATATGCCAAGTTGAAGGGTTGGCTTTTATATTAGCAGTGATCATCAACAATTGTTGACAGCATTCAAATTTAGCCACTTGAACTTGCTTGCTGAGGTTCATTCTTATGTGTCAAGTAAGTATGGTTCAGAATCTGTTTACTATTGCTTGCTAATGAATGTTTATATGAGATCAAAAGCCAAAATGAAATGAGTTCATCACATAAAGTGACTGTGTCTCTTCAGAAAGCTTGGAAAAAACATTCTATTAATATGGATCTGTTTTGATATCTGAAGTGTCAGACACACGCATTCACTTAAACTGTCAACTACTTCTGCGTTCGAAAGCTACAACCAGCTCTGTCCTCATCTAGTTACTTACACATGCAGACACCAACCCACAAACACCCACACATTGGTATTGGTGGTTTATGAAAACTCTCCATAGGTGTAATGTATTTTATACTGTAAAAACCGCTTATTATATGGCCCTACCTCAACCCTACCCTTAAACCCAACCCTCACAGGTAACCTGTGGCAAAATTACAAAAACACAAGACATGTCCTTGCAAACCACGGTATTATAGTACATTGTTAAAAAAAAACTCATCTTTAGTTCGTTTTTTGAATTTTGATTTTTCTTATTTGTTAACATTCAGCTGACTAAACCAACCCAATTCAGTTCAAACCAGTTCAGCAACCCAATGTAAAGTTACACTTCAAAAATGTCACTTTAGTTAGCTGAACTTATTAGATTAAGTTTTAAAAGCTTCAGTTAAGTAAGCTGAACTTATTGCATTCAGTTTTACAAGCTTCACTTAAGTTAGCTAAACTTATTGGATTCAGTGTTACAAACTTCACTTAAGTTCGCTGAACTTATTTGATTCAGTTTTACAAACTTCACTTAAGTTAGCTAAACTTATTGGATTTAGTGTTTACAAACTTCACTTAAGCTAGCTGAACTTATTTGATTCAGTTTTACAAACTTCACTTAAGTTAGCTGAACTTATTGGATTCAGTGTTACAAATTTCACTTAAGTTAGCTCAACTTATTTGATTCAGTTTTACAAACTTCACTTAAGTTAGCTGAACTTTTTGGATTCAGTTTTACAAACTTCACTTAAGTTAGCTCAACATATTGGATTCAGTTTTACAAACTTCACTTAAGTTAGCTGAACTTATTGCATTCAGTTTTACAAACTTCACTTAAGTTAGCTGAACTTATAGGATTCAGTGTTACAAACTTCACTTAAGCTAGTTGAACATTTAAAATAAGTAAACTCTAAATAAGCCACGCAAAAAAAAAGGTTTTAAGTTGTGCCAGCAAAAGAAACACAGTATTAAGATTAAAGTCAAAATATATTTTTTATAGTGTACAACTACTGTAGGTTGTACCCATGTCATTATATAAAAACTGTCCTTGTAAACCACCAAAACCAGCCCCCCCACACACACGCACAGTCCTGACAGCAGGTGGCCCTCGGGACAATCCAGCTCCATTAGCATGGCCTCCTGCTGAGGCGCCATCACTTTTATTTCCTCTCAGACCTTTAGGATTAATGAGTCTTAAAACAGAGAAGTTACTTCACGTCCCTCTGCTTTTAATCCGTTTCCTGACTTTCTAGCTCAAGTACTTCTTTTAAACACACTCCTAAAGTCTATTCATCATTTACCCACCACGCATCCAGACTCAGTGGCATCATGTCCCAAAGTCTGTCTCCATACCCTTTTAATTAAAATATAACTTGCTGTTCCTCTGACTTCCCAGTTGGGAAGAGCACAAGATGCTGTAGGTCTCTACACCTTTTTACCAGGGTCAAATCAACAACATTTTTGCATTTTACCACTTACAGACTAAGAAGGCATTTCGTCATTCACCTAAATTGCATTTGGTACATTAGAGGTCTCGGGGTTTACGACGGGCCAGTGTATTGAGCATACGCAAGGAGAAGAGTGTGTGATGTATGCATTCATTACGGCTATTATGGACTGGATCCATAGCTTCCATTCCACCTGCTCCATTATGCTCTCCGCTAATCTCTTTTTTGGGTTTGGTACAAGAGCAACTCCATGCCATTCTCCAGAAGTTCATTTCGGGGTTACACAAGCACATTTTAATCGGTAACCTTTAAATGTGAACTGTTTTATGCTACTTGCAACGATCAAAACAATGGGATACTGTATATTCTAACGCTACAATATTTGTTTAATTAATGTTGAAGTGTATCAGTCCTACATCATGAATGGTAGCAGACAGATCTGCAATGAATTCAACTAAACAATCTCTCCTTACCTTCTTCTATATATATATATATATATATATATATATATATATATATATATATATATATATATATATATATATATATATATATATATATATATTAATAAAATGAATATACATCATTACAAAATAAAATAAAAGAAAAATTAAATGAGAAATAAAACGAAATACAAATAACAAAATACATATTAAAGGAAGAATTAAAAAACTGTAAATAAATTTGCATCATTATAAAATAAAAAAAATATATATATATATAAATAAAATACAATAAATAAAACAAAATTTAATTAAATTAACATAAAAAGTACAATTAAAAAGGAGAAATAAAATAAAATAAAATAAATATTTATCATTATAAAATAAAAAATAAAAATACAATAAAACGAAATTAAATTAAATTAAAATGTACAAATAAAAAAGGAAAAAGTCAAATCAAATATTCATAGTTAAAAAATAAAATAAAAATAAAATAAAAATTAAAAAATAAAATAATAAAATAAAAACAAAACTAAATTAAATTTAAATAATAAAAATAAATAAAAAATGTAAATAGAAAAAGTAAAATAAAATAAATATAATATTTATCATTCTAAAATAAAATAAAAATGAAAAGTAAAATAAAAAATAAAATACAATGAAATAAAATGCAATAAAAGAAAATAACATAAATAAAAACTAAATACAATTAAAAATAGGAAATACATAAAAAAATGACATAAAATAAGGTAAAAACTAAATTAAATAAAAAAAAATAAAAATAATATAGTTTTATAGAGGATTACAATAATTAACTGAAGATAAGGTCAAATTAAATGAAAACAAAAATCCAAACAAACATATTTTTAATAAATGCAATAAATAAACCTAATAAATAAACAGAATAAAATTTATAATAAAATTTGATATTACTTCAGGATCCTTTCTCATTTTCAACCATTTAACTCAAACTTTGCCTTACACCACAATAACTAAAACGGATAAACATTGTTTAAAATGGAAACAACAACAACGCCAAAATTACTCAAAGTTCAACTAAAAAAAACTATATTGATATCTCAAAGAAACTAACATAACACTGGCTCAGAGTTTTACAGCGTACAAATGAATTTTGATTATTAAAAAAATGGCTATTCTGTTTGGACAACCACCACCACTACTACTACTACTAATAAAACTACAACTACTAATAATAGTAATAAACAGTAGCAACATTGTACTATAATTATAATGCAGATATTGTCATTAAAAAATTCTAATTACTATTGTAGCATTCACAGATAAAATGCTGTGTATAATCCAACGAATGTGTGCAAGACTTCACTTATGTCTACACACACGCACAAAGTAAAAGTCTCGCAGAAACAACAGCCATTAATCTGTAATCAGCTGAAAGAATCAGAAAATGTTCTCTGTGAATGTTATCTGCAGTGTTCCGGCGGGAACTCAATTGAAATAGCAGTTTCCTGGTCTTGGGAGTGGACTCCCCTGTTACGCCTGCAAAAATAATCGAAGAAGCCTTTGTTTGGGGAGCGAGAGATAGAGAGAGAGAGAGAATAAGTAAGAGAGAATTTTAGAATTTAAAGCCCTGTCCACATGATCTCAGGTATTTTCAAAACCACACTTTTTTTTCCTATGCAGTTCCAGGTGACAAGTGTCAGGTGACTGAAGCTAAACCTTTCTGAAAACTCCAGCCTGGGTGAAGATTTTCCGAAACTCTGGGTATCGTGTGATTGAGTAGGAGTTTTCGCCTCATGATGTCAGCGTGCACGCTGTTTTCTTCTTTTTGTTTGGCCATCATTGCTGGGCTCACACTCATTTTGCATAATTTGCAAATGGGCAACAGTTGACCTGCTACTCCCACATACAGTGCATAACAGTAATCTAACAGAGTGGTCATAAAAGCATGGATTACTGTCTCAAAACTGTTGTTTTAGTATATATTGCTTTATTTTTGCAAGTTGTCTTAATTGAAAAAAGCTAGATTTAACTACCGCTCTAATCTGATTGTCAAATTTAAAGTCAAATTTCACTCCTAAATTTGTGACTGTAGGCTTAATATGCTGAGTTAACGAACCCAAATTTAACAGAGCAGTCCCAACGGTACCTTCACTTCTGTTTTGTTTTCATTAAAACTTAAATTAAAAGCCATCCAAGCCTTTATTTCACTAAGACAACCAAGAAGCAAGTTGACAGTGGCACATACAGTAGATCTGACTATCATCTGCATAACAATAGAATGACAAACCATTAAAACCGTCACAGTTTTCAGAAGAGTTCTAAATTGAAGTAAATGAATCATAAAATGTTGATTGATAAATATACTGTTTATTATTATTTCTTATTATTGTTTTATCTTAAAATGTGGATTGATAAATATACTGTTTATTATTATTTATTATTATTGCTTTGTCATAAAATGTTGATTGATACATATACCGTTTATTATTATTTATTGTTATTGTTTTAGCTTAAAATGTTGATTGATAAATATACTGTTTATTAATATTTATTATTATTATTGTTTTATCATAAAATGTTGATTGTTGAATATATTGTTTATTGATATTTATTATTATTGTTTTATCATAAAATGTTGATTGATAAATATACTGTTTATTATTATTTATTATTGTTTTTTTTATTTTAAATGCAGATTGTTAAAATATACTGTTTATTATTATTGTTTTATCATAAAACTGTTGACTGTTAAATATACTGTTTATTAATACTTATTTATTATTGTTTTATATTAATATGTGGATTGTTAAATATACTGTTAATTATTATTATTAATATTATTATTATTATTATTATTATTATTATTATTATTATTATTATTATTATTATTATTATTATTATTATTATTATTAAATGATTACTACTATGCCTTTTGGACTTTGGCAATACATGTATAACATTTCTCATTGCAATAAAGCAAGTTCGAATTTAATCGAGGGAAAGGCATGAAAAATGACAGCTTAACAAAAGAAAATGCACTTAAAGACCGTAACAAACACCCCATCCAGACTGAAAACCTGTTCACGGGGCGACACCACCGCCAGAGATCCCGATCTAATCTGCAGGAGGAAGAGACTGTTATGATTAGTGCTCAAGATAACAAATTCCTGCTCTGCGGCATTCGCACAGTTCACAGGTCAGTACAGTCTCTGGAGGTTATGTAACCGTTCAGCAGAACTTTCAGTGGCCTTTCCATGCCAGACGGAGGGATCTTTCAACAAAAGAGTTCAGATAACTTTCCTGCAATAAGTCTTTCTGTGCTCTTAGGCTAATTGCTCTGAATTTATTCAAAGAAATTCGTCGATGACAGACACTTCACGTCTCGTGAAAATACGTTCCAGTGACAGAAATAATTGCAATAAACAGGTCTTTGTTTTGATGGTGATTCTAATAAGAAGCAATTAGGTTCCACTGGCTATGTTTGCATACACACAAATAATCCATTTGTAATCGCATTGACAGTAAAAACGTTCATGAAAATTTCTTAATTGATTCGATTGGCCTCAATCTAAATTACATTTCTATTGGATAGGAAGGGGTGTTTTAAATCATTTTCTAACCTGATCCAAAAATGTGCAGTGTAATGCATGTTTTGCTAAATTCATGGTACATCATGTACTGTAAAAAAGCTGGCATTTTTATTAGGCTGTTTAATGAAGCAGAAATGAACTGTAACCTAAATATAAGTTTGTACTATAAACAGTATAATTAAAATAAAAGAAATACAGTAGAAGTAAACTATTAAAAATTATAATTAGAAATGAAGAAATTATATAAATACATATTCAAATATTTAATAGCAAAAAAAGACAGCGGACACAATTGAAAAATATATATGGGCAAAGTTAATGCATTTGTAATGTAATGAAATTGTAATGAAAATTTTGGTCTGTTCTCTGAAGAGTCCACCTTCACTGTTTTTCCCACATCCAGGAGAGTTACGGTGTGGAGAAGCCCCAAAGAAGCTTTCCACCCAGACTGTTGCATGTCTAGAGTGAAGATTGGGGGTGGATCAGTGATGGTTTAGGCTGCAATATCATGGCATTTCCTAGGCTCAATACTTGTGCTAAACGGGCATTGGATCGCTGCGAAGGACTACCGAACCATTCTAGAGGACATTTGCACCTGAAGGTGGTGCCGTGTATCAAGGTGATAATGCACCAATACACACAGCAAGATTCTTCGGTTTGAAGAACATGAAAGTAAAGTTTACATCCCCAATGGCCTACAGAGTCACCAGAACTAAATATTATTGAGTCACTTTGGGGTGTCAGGAAACGTTTTCCTCCACCAGCAGCACACAATTCTTAAGGGGGCTAATAATTTTGACCTTAAAAATATTAAAATAAAAAATCTGATTTAATTCCAGCCAAACTAAAAGAAATAAGACTTTCTCTAGAAGAATATTATATATATAATATAATATAATTATATAAAAAATATAATATATTAGGCAATATTATGAAAATAATTTGAATCTGTTAAATATTAAAACTCTTTGGGAAATATTTAAAAAATAATAAAATAATTTCACAGAAAGGCTAATATATTTACAAATGTAGACCTACAGCATACCGTATATCTGTTTTTCTGGAACATCATAACCACAATTTCAGTTACTTTAAATATAGAAGAAGCCACTTTTGCACATTTAATAGGATTTCTTTGTCTGTAAAATAATGCTTGTAAATTTAGTTTGATGCCGACAATAAAATAACAACTGTCAAATGTGGTATATTAATAACAACCCAGGCTCATTCTGATTACATACCCTTATATACATTTCTGGATAGCACCAAATACTTCCCAGGAGCTTGTTTTTGCGAATCCACCAGAGGCCGATGTCGTCTGACTGACTGACTAATCGACTGACCTACCCTCCTCTTTCCCTAAACCCAACCGATTGTGTTTTAAAAAACACAATTGACCCGCCTACCCAGTTTCCTAAACCCAAGCGACAGTGTTTTTAAAAGCAATCCATAAAAGAAAAGCCCTTGCCTGATTTTTACTACGTTTTCAGATTTTACCACATTCTCACCCTGATATTTACTTGTTCATTCTATTTTTTGGCTTTTTGTTTTGCTTTACCTGCATTCTGGAACCAATCTTCACCGGATTCAAACCCTTTCATCGCAGTCAACTCCGCTATGCGTCTCAAATCCTCTGATGTACGCGGTGAGCCACTGAACAAACTGGTAACAGCGGAAAAGCCGTCCATACTGTGAGGTAAGCAGTCAGCTGGTAAGCATGAAAAAGAACGATATCATACCGTCCCTTAGCGTTCGTTTTAAAGACTAAATGTAGCCATACGTACTTCTGGCCTCATAATTCACGATCTCCAGAAATGTATATAGGGGTACGTTTTCAGAATGAGCCTATGTTGATTAATAAGCAGTTAAGAAATTAATTACTTGAAATTATTATGTAACAATACTGAGTAAATGAGTCAGAAAGGATTTAAAACCTCTCATAAGTAAGGCAAATTTACTATTAAGTGAAACAAATCATTATCCTCTGCATATCAATACGAATCCTGTCGACAGTTTCATTCTTTCTTGACTTTTTTAGCACTTTGATTACAGCATTAAGCACAGCACATTATGATAATGACTGCGGGGAAGCTAACAGTCTCTATAGTACTGCAGCTCTTTAAGGAGGGGGAAATAAAATCAAACAACTTTTGAGAGCATTCAGCAAGTAGGACAGGATGTGCTGAAACCTGAAGGAATCGATCTTATTAAAAACATTTTTTACACCGCCTGATGAATAATGTCCAGAAGGTTAAGGTTTGGCTCATGTTCAGCAGTTAATCCTCTCTGGCAGATTTACGCATGTATTTATTCATTAAGGAGACTAATCTACAAGCTTACGAATGAGGAATACAGCAAGTGGTTGATCATAAACAAATCAGCTTTTCATGCATTGTTTAGAACCGTGGATGCCATAAGACCTAAATATGAGCCACATGCAGGCACAAATACACAGTTGAAGGCAAATTTCAAATTGTAATCCTATGAATTTGATCTTTTTATATATATTTCCCAAATGATGTGTACAACCAAGGCTCATTCTGAATACTTACCCCTATATACATTTCTGGAGAGCGCCAAATACATCCCTGGAGGAAAGTTTTTTGTGGTTTTTGTTTTTGCGAATCCACCAGAGGCCGCTATGTATGCTTTTTGAGATCTCAAATTTCTTTCAAGAGTACCATTCTCACATAAATCGACTGACATTCTCACCAACCAACCGATAACCCCACCCACGCCTTCCCTAAACCCAACCGATAGTGTTTTCAAAAGCACCGATTGACCAGAGCCAACTCTCTTTCATAAACCCAACCGATAGTGTTTTAAAAGCAATCCAGAAAAAGAAAATCCCTCTGATTTTTACCACGATTCCAAATTCTACCACATTTTAACCACGTTATTTACTTTCTTATTTTATTTTTTTGCCTTTTATTTTTGTTTTACCTACTTTCTGGAACCGTTCTTCACCAGACTTGAACAACGTGGTCGCGTTCAACTCCTCTCTGTGTCTTAAGTTTTCTGACGTATGCTGTGAGCCACTGGACAAACTGGTAACAGCAGGAAAGCCAACCATATGGTGGCGCGAAAAGGAAAGGCATTGTACTTCATACATACACATCATACATTTGTTTTATTTCAGCTATAATAAAAGCAGTTTTTAATTTTGAAATCATTTTAAGGTCAATAGTATAAGCCCCTTTTATTCTAAACACTTAAAATTGAACAGGAACGCTAATAGTTTTGCCTTGCATTGTAAAAATTAAACTAAATATTATCAACACACAATTGATTTACAATAAGTCATGATACAAAATTGTACAATATTTTAATTATTTTCTTTTAATTAGCCGACAAAACCTAGTGGTTTGGAAAATAATGTCAAGTTTACATATTTAAAAATTCGGTTTGCATTTTATTCTATTTACAATCTTCTGTAAATCATGGTAAAAATGTAAGATTGTTATGATTTTCTTATTTTGTTGGACAATAGAGATACAAATTTTAATATACAAAGCATAACAAATAAAATGTTATTATTTTTGGTGCTTTTAAAGTTTTAAATTAAAGTCAAAATCATTCGCACTCCTGGGATTTTTTTCTGTCTATTTCAAATATTTCCCAAATGATATTTAACAGAGCAAGGAATTTTTCACAGTATTTCCTATAATATTTCATTTTCTTCTGAAGAAAGTCTTATTTGTTTTATTTCGGCTAGAATAAAAGCAGTTTTTACTTTTTAAACACCATTTTAAGGTCAATATTGTTAGCCTTCTAACGCAATATTTTTTTCAATTGTCTACAGACCAACATTATGCAGTGATTTGCCTAATTACCATAACTTGCCTACTTAACCTAGTTAAGCCTTTAAATATAACTTTAAGCTAAAGTCTTATTTGTTTCATTTTGTCTATAATAAAAGCTGCTTTTAATTTTTAAACCATTTTAAGGTCAATAGTATAAGCCCCTTTTATTCTGAACACTTAAAATTGAACAGGAACGCTAATAGTTTTGCCTTCATTCCACTGTAAAAATTAAACTAAATATTATCAACACACAATTGATGAACAATAAATCATAAGTCAACAATAAGTCAATATTTTAACTATTTTCTTTTAATTAGCCAACAAAACCTAGGTGTCTGGAAAATAATGTCAAGTTTACATATTTTAAAATTCAGTTTGCATTTTATTCTAATTACAATCTTCTGTAAATCATGGTAAAAATGTAAGATTGTTATGATTTTCTTATTTTGTTGGACAATAGAGATACAAATTCTAATATACAAGGTGTAACAAATAATATTGTATTAATTTTGGTGCTTTTCACATTAAGTTAAAGTCAAAATCATTCGCACTTCTGGGATTTTTTTCTGTGTTTTTCAAATATTTCTCAAATGATATTTAACAGAGCGAGAAATTTTTCACAGTATTTCCTATAATATTTTTTCTTTTGGAGAAAGTCTTATTTGTTTTATTTCGGCTAAAATAAAAGCAGTTTTTTTTTTTAAACACCATTTTAAGGTCAATATTGTTAGCCTCCTAACACAATATTTATTTCAATTGTCTACAGACCAACATTATGCAATGATTTGCCTAATTAACCTAACCTGCCAACTTAACCTAGTTAAGCCTTTAAATATAACTTTAAGCTGAATACTCTAGTAAAATATGATGTACTGTTTGTCATGGCAAAGATAAAATAAATCAGTTATTAGAAATGAGTTATTAAAACTATTATGTTTAGAAGTGTGTTGAAGAAATTCTCTTTCCGTTAAACAGAAATTGGGGGAAAATATACATGGAGGGAAATAATTCAGAAGGGCCAATAATTCTGACTTCAACTGTATGTATATATGTGTGTGAAAACAGAATCAGCTATAACACATGCAAAATAATATAAATGTGTCATTAAACAGCACATAATAATGCCATGATTATTCATAGAATTCATCAAATCCATAATCTGAAAAGCAGGTGTATTGGATTTTTTTTTCCTTCCTGTGAGCAATTCTGGGAGTGCGATAATCAAACCCTACGGCCTTTGGCAAGGCAGAGTTTCTCAGGTAGTGATTTTTCTTTATTTCTGGCATGGGACATGCTTCAATAAAAAGGTGGCGCCAGTCTTGGCTGTTACAGAATGCTATCGATGTGACAAAAATTCACGCGGCGTGTGAAAGAGTGAGAGAGAGAGAGCAAAAAAAAAGTGAGAAAAGGATCTGTCTGTGGCACCTTTGAGATATTGACAGGGCAGTGAGACGGGCGTCGGGACGAGTCCCACAGAGCAAGTGTTCCCTCTCTCTCTGTCTCCTGTTCAGTAAAAATCAATCCTACAGAGGGACACATACCCAAAGAGGCAGGAGCAAGCTTCCAGTGAAAAGCTATGAGTGCTAAATTAAATGTCACAGAGACTGCCATTGCACCTGTAGGAAAAGACTAAGCCTGCAAAAGCTTCTAGCACCATTTCATGCACCAATAAGGTCCGAAACATGAGAATGCAATTATGAATTCCACAATGCTACGCTAAAAGCAAGTCAAGCCATGGTGTCGTCGTTATTCCAGCGTGCAAAACTAACTCCAATGTTGATTCAGGATTTTAATAAGTTGATTCAGCATTTGTTTTTACAGCTGTGACGGTCACATGTGCACATGCATGGGCAAACGGCGGATCTGCATGAACAGAGGTGCTCAGAGATATGAATCTACATTTGTTGACAGACAGTTTGGGATACTTATCAGAATTATGGGAATTATCGATTTTAATTTAATTGAAATAAAGTTTTCTAGTTTTTTTGTCTTACTCAGAATATAAAAATACCAGCCTGATCTCACGAGACAACGTAAGTATTTTACGTTTTGTCAGTTTAGTGGCTAATTCGTACGAGTTCATTCGTACAAAATTATACGATTTTAAAAAGGAGGCGTGGCACCTAACCCCACCCCTAAACCCAACCGTCATTGGAGGATGAGCAAATCGTACGAAAATGTACGAATTAGATCGTACGAATTCATACAAATTAGCCACTAAATCAAAAAGTTACGATTTGCCGTGAGATTGTGTTGAAAAATACATATAAATACATTTAGATCATTTACTTTAATCAGTACTAATGGAATGTGAAGAGACTTTTAACCAGCACAACACAACATGTTTCTGAAGACAATCACCTACTGCACCTTTAAGCATTAGCAAATAGGTAATTCATTACTTGTTAAGCATTAGCTCCACATTAACAGGTGTTAGTGAGCAGTTTATAACTGCCAATATAAATGTTGTATTCTTGACTTATAAACACATATTTAATGTGCTTAATGATTGTTCTTTCATTCTTTAATTATTATTTTTTTCATTACAGAATTAAGTATTGTTATTATTTACAAACCTGTATTTTGAGAGTAGTTAGTGGTTTTTAAGACCATTAAATGATTAAAAAACATCCAAATCAACATTTAAAGTTAAAGTCAGAATTATTAGCCCCCCTTTGAATTGTTTTTTCTTTTTTAAATATTTCCTAAATTATGTTTAACAGTGCAATGAAACTTTCACAGTATGTCTGATAATATTTTTTATTCTCTGAAAGTCTTATTTGTTTTATTTCGGCTAGAATAAAAGCAGTTTTTAAATTTTTCAGGTCAAAATTATTAGCTCATTTAAGCTATTTATTTTTCCGATAGTCTACAGAACAAACCATCGTTATACCATAACTTGCCTAAATACCCTAACCTCCCTAGTTAACCCAATTAACCTAGTTAAGCCTTTAAATGTCACTTTAAGCTGTATAGAAGTGTCTTGAAAAATATCAAGTCAAATATTATTTACTGCCATCATGGCAAAGATAAAATAAATCAGTTATTAGAAATGAGTTATTAAAACTATTATGTTTAGAAATGAGTTGAAAAAATCTGCTCTCCGTTAAACAAAAATTGGGAGAAAAATAAACAAGTGGGTTGATAATTCAGGGGGCTAATAATTCTCACATCAACGGTATATCTTATTATTCAGGCAAATATTAATAGTTAATTTGTATGTTAATAAAAGCTTTATTAACTTCATGCAGTTTTGTGACCTAATCTAAAGTGAAGAGTATTCATGCTTTATAAATGCCTAATAAATGACAATTAAAGGCTCAGTTTTATTCTAAACAGGAAACAATAAAATAAACGACCTTATTAATTTCTATTCATTTGAAGACACACAAATGAAACTGAATTAAATAAAAAACAAATCTTTGCAATCTTAACTAAAATAAAATTACTGTACAGTTTAAACATCGCTAAATAACTTTGAAATGTTGTATCATAACATATTGTTAAAATAATATATTGTTGTTGTTTTGTCCAGTTTTATGTTATATTTTGACACTCCTCTTATTCAGCAATGTTTAAACTTCACAGTAATTTTACCTTTTAGATACGGTTGCAAAGATGTAACGTTTATTTGACACTGAGCCTTTAATTGTTATTTATTAGAGATTTATAAATCATCTTTACTTCAGATTAGGTCACAAAACTGGACAAAGTTAAGTTAATAAAGCATTTATTAACAGAAACGATTACCTATTCTTATATGCCTGAATAATAAAATATAAATGTTGATTTGAATAGTTTATTAATCATTTACTAACTCATTCTGAATTATCTAAAAAACACTATTAAATAAAAATGATTTGTAAAGTATTAAAGTATAAAAGTACAATTATTAAGCACATTATAAATGTGCTCATAAGTCAAGAGTATAGCTTTTTTATCTGTATTTATAAACTGCATACGTATATTAATGTACTGTTAATGCTTAACAGATAATGAATTCACTGCTTACTAATGCTTAATAGATGATTCATAGTGTGTAGTATTATAAAGTGTTAACATATTTCCCAGTACTGGGTAGTGGCTGAAAACATATAAACATATGCTGGAATAGTTGGTGGAAAATGAATAATGATAATAATCATAATAATAATAATAATAATAATAATAATATTCATAATCATAATATTCATAGTAATCATAACAACAACAATAATAATAATAATAATAATAATAATAACAACAATAATAATAATAACAATAACATCAATAATAATAATAATAATAATAATAATAATAATTATAACAATAATAATAACAATAACAACAATAATAATAATAATAATAATAATAATAATAATCATAACAACAACAACAACAACAACAACAACAACAATAATAATAATAATAATAATAATAATCATAACAACAACCACAACAACAATAACAACAATAATAATAATAATAATTATAACAATAATAATAACAATAACAATAATAATAATAATAATAATAATAATCATAACAACAACAACAACAACAACAACAACAACAATAATAATAATAATAATAATAATAATCATAACAACAACAACAACAACAACAATAATAATAATAATAATAATAATAATTATAACAATAATAATAACAATAACAATAATAATAATAATAATAATAATAATAATCATAACAACAACAACAACAACAACAACAATAATAATAATAATCATAACAACAACAACAACAACAACAACAACAATAATAATAACAATAATAATAATCATCATAACAATAATAATCATAATAAACATAACAACAACAACAACAACAACAATAATAAAAAAATTATTATAATAATAATAATCATCATCATCATAACAATCATAATAATAATAATAATAATAATAATAATAATAATAATAATAATAATAATAATAATAATAATCTTCTAAACTAACATAGACTTGTTATAGTTGTGTCTTCAAAAAAGTAATTAATTACTAATTACATCATTATAAATGTATTTAAATTACTTTTCTGTCTGAATGTTCATTCCACTGTGGCGACCCTGGAAAAATAAGGGACTAAGCTGCTTTCAAAATGAATGAATGAATGATATGATACTAATAACTAATAAACATTGGTACGTTACACTCTCTTTTTCTGCCTTGTCCACACTCTTTGGTCTTTGAATTTTTGACATACAGTCGTAACGCTTAATTTAGTGCAGTGCCCGGAAAAGGCAGTGCCACTAAAATTGTTTACAGCGTGGCACTGGCAAGCACGTACTTTTATTATTGTAGGTTTATGCACGTCTTAAACTATTCTGGTAAATGCATTCATAATCAATAAAATCCATATCGAAATCCTTGTAAAACAGTAACATTCCCATAATGCTTTGGCAGGATTACAAAAGTTAATTTGTGCTGAACAGACATCTTAATTAACTGTGCGGGCTTTGCTTTAGCAGACAAAACAGGAGGTCACTCTTGCTGTCCTCTCTCCCTCTCTCTCTCTCTCTCTCTCTTTCCCTTTCTCTTTGTTAGCTCAAAAATGAAAAGTCTCATCATTTACTCACCCTTCACATGTTAAACCTATTTGTGTTTCTTTCACAAAAGAAGACCTTTTAAAAAAATCTGGTTGCTGGCCCCAATTGACTTCCATTTTACAACCTAGGCTCATTCTGAAAGCGTACCCCTGTATACATTTCTGGAGAGCAGCAAATACATCCGGGAGGTACCTTTTTTTGCAGTTTTTGTTTTCACAAATGCACTAGAGGCCACTGTGTATGGTTTTTGAGATCTCAAAATTCTCTCGGGAGTGCCATTCGTGCCTGCTGTTCTCGCAGAAATCCACTAGAGGCCACTGTCGACTGACTGAGTGATCGACTCCTCCTCCTTCCCTAATCCCAACATACAATGTTTTCAAAAGCACCGATTGACCAGCGCCCACCCACTTCCTTAAACCCAACCGATAATGTTTTCAAAATCCATCCAGAAAAACAAAAGCCCCCTGATTTTTACCACGTTTACCCTTGTTATTTACTTATTTATTTTATTTTTTGGCTTTTGTTTTTGTTTTATCTGCTTTCTGGACCAATATGGTGTACTAAATATCAGCTTCGATATAGCGGCCCTGGGATTATGTATGTATTTGCTTTATATATAATACGCATGTACCTGCTTGCTTAGTTATTTACAGATCTACTGTTGTTATCTCTTTGTGTATTGTATAATTATTTTGGCAATACTGTGCAAGTCATGCCAATAAAGCACAGTGGCTCAGTGTTTAGATCTCACTAGTGTTGCCTCACAGGAAGAAGGTGTTTCCCAGTACTGGTTTATGGCTGGAAGGGCATCAGCTGCGTAAAACATGTGCTGGAATAGTTGGCGGTTCATTCCGCTGTGGCGACCCCTGATAAAAATAAGGGACAAAACCGAAGGAAAATGAATAATAATAATAATAATAATAATAATAATATTTGCCAGTATTGCGTTATGACAGGAAGGGCATCAGCTGCCTAAAATGTATGCCAGAATAGTTGGTGGTTCATTCCACTGTGGGCGACTCCTAATAAAAATAAGAGACTAAGCCAAAGGAAAATCAATAATAATAATAATAATAATAATAATAATAATAATATTAATAATAATAATAATAATAATAATAATAATAATAATAATAATAATAATATTTCCCAGTATTGGGTTGTGGCAGGAATGGCATCAGCTGCATAAAATGTATGCCGGAATAGTTGGTGGTTTATTCCACTGTGGGGACTCCTGATAAAAATAAGGGACTAAGCCAAAGGAAAATGAATGAATGACGATAATAATAATATTAATAATAATAATAATAATAATAATAATAATAATAATAATAATAATAATAATAATAATAATAATTTCCAGTATTGGGTTGTGGCAGGAATGGCATCCGCTGCATAAAATGTATGCCGGAATAGCTGGTGGTTCATTCCACTGTGGCGACTCCTGATAAAAATAAGGGACTAAGCCAAAGGAAAAATGAATGAATGAATGAATAATAATAATAATATTTCCCAGTATTGGGTTGTGGCAGGAATGGCATCCGCTGCATAAAATGTATGCCGGAATAGTTGGTGGTTCATTCTACTGTGGCGACTCCTGATAAAAATAAGGGACTAAGCCAAAGGAAAATGAATAAATAATAAAATAATAATAATAATAATAATAATAATAATAATAATAATAATAATAATAATAATAATAATAATAATAATAATAATAATAATATTTCCCAGTATTGGGTTGTGGCAGGAATGGCATCCGCTGCATAAAATGTATGCCGGAATAGTTGGTGGTTCATTCCACTGTGGCGACTCCTGATAAAAATAAGGGACTAAGCCAAAGGAAAATGAATGAATAATAATAATAATAATAATAATAATAATAATAATAATAATAATAATAATAATAATAATAATAATAATTTTTCCAAGTATTGGGTTGTGGCAGAAATGGCATCAGCTGCATAAAATGTATGCGGGAATGGTTGGCGGTTCATTCCGCTGTGGTGACCCATGATAAAAAGTGACTAAGCTAAAGGAAAATTAATGAATTATGCTGTGATATTCATTTTTGGGTGAACTATCTATAAATAAGGATGAAAATATATCAAAACATTATATTGGGTGCCATACTATTGTGGTCTTTTTTGACTTACCTATACAAGCATATGGGAATTCTGCTAGTACACAATATCCTATAATATTTAAGCTCTGTATCAATGCTAAACACAAAGAGTTGGAAAGAAATAAAAGAATAAAATAAAACAGACAGTGACAGCCACTTTAAAAGCAGGCTAGTTCTAAATCTAGCTCTCTAATCTATTTTAATAGTAATTCCCTAACACCATCATTATCATGACCACATGAGACACAGTGTGGCTAAGAAAAGATGATAAATCTGATTATTCTGTCTTAGAGAATACTCAGGCTTTGCTTGCATGCTTGTTGTGTTCAAAAGAACCGCAGATCTGAAAAAGCAGATGGGGAAAGCGAGCAAGTGTGAAAGAGGATGTAAGGTGAAAGGGTGCAGATGTCCAGAGAGAATCGTTCAACTTGTGAAGTGGAAATCCAGACGAGTTTCCTGTTACTATTTAGGGCAATGCCGTTCCACCAGGCTACCCTGAGACCCATGAATATTGCATCAGCCCACGGTTTACTGTAACTCCTCAAACATCTCTGTTTCCGCAGATGCTCCAATGGGCCTGCCCATAAGCACGGAAGTGTCAAGCGTTCTGACCCCCGTGGGAATACATTATAGCAGCCAGGGCGGGACAGCGGACGTTTTCACTTAGCTTAGTGTTTCGCCGGGAGGCACTACCCTTTACGCATCACAGAGATCAAACTAGACTGTAGGGGCTTCTGAACCCGCCTGTTTGACCTTTAGTGATCTTTCAACAATACGTAACCTGAAATGTAAGATAATAACGCACTTGTTTAGCGCAATGAGACACGTTTGTGTGTATGTGGCGCTTGTGGTTTGGTTGTAACCATCAGGGATCTATCTATCAGGGGTCAGCAACTGTTACTGGACAGTGATGGATTTCCACCGGCTCAGAGTCAAGAGGACTAGAGAGGCAGGACAAAACATCACCATCACAGCCATCCATCACCGATTGGTAGCAAAGAGCCAAAATGAGCTATACATCAAAGTCAGCAGCAGAAGAGCCTATTCCAGCACTATAGCACCTCCCTCCGGAAAACAAGACTTTAATAGTGTGGCTGCAGAGCAAATATGGCCCTAGAACAAAGACTTGAGGCACACCAAATGTTATTGAATTTCTGGTATCCTACTATTAGTTTAACCCTCGTGTCGTGCTCACATCCTGCTCCTTACTTTAGTGTTATTGGTCAAAATTGACCAGTCTGTTTTAACTGCTCTTATATTAGAACAATGAAACATTTTTCGCTATCAAAATGTGTATTCAACATTCCTCCGCTGTGAACTATGTCTCAAAGTAGTGTTTAACACAAATTTGTAGAATTAGACGTAAAATAACAGCAGTGAAAATACAAATAGGCACTCAAAATGTTTACAAAATGAACGACAGATGACAGAAATCAAAATACTTTGTTTCATTACCAACAACTCACTAAATAATAATCTTTAATCCATCTGAATGATTTATCAACCAGCAATGCATAAACAAAACTGCATCCTTTCCTGTGTGCCGAGTGCTCGAATTATCATTCTGTCCTTCAACTGGACTATATTAGTGTACTAATGTAGGGAATAGTGACTGAGGGTGTGGATGATGAGTATAAAATAAAATCCAACATATCCAATAAAAAAATGATGTTAAGCTAAGCTAAAAATGCTCCTGGCAGACCTAGAGATTGGCTGAGATTGAAAGAAAGAAAGAAAGAAAGAAAGAAAGAAAGAAAGAAAGAAAGAAAGAAAGAAAGAAAGAAAAATAAAGAAGAAAGAAAGAAAGAAAGAAAAAAAAATAAAGAAGAAAGAAGAAAGAAAGAAAGAAAGAAAGAAAGAAAGAAAGAAAAAAGAAGGAAAGAAAGAAAGAAAGATAAATAAAGAAGCAGGAAAGAAAAGAAAGAAAAGAAAAAAAAGAAAAGAGAAAGAAAGAAAGAAAGAAAGAAAGAAAGAAAGAAAGAAGAAAAGAAAAATAAATAAATAAATAAATAAATAAATAAATAAATAAATAAATAAATAAATAAATAAATAAATAAATAAATAAATAAAGAAAGAAAGAAAGAAAGAACGAAAGAAAAGAAAGAAAAGAAAAGAAAGAAAGAAAGAAAGAAAGAAAGAAAGAAGAAAGAAAAAGAAAGAAAGAAAGTAAAGAAGAAAGAAAGAAAAGAAAGAAAGAAAGAAAAATAAAGAAGAAAGAAAGAAAGAAAGAAAGAACAAAAGAAAAAAGAAAGAAAAAAGAAGGAAAGAAAGAAAGAAAGATAAATAAAGAAGCAGGAAAGAAAAGAAAGAAAAGAAAAGAAAGAAAAGAGAAAGAAAGAAAGAAAGAAAGAAAGAAAGAAAAGAAAGAAAGAAAGAAAGAAAGAAAGAAAGAAAGAAAGAAAGAAAGAAAGAAAGAAGAAAGAAAGAATAAAGAAAAAGAAAATAAAATAAAAATTAAATAAGAAAGAAAGAAAGAAAGAAAGAAAGAAAGAAAGAAAGAAAGAAAGAAAGAAAAAGTATCGAAGGAAGAAAGAAAAAAAGAACGTTAGAATAAAGAAAGAAAGAATGAAGAAAGAAAGAAAGAAAGAAAGAAAAGAAAGAAAAGAAAGAAAGAAAAGAAAGAAAGAAAGAAAGAAAGAAAGAAATAAAGAAAGACAAAAGAAAGAAAGAGAAAGAAAGAAGAGAAGAAAGAAAGAAAGAAAGAACGAAAGAAAGAAAGAAAAAAAGAAAGACAGAAAGAAGAAAGAAAGAAAGAAGAAAGAAAGAAAGAAAGAAAGAAAAGAAAGAAAGAAAGAAGAAAGAAGAAAGAAAGAAAGAAAGAAGAAAGAAAGAAAGAAAAGAAAAGAAAGAAAAGAGAAAGAAAGAAAAAAGAAAGAAAGAAAAATAAAGAAGACAGAAAAGAAAGAAAAGAGAAAGAAAAAAAGAGAAAGAAAGAAAACAAAAAAGAAAGAAAGAAAGACAGAAAGAAAAATAAATAAAAAAAATAAAATAAAATAAATAAATAAATAAATAAATAAAGAAAGAAAGAAAGAAAGAACGAAAGAAAAGAAAAGAAAAGAAAGAAAGAAAGAAAGAAAGAAAGAAAGAAAGAAAGAAAAGAAAGAAAGAAAGAAAGAAGAAAGAAAAGAAAGAAAGAAAGAAAGAAAGAAAGAAAAAGAAAGAAAAATAAAGAAGAAAGAAAGAAAAGAAAGAAAAGAGAAAGAAAGAAAAAAGAAAGAAAGAAAAATAAGAAGACAGAAAAGAAAGAAAAGAGAAAGAAAAAAAGAGAAAGAAAGAAAACAAAAAAGAAAGAAAGAAAGAAAGACAGACAGAAAGAAAGAAAGAAAGAAAGAAAGAAAGAAAGAAAGAAAGAAAGAAAGAAAGAAAGAAAGAAAGAAAGAAAGAAAGAAGAAAGAAAGAAAGAAAGAAAGAAAGAAAGAAAGAAAGAAAGAAAGAAAGAAAGAAAGGAGTCCTGCATTTTGAGATTAGCATCAGCATTGGAAAAACAAGCATGCTGTATAATTAGAGCAAGGGAGATTCACATCATGGATGTGCAGCCGACAAATCTGCAGCAACTGTGTGATGCTATCGTGTCAATATGGAGCCAAATCTCTGAAGAATATTTCCAGCACCTTGTTGACTCTATGCCACGAAGGATTAAGGCAGTTCTGAAGGCAAAAGGGGGTCCAACCCTTCACAAGTGAGGTGTACCTAATAAAGTGGCCAGTGAGTGTAAGCTAAGCCTTATTCTGCTAAGTATGATGGCTGCATCCTCCCTCCAGAACAAGGTTTTAATAGCCCACCACCAGAGTAAAAACAGCCCTAGAACTAAGACTTAAGGCACACCAAACATTATTGACCTCATCCCACTTCAACTATTAGTTTAAATTCTAAATGACCCAAAACAGCATACTGCTTCAACACAGAAGAGAGTTGTGCATTTAGAGATTAGCATTAGAATTACACAAACAAGCACGTTTTGCAAGAGATAATTAGAGCACACGATCGGTCTCTTATTAATGAAGCCTATGCTAAGCCCTGTTCTGCTAAATACGACCATTGCATTTGCGCTCCAGCGGGTTAGTAGCTTACAGTAAGACTGAGCTGGCATACACAATGCGTAGCGAGGCATGAGAATATTTTGCTAATTGTACAACTTATCTGACCATATAGGCGGAAAACCTCCAAGTCCGTTCATGCTCAGCTGAACAAATATGAGTGTTTCTAAACACTATGATCTAAATATTTTGCTATTTCATGTTTACAATATGCCTATCAATCAAAATACTGCGATTTATGCAGTTTTACAGTAATGCATCACACTATTAATGCAGGACTATTTACACAAAGATAATAAACAAGCTTTTATTGCGTTTCTTTCTATGATAATATTACTTTTGTATGACATTCGCATACACTATATCGAACTATGGTTACCACAACAAAAAATTATGCAGTTATTTGTTCACAATGCTAAAGCTAACTTCATTTAATCATCAGGAGAAGAGAATAGTAAGTAGCAGGGCTTGACATTAACTTTGTCAACCCAGGCTCATTCTGAAAACGTACCTCCACGGATGTTTCCGGAGAACGCGAAATACGTCCCGGCGGCACGTTTTTCTGCAGTTTTTGTTTTCGCGAATCCGTTAGAGGTTGCCGTGTACGCTTTTTAAGATCTCAAATTTCCCTCGCAAGTGCCATTCGCGCCTGCTATTCTCGCGTAAACCCACCAGAGGCCGCTGTCGACTCACTTTTGGACAGACTTTCTGACTGACTGAGCGAACGATCGGCTGACCCACCCTCCCCCTTCCCTAAACCCAACCAATTTTATCGATGTACCGATCCCGATACTTAGATCGGATATCGGTTCGATATTGCATATTTTTGTTGGATCGGGTATCGGCCAGCTGGTACGGATCCAAATCTGATCTTGCGATGCGCTATATTCTGTGTGGGCCTAATTTATAAGCCAACAAAAGCCCTGACAGCCTATTATAAGTCACTAGAAAGTTGTCATGTAGACTATATCCCAAACGTTCTGAAGCCATTCTATAGTTTAATATGAAGTACAGATGAATATTCGAGTGGTTAAATTCATGTTCACTTCAGCGCTTCCATCTGCTGCGCCTGTCAATCGTTCTCCATTCATTCACAATTCAAACTGCGTGTGGCGTTCATGACAACACGAAAAACTTTCTCCAAGACTATTTGTTCCTGTTAGTTTAGATAATCAGTGGAGAAACAGATTTAGTTTTGCATTAAATGGGTTTATTTTGACCTGCAACATGGAGTTCATTGCTGTTTCTAAATCATGTTGCGCTGTGTCTGTTATCAGCAGATCGCATTCGCAACACTGGAGTAGAGAGGGTTATTACCCGCTCTTCACACACAAAGTAGGCCTACCTGAAACTTTAAATTAGAGAGGGTCAATAATACATTGGACAGATCCTCAAAGCCCTGATTTGATCCCTTTGTGCTGCTGTTTTGGAAGTGTCTGTAGATGCCTGGCTCATTGTGGTCAAAGTAGTTGATTCAATTATTAAATGTGAAACTGACGGGCGCATATGAATTGTTATTAACAGAAAAGTCATTTAGCCTAACATAGGCTACTCTGAAACTGTGAATATTTCACTGTCATTTTATTGATATTAATATTTTATTTAACAGGCCTGTTAGTCAGTTTGTGCGCTGAAGCAAATAAGCGGATCTTGTTTAGAACCTCACCTCAAATATTCTTGTTTATTTTGTAGATAACTGACCAACAAAAAATACATTTCAGGGCTCGGATTTAACTTTTTTACTTGGTAGCACCAGTGCTCCCAATTTCAAATATTCAGCACCAGAAAAACTTTAGGAGCACCCACCAAAAATGAATGAGCACCACAGCAAATTGTATATTAAGGGATTTATTGCATTTGAAAACAACATCATTTAGGACGAACGAAAAACAGAAACAACTATCTAACTAATGCTGTGATGACCAATTCCAAAATGAATTTCTAATAATTATAAAATATTAATGATGACGATGATGTTAATAACACTAACAATGACCTACATTTCTCATTATCATGGTGCCTTGATTGTGCTTGAATGTAAGTTGTGTGCTATAAAAAGTAAACCAAAATAAATCCATGGTTTGCATCAAACAAAAATGAAGCATTGCAGTAAGAAATGTTCATTTTGGACTAATGTTTTTATATTCATGTCAATTTAATAAATAATATTTCTGCTACAAAACAAACGAAAGACTATAATAAATCGTTCAATTCAAGGCTGAAAGCTGTAAAGCAGTCATCAGTAATTAATAGAAAAATAATATACATCTCAAGAAAGAATGGACAAAACAAAGGAAGAACAGTCTCACTTCTACCACTCTTTAAAAGTTTTGGTATCGGTTTGTGTTATTTTAAAATGCTCAGTCTCGTTATGCACTGATTTTCCTATTTCTCTGTTTGTGGAGTAAAGCAGGCGAGTCAGCCGGCCCAATATATGAGCGGGGCAAAGCAGGATTCTCACGATGACCACTGGCGCAATACCGTTCTGTCATGAGCCGCAGTTTCAGTTTAAACTTAGTAAAGGCGAGTTACTTTGCCGATGATGTTGACAGTGTTAGATTATACATTTAGCGTACATTTGCGCTGAACACACAGTGAATGCGACGCATCGAGATTCAGGTACCTTCTCCGAAAACACTCGATTGATCTCAACTGCCGGATCAAAATTCACCACATGATCACTGTCATTGGCGCCATTATTTGTAACTTTAGGTGGGGTTGGCTAACCTGTGTACTTTTCACTCTTTAGCCGTTTGCATTTCCCGCGGTCACAAAAGCTCCCTGTCATCTGACAGCGGAAAGCCTTGAGTATTGACAGCTAATATGAACCAATATAGCGGCAGGGAAGAGCGATTCAGCACGTTTTTAGAAAAAAATCAAAACAGGTCGCACTACAACCATTATATGCAGTCGCACAAATGCTCCCAAATATATTATGAGGTCGCATAGATTCAATTTCAGGCACATATGCGACCAAAATGCTCGCATTAAAATAACCAACAAATTATATTAAACGAAATTTGTTTCAAAGCGATAATTTTTCAGACAAAAAAAAATGATTTTTCAGACATGGTTTCAGTTTCTCCGTCTCAGTGAGTAACAGTAACTGAGTGAGTTTTGGCGAGGGATTATTAAGTAGATCTGGCCTCAGACGGTTTAGTTTAGTCTGCATGAAACCAGCAGGAAAATATCAGGCTTTGCTACAAGATTGGTTATTTTACCAACGATTAGGGTCAATAGTGGAAGCCTATTACAGATTTCGATGAAAAATCTTAATATTAAAAAAGAGACATAAGCTGGACAACAACCGATCATATCAATGTCATAACGAATGCTCAAATAATGTAGCCTAGTTTATAGAAAGCATCATGTTTTCAGTTAGATTGTGCCGTCTGTCATGTATAGTAGGTCTATAGGCCTGTTATTGTTACTATGTAAAATATACTAATGTCATTTGAGTTTCTCACCAGAACTATAAAAACTGTATTATGTTAAAAGAAAAAAAAAAGAAAAGAAATGAAAAAAGGGCACAGTATCAGGATCGTATCGGTATCGGTCGATACTCAGAATTTTGGTATCGAGATCGGATCGGTTGCCAAAAAATAGTATCGGTGCATCCCTAATGGTAAATCTCGTCTAGTCTGCTACAAAAAAAAGAAATCTCCTTGGGACTGATACGAACTTAACCACACAGAAATGCGTAATTGGGCTCTGGCATTTGCATTTGAATTGAGCCGTGTTTGGAAATGAGGAAAGGAATGAAACTGCAGAGACAGACAGAGCGGAGAGAGAGAGAGTGTGGGAGAAAGAGTTGTGTGCTCTGATTAAAATGGAGTAATGTGTGGAAGAAAGGCGGGGATGGTGGAGGAAGCAGGCGGAGGTTTAATTGGCTGATGACCTGTCCTACGGTGAAATCCCTAACCAGAGCGAACTGTCTTATCCATCTCTTCCTGTCACTGTTCATGGTCTCCACAATGTTCCTATATTGGTTATAAAACTACTTCTTGTTAATGCACTTTTAAGCTTCCAGACTTGATGCTTTTCATTTGCAGAACAAAAAAAAGGAGAAATTCTGAAAAATGTCCATGCTGCTCTTTTCCAATTTTCCATCTTTTTCAATTAAATTTCCTAGTAAATGCACAGCCACAGGTGTGCTCTTGGATTGGATCCCTTTGGGTTAAACACACAAGGAAGACTCGATGGTACAAGAGACAGGAAGTATCCCAGAATGCAAAGCGCGGCAGCTGTTAAAAGTGTCATAAGAGAGCACGTCCCGTGGTTGGTCACCTGTCCTGTCACATTCGCTCATTCTTTCCATTAATCAAAGCATACACACCCTGCTGTCTGCGCAATTCCTGTCACTTAGCCCGGGATAATGGTGTCATGAATAACCCACGATTGTTTCCCCTACTGTTTTTCTCCTCACAATCTTTATTCACACTCTCGCACTAAGTCTCTCTGGCTCCCGGCAGACATTGACAAACTTCCTGTCACCTTTTCCTTTCAGAGAGAAAGAGCGAGGGGATGATATAAAGATGGAGTGGGTTTAAAAGGAGGCAAGAGGAAAAAAAGATAGCAAGAAAGACACGTAATGTGACAATGACTGTCAGGTGTCGCTATCTCTGGGTCTTTACAATTAGAGAGGAAAAATGGAAAAAAGCAACATTCAAAGACATATAAGAGTGTCCATGAAAAAGGAAAATGGTTAAAAACTCATCCGCTACATACTTAGAAATGTACTCTTTATATTCATGCTAGTTTCAAATAGTTTTATTCAAATAAATGTCTGTTCTTTACTTCTTTGTGTTCTTATTTCAAGACCATTTTGAAGATACTTTTCAAGGTAAAAGTCCTTTCATACAAATATTGTAAAGTTTTTGAGTAGTCAAACCACAAAACATTTTACTACCGAAACCAACCAAGCAGGTTAAGAGACGTAACGTATTGTACACTATAAAAAACCAACCCAGGCTCATTCTGAAAACGTACCGCTACATACATTTCTGGAGAGTGTCAAATACGTCCCTGAAGGTATGTTTTTTTGTAGTTTTTGTTTTCGCGAATCCACCAGAGGCCACTGTGTACTCTCTCGTGAGTGACATTCGCGCCTGCTGTTCTCACATAAATCCACCAGAGGCCGCTGTGCACTCTCTCGTGAGTGACATTCACGCCTGCTGTTCTCACATAAATCCACCAGAGGCCACTGTGTACTCTCTCGTGAGTGACATTCACGCCTGCTGTTCTCACATAAATCCACCAGAGGCCACTGTGTACTCTCTCGTGAGTGACATTCGCGCCTGCTGTTCTCACATAAATCCACCAGAGGCCGCTGTGTACTCTCTCGTGAGTGACATTCACGCCTGCTGTTCTCACATAAATCCACCAGAGGCCGCTGTCAACTGACTGGCTGACTGACCAATCGATTGACCGACCCTCCTTCCCTAAACCCAACCAATAGCGTTTTCAAAAGCACCGATTGGTCAGCGCCCATCCACTTCCCTAAACCCAACCGACAGTTTTAAAAAGCAATCCAGAAAAAGACAAGCCCTCGCATGATTGTTGCTACATTTAAAGGATTTTACCACATCCTCACCCTGTTATTTTCGTGTTTATTTTATTGTTTGGCTTATTTTTTTGTCTTACCTACTTTCTGAAACCGTTCTTTGCCGAACACGAACCCCATTGTCGCGTCAACTCCTCTCTGCGTCTCAAGTGCGCTGACATACATGGCGAGCTACTGAAAAAACTGGTAACAGTGTTCCCATATGGAGGTAAGCGGTCAGCTGGTAAGCCGCCCCACATCGTTCGTTTTAAAGATGAAATGCAGCCATGCATACTTCTGCCTACATAATTTGCGATCTCCAGAAATGTATTTAGCGCTACGTTTTCAGAATGGGCCTATGTTGTAAAAAACACTTATAACATGGCCATCCCCTAACCCTACCCCAAAACCCAACCCTCACATGAAACGTCTGAATGTCAAAAGACCCCATAAAGTATTAATGCTTAATTTAAGTTATCCCATTAATTAATAATGTCCATTAATGCATAAATGATTTTAAGCATTTTAAATTATAAGAACACAAGGCATGTCCTCATAAACTAGCAGCACACCTAGGTAAGAGATGGGTAACTTCGGTCCTCGAGGGCCGATGTCCTGCAGAGCTCTGCTCCAACACTAATCAAACAAACCTGAACAAGCTAATCAGAGTCAAGATCACTAGAAAGCCATAAGCAGGTGTGTTTGATTGGGTTAGATCTAAACTCTGCAGACATTGGCCCTCCAGGATTGAAGTTGCCCATCTCTGACCTAGGTCATAGCCATGGCATTATACAATACCATGTCTCTGTAAACCACATAAACAAGCACACTTACACAAGCGCAATCACATACACAGTTTCAAAGAGGACAAACTATAGTGTCCACCAAATGAAAGCTAGAATTCATCAGGACAAGGACGCACCACTCGATAGGATTTAGAAAATAAGAACTCATGGGCACTTTGATGACTCTAATGACATTGGCGCTCTAAGACCGAAGTTGTCCATCCCTGACTCAAGTCATACTCATGCCATTATACAATTCCACGTCCCCGTAAACCACATAAACAGTTGCAAATAGAACAAAGAGGACAAACTACAGTCTCCACCAAATGAAATCTTGAAAGTAGAAGGACAAGGTCGCACCACTCAATTGGAATTTGGAAAACAGAACTCAAAAGTACTTTGAAGACTCTGGTGACAGTGGCCCTCCATGACTAAAGTTGCCCTTCCCTGACCCAGGTCATACCCATGCCATTATACAATTTCATGTCCTTGTAAACCACATAAACAAGCACACTTACACAAGCACGCACATATACACAGTTGCAAATAGAACAAAAAGGACAAACTACAGCCTCAGCCAAATAAGACTGAAATCCAGAAGCCATAAGATCACTAAAAAGCCATAAGCAGGTGTTTTTGATTAGGGTTGGATCCAAACTCTGCAGGACAGTTGTCCATCCCTAACCTAGGTCATACCTATGCCATTATACAATTTCATGTCCTTGTAAACCACTTAAACAAGCACACTTGTACAAGAACTATCACATACACAGGTGCAAATTGAACAAAGAGGACAAACTACAGTCTACACCAAATGAAATCTCGAAATTAGAAGGACAAGGACGCACCACTCATTGGGAATTGGGAAAACAGAACTCATAAGTACTTTGATGACTGGTGACAGTTGCCCTCCATGACCGAAGTTGCCCATCCCTAGGTCATACCCATGCCATTATACAATTTCATGTCCTTGTAAACCACACAAACACGCACACTTGTACAGGCACTATCACATAAACGATTGCAAATTGAACAAAGAGGACAAACTACAGTCTCCACCAAATTAAATCTCGAAATTAGCAGGACAAGGACGCACCACTCAATGGGAATTGGGAAAACAGAACTCATAAGCACTTTGATAACTCTGGTGACAGTGGCCCTTCATGACCGAAATTGCCCATCACTGACCTAGGTCATACCCATGCCATTACACAATTTCTCGTCCTCGTAAACCACATAAACAAGCACACTTACACTTACACAGTAGCAAATAGAACAAAGAGTCTCAACTACAGTCTCCACCAAATGAAATCTATAATACAACAGGACAAGGACGCACCACTCAATGGGAATTGGGAGAACAGAACTCATAAGCACTTTGATGACTGTGGTGGCAGTTGCCCTAGATGACCGAAGTTGCCCATACCTAGGTCATACCCATGCCATTATACAATTTCATGTCCTTGTAAACCACATAAACACGCACACTTGTACAGGCACTATCACATACACAGGTGCAAATTGAACAAAGACGACAAACTACAGCCTCAACCAAATGAAATCTCGAAATTAGCAGGACAAGGACGCACCACTCAATGGGAATTGGGAAAACAGAACTCATAAGCACTTTGATAACTGTGGTGACAGTGGCCCTTCATGACCAAAATTGCCCATCACTGACCTAGGTCATACCCATGCCATTACACAATTTCATGTCCTCGTAAACCACATAAACAAGCACACTTACACTTACACAGTTGCAAATAGAACAAAGAGTCTCAACTACAGTCTCCACCAAATGAAATCTATAATACAACAGGACAAGGACGCACCACTCAATGGGAATTGGGAGAACAGAACTCATAAGCACTTTGATGACTCTGGCAAAGGAAGAACCCGCTTTAGTGAAACAAGCTCCCCATAACCAATCAATATTCTCCCTTTGCTCAGTCACTCTTCACATCAACACCTGTGGGACGCTGTCCCTTTGCTCCGTCCACACTTCTCCAGCTCAATGAAGTCAGAAAGACACTTTAATAGATTTTCAAAACACCTTTCAAACGACAAAGCCCCAGCTGCAGTGAAAGCGCAGGTATACAATACACAACCCGGCGATTGATGGAGCCCCATTCACTGATTTGACAAACTGATTATCTCTCTGGAGCTTAAGCGCCGATCGATTACCGGATTTAAAAAGGAGGAAAGAAAGGATGAGTAAGAGAAATGAAAGAGAGAAACTTTCCATTGCCTTTAGATCTTGAATCATGTTTAATTTTAGATGAAGAGGACCTTCCTTTAAGGATTAAACATAGTGAGAGTGCTGATTACATAAATCATGTAACTGCACGGAGAGAGCACTACATGAATATAAAATCAGAAAGGTTGGTGGGGGTTCACTGTGGAAACACACTTCTTCCCAAATGTGCTATTTTGGAAGATAAAAAAGCACACTCCATGTCTGATGGTGCTTCCTAAAAATGTCCCAGAGTGAAACATTTTACTCATTAAAATGACCAGTGGTCCTGCTAGTTTTTTTATTTGCGGAGGGACTATCCATCAAGTGGGTGGCTAAAGCGATGCAGAGTCAATTATTCTGAGTTGGCCTGGTGTTCAATGCCACTTCCTGTCTGGTAGACAGTGGAGGACAGGGCAGCTTTTTTAGCCTCTGGCCACAAAGTACAACTGGGTCTGAAATGGATTTGTTACCCCACTCTTCTTTCGAGGTGTATCTTGCCCAGAATGGCTTGTTTATCAATGAATCCAAGTGATTTGTTGCTGAGGAATAAACAATAGCTGATTTTCAGCTGATGTTTTCTTTATATTAGACTGAAAAAAAAACCTTTATAGACAATTGCATGACATAAGTGTTTTTGGCTGCAGTGTTTTGCCTATTATAAATTAATAGATGAGTCTCTGCGCCATTTCAAATTATTCCCAGCACATTTCTGACATTACTGCACTGCCAAAAAGAATAGTTAGTGAATCTGGTTTTCATTTTTTTATTTTGTATTCATAATGGTTCCAGACAACTCAAGAATAGTTCAAATTTGCCATTTGTAGTAGCAATTAAGTAAAAAGTAAAAAAAAAGGAAAGTAAAAAAAGTTAAAAGGCACAGTCTTAGCATTTGCAAAAGTATGCAGGTAAAATAGAGCAGTCTTCTACTCTCAATAAAGCACTTCTCACGCAAGACACTTCTAAACCAAGTAGTTTTAGGAGTGATTTTGAGTGTAAAACCTAAAGTGAATTCTGCATAAATGAGTGTTTCATTTACGTCAGGTCACATTAGTGACATCTCAGTGAGAGTTCATGTGCAAAGGGTTCATTGTTGATGTTCTTAAGATGTATAAAGAGCAATTCATACAGTCACTTTGAGTCACTTTCAAATCAAGAAGAAGAAGTGAGCCTGTGATGCGGACATTTTAACCTTTAATTTATTTATTTGTTTGTTTGTTTGTTTGTTAATTTATTCATTTATTTATTTTATTATATTATATTTTACTTTATTTTTTTTAATAATTTATTTTATTTTATTTTATTTTATTTTATTAAAATCTATTTTATTTTGTTCCATTTTATTTTTTATTGCATTCTTTTTTATTTAATTTAATTTTTCATTTAATTTTTATTATTTTATTTTTTATTTTATTCTTTTTTGTTTTGTTTTGTTCGATTTTATTTTTTATAAAAAAAATTCTAATTTTTTTATTTATTTTTTATTTATTTTATTATTTAGATATATTTTAGTTTATTTATTTTTATTTTATCCTATTTTATTTAGCTTTATTTTAGTTTATTTCATGACATTTTTAAATTTAATTTAATTTAATTAACTTATTTTTTATTTTTATTTTACTTTATTTAATTTTTATTTATTTTATTTCATTTTTTTAATATTAAGAGAGAGTAAACAACGATGTGGACCAAAAAAAAGGAACTATGCCCAGATATTCATGTCTATAGTTACAACTATCGGAAACTAGATCATCTATAAAATATATAGAACTGGCCACCAATAAACAGAGATTTATTGATTTCAATTCAGGAAGTGTTTAGAAGACCAATATCTGAACGCTCTTGCTGAGAGCCTCTTATAAAGACGCTCTTATTGACTGACGTATGAAGCACTCCCAGAGATATATTCATCATGTAATCACACTATTTCTGCATTCGCTTTGAGTGACCTTTTATGAAATCAATATCCTTTTCCACATAGACCTATAAAGTCTTCAGTAACCCGAACACAAAAAAAGAGGTCCTCCTGCTGACTTTGGACTGCAACTTTTATTTCCTGGCATTAGCTTAATTAATTTCTGAAGCTATTCACAGATCCAATGGGCTGCGGTTCTAAAATAACAAGCGAGCTCTCTCTAGTGTAGATGTAGACCCCGGAGGACTTGACCTCTGCTTGTTCAGGGCCAGTCAAGTCCCATCTACTGTCTCAGGCACTGCTAAAATGAGACTGGGGACTTTGCTACCGGCCCCAAGATTCACAATTAAAATCCAGCCACAGAGTGGAGGACAGACAAGCTAAAGAAGCCCAAGTTATGGATAGAGGTCATAGAAGTAAAGAAAAATGAAAAACTGTTTTTTTTGAGGTATTTAATTCAGTTGAAGTCAAAATTATTATTAATTATAAGCGCAATTTAAAGACTTATCTAGTTTATTAGGTGTACTAGGAAATTTGGGATAATTAGGCAAGTTAATGGATAACAGTGGTTTGTTCTGAAGAAAATAGAAACAAATATTTAAAGGCTAATAATAAGGCTAATGATATTGACCCTAAAAAAGGTTTTCCTCAGAAGAAAAAATATAAACGTACTGTGAATATTTCCTTGGTCTGTTAAACAATGTTTGAGAAATATATAAAAACGAATAGGAATTTTACAGGAGGATAATAATTTTGATCTCAACTGTGTGTATATGTACAGTTGAAGTCAGAATTATTAGCCCCCCTGTATATTTTTCCTCCAATTTCTGTTTAACGGAGAGCAGATTTTTTTCAACACATTTCTAAACATAATACTTTTAATAACTCATTTCTAATAACTGTTTTATTTTATCCACCATGATGACAGTAAATAATATTTGACTAGATATTTTCAAGACACTTCCATGAAGCTTAAAGTGACATTTAAATGCTTAATTGGGTTATTTAGGTTAACTAGGCAGGTTAGAGTAATTAGGCAAGTTATTGTATACCAATGGTTTGTTCTGTAGACTATCGAAAAAAATATAGCTTAAAGGGGCTAATAATATTGACCTTAAAATGGCTTTTAAAAAATTAAAAACTGCTTTTATTCTAGCCGGAATAAAACAAATAAGACTTTCTCCAGACGAAAAAACATTATCAGACATACTGTGAAAATTTCCTTGCTTTGTTAAACATCATTTGGGAAATATTCAAAAAAAGAAAAAATAATTCAAAGGGGGGCTAATAATTCTGACTTCAACTGTATATACTGACTGTATATACTAGGAACAACAAATAATAACTTCACTTCTAGTTGATCATTTGGTATCAGAAGTGGCTTATATGAAAGGCAAAGGCCTCTAGATTAAACTTATTTTACCAGAATAAAACATGACCATGCCTTGATTTTTAATGATTTAATTAAGATAGTAACATCTGACTTTACTTTGACAAAAATCTTGTCACTCAACAGAAATAATGTACAGTATAGAATATAGAGTCATGGTGCAGTGGTGAAAGAATGAATTTTGTGTGTGACTCCCATGAGCTTGGAGGACTGCATCCATACATCTCTTCATAATAAAGTCATCTGGAATGGCAAAGAAAGCGTTCTAGCAGGACTCCCAGAGTTCATCAAGATTCTTTGGATTAATCTTCAATGTCTTACCCCAGACATGCTCATAATAATTATAACAATAATAATAATAATAATAACAATAATAATAATAATAATAATAATAACAACAATAATAATAATAATAATAATAATAATAATAATAATAATAATAATAATAATAATAATAATAATAATAATAATAATAATAATAATAATAATACATTTTATTTAAAGGCTCCTTTCTGGCTACTCAAGGACACTGTACAGTAAAACAAGAGCAATAAAACAACAAGAGAAACAATATAAAAATATACACAACATATTTAACAATATATAAAAATGCACATCAAATTATGGAGAACAAATATATAATTTCATATAAAATGAATAACATGATGTAACATAACAAGTAGCATAACAAGATCACACTCACGGTATTTCTATATTACTATTAAGAGTTGTTTTTTATAGCTTTTGCTGTCACACCACAGGACATATTTAAGGTACATTTTATTCATTCGTTTCTTTGGGTTTAGTCCCTTATTAATCATGCCTCGCCACAGCGGAATGAACCATCAACTATTCAAAATATGTTTCACGCAGCAGATGCCCTTTATAAATACATAAAAAAACCTGACCTAACTGATAAACTTAGTAAATCATTTTTATTTTCTCCAACATCAGACTTTTCTTCAAAAATAGTGTTTTACAAAAACATCTATATTTACTGCATATTTGTCAACTACCCATATATGTGCGTCACTGCACAAACCAGGCTTCTTCTTCTTTCTTTCTTTCTTTTTTTTACCTCAATTGCAGTAAGCTCCGAGCAGATATAACCTCGTAAACAACCATCTTTCACTCCAGAAGCAAAACCTAATAAAAACTCGCCTGCCGTTCACAGTTTGTTCTGTTTATATACAACAGATATCAGATATGCAAACAGCGACAGGAAAGCAGACAGGAAGAAGAAAATAACATTGCAATATATTGCAGCAACGGCGTGTTGGAAACGCCAACAAAAAATAAATCTTTCACGGAAATTGTAAGACTAAATGCATTGTTCAAAAACCATTAATATCAGGAATGAAAAGAGTGTCGAGGAGGAAAAAAATGCACGAGAGACTCCAATGAAATGTGTGAGCAATACAGACGAGAGAAGAAAAAAAGTGCGGAAGGAAGAAGTTGAGATGTCACCCCCGTTCAGGCTCGGAAACAATTATTCCCTTCTCCGCAGTTGCGCTAACTCTCTCTGGACCTCCGCTCAAAGTGTGGGGGAACCGGCTTGCTTTATGAAATCCACTGGAGACGGCTGCTGAAAATATTCAACTACGGACTGCTTCCGCAATAAGTCTCCGGAGACCCGGCACGGGCCTTTCTGTGGTCCTTTGGGAGGAGAAGGGGTCTGATAACCTCAAGAAGCAACAATTATTGTGGGACTGATCAATGGCACAAGGGTATGAAAGGACAGAACGCTCTATATTCAAACACTATCAGTGGAATTCCGTCGGGAGCCTGGCGCGTGTGCTACGAATATATACACCGTAGCCACAAAGCCAGACAATGGAGAGCTATCTGCATCATGTATCACTCAAAGACAACATTAAATCAAAGCTGATGCTGTTTAGCTTCATAGTCCACCTTCCTGGTCACACTGTGCATGACTCCCTGGTGCTTGTCTCTGTAAGAAAATGCTTTTCGTCTTGTTTCTAGTCCAAATATCGAAATATTCCTAAATCAAGAAGCAGTGTCCAGACTACAGCTGTCAAACTCAGTTCTCAGAGGTTAGTTCCAATGCTAATTAACCACATCGGAACAAACTAATTGCGTCCTTCAGACTTGATTGAAACCTAAAGGTAAAGCTGCGGTCACACTGGACTTTTCTCCCCATAGACTTCCATTCATAGACTGGAAATACAAGCTCGTGTGACAAGTTTCACAGATCGCTGCATTGGAAAATTCAAGCTTGGTGAACTCTGACCTGCGAAATCGCATCACTTGACTGCGTGAGACCAATCGAGGATCAAAACATGACCTCTCTGTACAGAATTTGAAAATATGGACCAATTGCTTGCTTTTTTAAATGTCTAATCATCTTGTTTGATCCCGCCCCTTTTCGCAGCACCGCACGACAGAATTTCGCAAGCTCAAACTCTAGTGTGACCGCAGCTTGAGTTTGATTAAGCAGGGTTGCAACTAAACTATGCAGGGCTGTGGCCTGAGTTTGACACCCCTGGACTAGACAATCAAACAATATTGTCTTGTTTTCAGAAATATTTCAAAATGAAGTGAGTTTTTCCTTAAAATAAGCAAACTAAATTACCAAATGGGTAATATAGGGTGTACTCACACTAGGCACGGTTGTCTTGAACTGTGCCTGGGAATGATTGTCCCCCTCCCCTCTTCCCCCCGGCCTGCAATCACACTGCAATTTTACCTTCTGAGCCTGAGCACACGTACATCATCAATAATACTCGCTCAGAATAATCAAAGAGCTTAGATTGACCAAGAGGCGACACTCAATAGAACGTTCTATTGCAACAGAAGCAACAGCCCCGCGATTCCGCCATTATAGAGTGAAAGCGATCGGCCGTCTATTGGATCATTGGAGCAGCTGCTTTGTTTTTTTTATTTATTTAAAAAGCGCATTAAAGCTGAGATACAACCTGAAAAACGACAACACAACACTTACTATTACAATCATCAAAACTTTTAATAGTTTATTTTACAGACTTATAATTAGGGTCAGAGGAATTTTTTGCTATTTCTGTGGAGAATTTAGGTAAATATCTGTGGATTTCTGCGGAATTATTTTGAGAGCATCATAACTAAAACCTTAATATATGAAATAAAAAATAATATCTTTTTAACTTTTATTTAATGTTTAAAATGCAAATCCGATTAGATTCACTTTATTTGGCAAATAAAGCAAGTCTCTCATTTAATATATCTACTAAAAGACAGAAAATATTACTGTACAAACTGCATTGCACATAAATCAGATGAACATTTTCATATTAGTCTATAATATTACTGTAATTAATTTAAAAACTGAACAAATATCGATTTACATACATGTACTCAAGTAAATAAACAGAATTAAAGATGGCGGAATTAAAGATCTGTGGAATTCTGCGCTCGCAGATTCCGTGTGGGCCTACTTATAATATGCTGTTGTTCTATTGGAATTTTCCAAAATGGCCGCCGCGCCATCTAGTGGCTGTTTCCCCAAATCGCACTAGGGTGTCGCCTCTTGGATGATTCTATGCTCTTTGGTACAATGGAGACTGCTTTAGTTATATTGTTTTGTATTATTTTGAACAGCTTCATCACTTTTGACGCTCAAAAATTTTCATGAAAGTCATCGCGCTGCACGTATTAGGAGGCTTGATGAAGGTGGCAGCTGATGTGCATTCAGGGGTTTGCACCTTTGATAAACTATATATGATGCTGCATTCACACCAGACACGGATGAAGCGTCAAGCGCGAGAGATTTACATTTTAAGTCAATGCAAAGATGTGACTAGACATAGACGCGAATGAGGCGGCGGGAATAACGTGAGAGTTTTGCGCATTTGATGTTCTTTACGTGCGAATCGCTCGAGTTGGAAAATCTGAACTTCAAGCCCAGTGGTTAGCACTGTTGCCTCACAGCAAGAACGTCACTGATTCTAGTCCTTACCAAGCCAGCCGACGTTTCTGTGTGGAGTTTACACGTTCTCCCTGTGCTCACATGGGTTTCCCCCGGGTTCCCTGGTTTCCTCCCACTGTCCAAAAACTTGCAACTTAAGTTAATTGACTAATCCAAATTGGCAGCATAGACATGCACCTAGTAAGTAGTTATCTCTTAAGAGCAATCACTCTCGGTTCATTAGCTACTACAGCAGGGGAGTTCTCGAGATCTACTTTAGCTCAAACTCCCCTCTCGCCTTGCAAATGGTAGGGAGCCCCGGGCTCGAGGATCTTATGAGCTCAGGGCTCTCTCCCGGGACAGCATGCCAAACAAGCTTTATAATCAATCATCAGCTAAGTGTGAACTCTTGAATGATTTTTAAAAGATGTGCCCCCAAATCTTACCCCTAGCCATACCCCTCATAAGGGGGTGAGCAAAAATCATACTAAAGCATACGAATGAGATCATACAAATGAATATAAGTTAGAAACAAAATCTAGAAGTTACAAACTGCGGTAAGACTGTGTTGGAACTGGGATATGATGTGGGAAAAGACAAAAGAAGGGGTCACCACCACAGGGTTCCTGGGAGCCTGGAGCTCGTCAGGTGATTTATGGGCCTGCTGGGCTTCCGTAGGCCGGACGGATTTTCCCAGTGGCACATCTACCGGAGTCGAAATTACAGCCTCCCCCCCTCTCCTCCCCGTTCCATTCCTTCTCCTTCCTTCAGTCAACATACGAACACTAGGGACGGCCAAATTATTCTCCCACTCTCTTGGTTCATTTTCAGCCTGTGTCCACTCACTCAGTCTCCCTCTCTTCAGCTGAACAACGAGGCCAACCTCCACCCCCCCTCACCCTCCTTTCATTTTCTCAATCTGTTCTCACTCTCACTCAATCTGAAGTAGTCTTAATAAGACAGTGCTCTTTCCTAGACGAGAGATTCTGACCTTCCCTGCCTGCCCATTTAATTGAAAGACCTGCATAGCTCCGAGTAGCTGCCATTCATTCACACTGTCTCCTTTTTGAGTCGTAACTCTTCTCCAATACCTGCAGTTCACTTCTGCCTCATAAAGTCACAGATGCTTTCTTTATTTGTCAGGTCTTTATTTTTCATTTGTTGAGCCTTATTTTTCCCCCTCAACGGATCGATATGGTATGAATCTCACTCCGTAGGAGTTGAATCCATATATATATATATTTGAGCCGTAAGGTATAATATCGTCTCTCAGATTCAAAAGATCCACTAACAATCTGATGAGAAACGCAGGCAGAATTGCTCATGGAGATATTGGTAGGAGCTCCACAGAGAAATGGCCCTAGAAATCTACTTTTCTCTTCGTTCAGTGGTCTATAAACTTCTTCTAGCCTCAGGCCATATTAATTAAGGTTCTGTTATTAAGCAGTCGGACGAGAGGCATGAAGTACAAAGACAATGTATCTTGGAGTGTTTAGTGGACATGTGCAGTGCAGTGGACTATAATGACTAATATTTACAAGTAAAATATGCACTTGAGTTAGGTTTAGGGCGAAGGAACACAATTTCTATGAATAAATCAATTCGAGAGAAGAGGATAAAATAATAATATTAATCTCCATTTAAGCCGGGGGTTTTCAAGGACCCTTAGATATGATGATCCCCTCTTGAATATCATCCACTGTAAAATAAAAGGCACACATGTAAAGGCCTTTCGAATTTGTGCTTAAAACACTGAAGTGTAATATTAAAAGAGACAAACAAAAACATCCCTGGATTAAATTATTAGCTTGTCAAAAGCGAATTAAAACCTAGAAGATGTTAGTATATACCAATGTGCAGTTGCGCCAACCTGATTTCACCAAGTAGGACATGTTCCTGGAATAACTTCTGTGTTGATCCTGGAACAACACTCCAATCAGCCAATCAGAATTAAGGGATACGTTTACCGTTTATGTTGAGTTTAGGCTTACGGTTAGGCTTATGCATTTCTACATGATTGTTATCCAACTATTATTGTTATCCAACTATAATTGCGAAACCAACATCACTACTTGCTATACACTTTTATACACATATATACTTATTTAACAACACACTTTACATGCCAATTTGCACATAACAGCTGCTCATATAACGTTGTATATAGTAATAAACACGTACATACACTTGTCAATTTGTATATTTGCACTCACTACTTACTTCTATTTTTTAAAATATATTTATTATCTGTTTTTTGTCCTGTCTCTGTAATGCTGTTGCACTGTAGAAGCTCTGTCACCAAAACAAATTCCTCGTATGTGTGAACATACCTGGCAATAAAGCTCTTTCTGATTCTGATTCTGATTCTGATTCCCCTCTGGTTTTGGGAATAATTTACAGTAATGGTTGGGTTTAGAGGGAGGGATTTAGTATGGATTACAATTTTGAACAAAAATTATGTTTCAGGATAAACATAGATGTTAATCCAGGAACATGTCCTACTTGGTGAAATTAGGTAGGTGTAAATGAACATGGGTATTTACTAATATCTTCTAGGTTTTAATTAAATTTTCAGAGTGTCAGTTCAATGCAAAAAAGAGAGGAAAAGTACATAATTTCAACATTTCATAAATTAATTTACTTTGACTTAATTACTATTTTGTTATTAAAGGTGTAGTATGCAATTTTGACACCCAGTGGCTGAACTAGGTATTGCATTCCAGGATTAAAACAAATGCAAGTGCAGGTTGTCAGATTGAGGACCAACAGAAGTGAGTCTGACAATCGAGCCTAAAGGCTGGTTTAAATCATGTTCAAAATAAAAGCAACGGCACAAGATAGAAATAATATTTTCTATATTAAAAGGAGTTTTGTTCTAACCAACACCTTGAATTGATATATTAGAAATGGTTTCTATTTCTTGCAGCTGAACAACAGAAAACTGACAATGATCACCTCAGGTACACCTCATGTGCTTTAGTCAGTGGTAAATGCTAATAATGTGAGTTGGAATGCCATTTTACATGACATTTATTGCCATACTACTGAAAGTAGCAGCAGATAGTTCACCTCAGATCTTGAAAATAAAATAAACCATTTGAAATTGAGTTTTAGAACTGTGACGCACTATTAGTGATTCAGCAAGTACATTTAATAATGTTCAAGAGGTTTATTAAGTAGTAATTAGAATATAAACCTTACCATTTTGTTGGAGTGCAGTAAGTGCACTATTCTGTGCTTCTGAATGGCTGTATTTAAATTTTTGTCATGTTTCGTCTGGTGCAAACAGCCAAATTGCTTATCACTGCAAATCTAATCATGAACTGTGTTGTTAGGACACGGGGTTACAACGTAATCTGCTCACCTAATGTTTACATTCGTAATATTTATATTATTTGCTAATTATTAACCTAATAATGTGGAACTCTGAATCTGCGTCTCATTTCAGAGTCTGCTACTGTCCACCAGAGGTCGCCTTTCGATGACAGACACGTGCTTTGAGAGCCTTTCTGAATGAATGAAAGACGTTGTTTTCCTACAAGGCAACCCGGGGCACTGAAATATAATTGGCTAAAGTGGCAGTGGGCGGGTTAAAAGAACCAAAACAAAGACAGCGTTTTGGCTCGTAACAGACATTTTCAAAGCAGAATAACTGACTTCAGCCTTGATTTTCAGATGAACAAGAACGTTCACGTAGCATGTTTCTTAAATATCTGCAAACATTTAGTATTGTTATGCTTTAGAAGAGGCAAAAACTTACAGCACCTTTAAATCAATGTTAAAATCAATGTTAATGCATTAATGAAATCTTTCAAATACGTAAATTTTCCACCTTTTTTGGTAGAACCAATGTTTTGCTACCCCTCTTGGGGTACAAACAGTCAAGTTTAAATAAAATAAATACATTTGCATAAATCAAACACAAATCTATAAATATTTTCAATGTTTATACTTGTCATATTTAAAATAAATCTCCATATTCCCTTCCATTTTCTTACTTATTGATTAATACTCCCAGCTCACTTTATAATAATGTTGTGTTTCACCCAAATCTTAAACCAATTCCAAATATTTTTCTCACAACCAGCAGTAAAAGTGTAAAACTTTATAATAAAGCATTCCTTAAACCTAGTTAACAGCATCCACAGAGTATCGTTGGCTGTAGTTTAGCTGGAACTGTGTTCACTCAGTTCAAGTGGTCTTGCAATGCCCAGCAGACCCCATGATGCCTCCCATACGAATTTAGCTCGGCATCGCCATCCGTCCACCACCAATTACCTCCATTTTTCCATCACATCTGCATACATTAGCAAATGGCGCGCATATTCACGAGATGCAGATGAACCCTGCCGATGGGCTCCAGGGGCGCTGCCTCCTGTCAAACGTATTGCAATTTAATACTCATTTAGGAGTAAGATCTGGTGGCACGCATGCATACTGGAGGAGAAGGAGGAGGGGTAAAGTGCGGCAGTTGAAACGAAATAGCCTTCTTTAACAGGATGGCATTGAGAAGCAAATGATGCATCTTCTCTTTCTTGTGTACCAGCGTCTCTTTAACACAGGTAATTAGAGCAGGCTTAGATTAAGCCGCACAATGGAGCAGAAAGAAGACAAGTGCAATAGGTTTACCCCTGCTGCATTCCGCTTCTTTACAATACTGACAGAAATCAATAGACACTCATGTAATGCACTTCGCAGCAGATAAAGGGTGGACAATAAAAAAGTGAAAGGAAAGAGGGGATCCACAAGAAGTGAAGGAGTGCAGGAGAAACAGCTAGAGCCATTTTCAAAGACATTAATCTCTTTGGGGCCATGGTTAGTGGTGGGGTACAGCTTTAGTGCTCATGTAGGCAATGCAGGTTTGAGTCCGACCTGCAATATCGCCAGCCTGATTTTACCAAGTAGGATCCTGCAACAACATCCCAATCAGTCAGTCAGATTCAATATTACCATTATAGACTGTGGCTGTCAGGAGTCTGATGCGCTTTAACAGAACCGCTCTGACTGGGTTCTGATATAAACAAAACACCATTGGCTGTTTTTGAAAAGAGGAGGAGCTCCTCTACTCTAGCCTTGTCTTCCAATTTCAGATTATGTCAAACATCAAATAAAAATACCTACTTCGAAGAACTTAATGACACATTTAAAGAGATAGTTCACCTAAAATTCAATCAACCCTTATGTTGAACACAAAAGAAGATATTTTAGAAAAAACTAACAAAAAAAACCCCCCATTAATTTCCATAATATTTGTTTTCTCCTACTACAGAAGTCAATGGTTTTCAGCATTCTTCAAAATATCTTCTTTTGTCTTCAACACAAGAAAGAAACTCATAAAGGTTTATAACCACCTGAGGAGGAGTAAAAAGTGAGTAAATAACAGTTTTTGGGTGAACTACCTCTATAAACATGAGTGTGATTGTGGGCCAAGAGTCATGGGGTATGAGCACAGGTAGGATAATGCATGTTGAGGATTTATTTACATTTACATTACATTTACATTTAGTCATTTAGCAGATGCTTTTATCCAAAGCGACTTACAAATGAGGACAAGGAAGCAATTTACACAACTATAAGAGCAGCAGTGAACAAGTACTATAGACAAGTTTCAGGTGTGTAGAGTCTAAGAAGCAAAGCATTAGTAATGTTTTTTTTTTTGAGAGAGAGAGAGAGAGAGAGAGAGTACAGTTAGTGGTATAGCCAGAGAGGCAGTTGCAGATTAGGAAGGAAAGTGGACACTAAACAGTTGAGTTTTTAGTGGTTTCTTGAAGACAGCAAGTGACTCTGCCGTTCTGATGTAGTTAGGGAGTTCATTCCACCAACTGGGCAGATTGAATGCGAGAGTTCGGGAAAGTGATTTATTCCCTCTTAGGGATGGAACCACAAGGCGACGTTCATTCACAGAACGCAAGTTTCTGGAGGGCACATACATCTGCAGAAGTGAGAGCAGATAAGAAGGAGCAAAGCCAGAGGTCGCTTTGTAAGCAAACAAATTATTTATTAATAATTATTATTTATTTATTATTTATTATTATTTAATATGTGAAATAAAAAAACTATATCTTTTTAACTTTTATTTAATGTTTAAAATGCAAATCCAATTAGATTCACGTTATTTGGTAATTAAAGCCTCTCATATAAGATTTTTCATTAAGATTTTTCATTTCATCTGTTAAAATTACAGTCAATATCGAAACTGATGAATCCACGGTGAGGTAAGTGACGTTATAAAGTACACTGCCGTTTCATTTGACGAAGTACTTGACTCGTGTCTTCGCATCCTTGGAAGTTCGTTCTTCGAAGTTTGAACCTTACAAGGACTTAAGTCTGAACTTTGCGCACTTAGTATTGAGAAACAGCCCCAGTCTTCCAATCTCATTTTTCAAACAAGTCAAACATCGAATAAAACATAAAACACATTACAAAGCATTTCATGAGAGCTTTAAAGGGATAGTTCACCCAAAAATGAAACAACGAAAAAAAGCTGGACACCTGTAACTAATGACATCTATAATATTTCTCCCATGGAAGTCAGCCATTTATTTATTTATTTATTTTATTTTTTATGTTCAACAGAAGAAACTCATAAATGTTTATAACCGACTGAGGGTGAGTAAATGGTTAGTAAATAAAAATTTTTGGGTGAATTATCCCTATAAACATTAGTGTGACTGTGGGCCAAGGGTCATGGGGTATGAGCACAGGTAGGATAGCGCATGTTGAGGATTTATTTAATATGTCAAATAAAAAATAATAACTTTTATTTAATGTTTAAAATGCAAATCCAATTAGATTCACATTATTTGGTAATTAAAGTCTCTCATATAATATTTTTCATTAAGATTTTTTATTTCATCTGTTAAAATTACAGTCAATATCAAAACCGATGAATCCATGGTGAGGTAAGTGATGTTATAAAGTACACTGCCGTTCCATTTGACGAAGTACTTGACTCGTGTCTTCGCATCCTTGGGAGTTCGTTCTTCGAAGTTTGAACCTTACAAGGACGTAAGTCTGAACTTTGCGCACTTAGTATTGAGAAACAGCCCCAGTCTTCCAATCTCAGTTGTCAAACATCGAGTAAAAAAAACACATTTCAAAGTATTTCATGAGAGCTTTAAAGGGATAGTTCACCCAAAACTGAAACAACGAAAAAAGCTGGACACCTGTAACTAATGACATCCATAATATTTCTCCTATGGAAGTCACACATTTATTTATTTATTGATTTTATTTTTTATGTTCAACAAATGTTTATAACCGCCTGAGGGTGAGTAAATGGTTAGTAAATTAAATCTTTTGGGTGAATTATCCCTATAAACATGAGTGTGATTGTGGGCCAAGGGTCATGGGGTATGAGCACAGGTAGGATAGCGCATGTTGAGGATTTATTTAATATGTCAAATAAAAAATAATAACTTTTATTAAATGTTTAAAATGCAAATCCAATTAGATTCACGTTATTTGGTAATTAAAGCAAGTCTCTGATATAATATTTTTCATTAAGGTTTTTCATTTCATCTGTTAAAATTACAGTCAATATCGAAACCGATGAATCCATGGTGAGGTAAGTGATGTTATAAAGTACACTGCCGTTCCATTTGACGAAGTACTTGACTCGTGTCTTCGCATCCTTGGGAGTTCGTTCTTCGAAGTTTGAACCTTACAAGGACGTAAGTCTGAACTTTGCGCACTTAGTATTGAGAAACAGCCCCAGTCTTCCAATCTCAGTTGTCAAACATGTCAAACATCGAATAAAATATAAAACACATTACAAAGCATTTCATGAGAGCTTTAAAGGGATAGTTCACCCAAAAATGAAACAACGAAAAAAAGCTGGACACCTGTAACTAATGACATCCATAATATTTCTCCTATGGAAGTCAGCCATTTATTTATTTATTGATTTATTTTATTTTTTATGTTCAACAGAAGAAACTCATAAATGTTTATAACCGCCTGAGGGTGAGTAAATGGTTAGTAAATTAAATCTTTTGGGTGAATTATCCCTATAAACATGAGTGTGATTGTGGGCCAAGTGTCATGGGGTATGAGCACAGGTAGGATAGCGCATGTTGAGGATTTATTTAATATGTCAAATAAAAAATAATAACTTTTATTAAATGTTTAAAATGCAAATCCAATTAGATTCACGTTATTTGGTAATTAAAGCAAGTCTCTGATATAATATTTTTCATTAAGATTTTTCATTTCATCTGTTAAAATTACAGTCAATATCGAAACCGATGAATCCATGGTGAGGTAAGTGATGTTATAAAGTACACTGCCGTTCCATTTGACGAAGTACTTGACTCGTGTCTTCGCATCCTTGGGAGTTCGTTCTTTGAAGTTTGAACCTTACAAGGACGTAAGTCTGAACTTTGCGCACTTAGTATTGAGAAACAGCCCCAGTCTTCCAATCTCAGTTGTCAAACATGTCAAACATCGAATAAAATATAAAACACATTACAAAGTATTTCATGAGAGCTTTAAAGGGATAGTTCACCCAAAAATGAAACAACGAAAAAAAGCTGGACACCTGTAACTAATGACATCCATAATATTTCTCCTATGGAAGTCAGCCATTTATTTATTTATTTTATTTTTTATGTTCAACAGAAGAAACTCATAAATGTTTATAACCGCCTGAGGGTGAGTAAATGGTTAGTAAATTACATTTTTTGGGTGAATTATCCCTATAAACATTAGTGTGACTGTGGGCCAAGGGCTATGGGGTATGGGCACAGGTAGGATAGCGCATGTTGAGGATCAGGAGGGCCCGTGCTGAGCTGAGTGCTGGGAAGAGCTGTTGTGGAGAGCCGGGATCAGGCAGCACAATGCGGGATTTACCGTGGAACAGAGAATGAGCAGCTCGCAGGAGTCATCCTCCACCCCAGGGCTGCTTTACACTTAATGTAACTCACTCTCCATTCACACAGTCACACTAATCCTGTTCCCAGCATAAACCTGTTAACACCATCCCGACATCCACACACGCGCGCACACAAGCTTCATCATTCTCTGCAACGTTCTGCTGCCGTGAAACAGAGCCAGTTCAAGGGCAGCGGCAGAGAGGACGAGGTGCGAGAATGAAAAATTAAATTAAATAAAACCAACAGTTCCTGCTCTCCAGGGCACAGTGAGATGCTAAAACTTGTGCTTCACACTGGAAATTCTTCCCAAAAGCAAACTGTAGGACAGGCTTGCTCAGATGTAGGTGTTGACTGATCGCTCACAATTCTTTCGCACCATTTTTTTGAATGAGTTTTTGACACAAAGAGCTTTTGATTTCACAATCGCTGCCTGTAAATGCAGCGTCCAACAAAACGAACAGCTTTGTCTTGTGTGTTTTATCACGTTTAAGGAATATCACGAAAGCGATTTCGTTTTTTGTGCTCCCAGTTTCAGCACAGCTCCAAACATTATTGATTTCATACAAAAGCTAACAGTGAGTTACATTTTAGACTCAATACTGCCTCAATTTCATCATCACAGCAGAACTGTTGCTCATCACATGGACCGATCGCTGTGTGAAGGATTTAGTCGCTTATGTTTACACTATACACTATTTACATTATAATATAAACAAATATTTATATTTAGTGATTGATTATCCTTCTATAAAAGGTTAATTCATTCAATAATGTTAAACACTCACTGTTAGTCAATGCAGCGTTTGTGCAAATTTAAAACGAATGACTGAGATAATCATTGACATTGTAATGGAAAATCAGTGTAAAATGCATTGTAGTTATCACTATAAGCAGGTGGGGAAATACTACTTTTAGTCAAAATACACAACGTCCACTAACGTTTAATCATTTATGGTTATTAAAAATTGTTTAATACCTTCCTTCAGTTTTTTTCCACCAGTTTTTTCAGTTTAATTTAGGCTAACTCATTAGCAGCTTGTATAGTATTGGTTGCTTGCAGTTGTGAGAGGGGACGGCATTTCCTAAATATAAATAACAGAAGATTTTGCGAGATAAAATAAGAATTCAAAATCAAGTTAAGCTTATGCAATATTAATACCTGTAAACGATTTTTGTAAATTACGGTATTTAACTGTAGTATGAACTTTTATTTTACTGTAGAACAGTTATACAGTGTGTTACTGTATTTTAAAGTTGTATTGTGAAAATTACTGTTTGTTTTACAGTAAATATATACATACAAATCTGTAAATACATATACAGCAAGATGAATGGTGCTGTAAATGTAAGTAAGTATTTTTGCTGTAACTGATTTACAGTAATTTACTGCCGAACTGCTGCTAGTATGTTGCTGTACATTCTACAAGAAATTGTTAACAGTGTATAATTGGTGAAAAATCCAAATTTAATTCATCATATCTTAAGTTAATTCTTAACACAAAAGCCTTTCTGTAATACGACCTGCAGGACTCCCATAGCTCCGTTCAAAGGGTCACAAAAGAAGCAGTGTATTTCTGAGAGAACGTCTCTGCCTTGAGCTAAGCCTGAAATAAATGCAGAATAACCAATGCGGAGTGTTCTGATTAGATCATTTTTACTTCCAGCTGCTCCACGGGCCGATCAATAGCGTCGGTATTCGGCAAGAGAGATTGAACAATAATTTCCCCTTGGATTTTCAATTATAGACTGCTAAACATCTGCAATAAAGCAGCCGGTTCCGGGTGGGGGAGCGATCCATCACGGGACCCTTGCAGGAGAGATGGGAGAGAGAGATAATACTGGCATCACGGCAGTCACACAAGAGCAATGCCCCGCCAGCGCAACTGCGTCTCTCTGTCAATTTCAAATATTCATCTGCTTCTGCTCACTTCTTTTCAGGTTCAGTTCTGCAGTGTATATCCATCTACTTGAGTAGTATCAAAGTTCCTTCAAGGCAAGTCATTTCACTCAGCGGCCATCTTTGCCTGTCAGGCATTCAGTTTGAATGGGGAATCATCAAATTCTCCAAAAATGCTTGCAATTAAATTTCATATTAGGATTCATCAATAACATTAAACAACAACAAGGCCCAATCCCACTTCTATTTTTGTACCCCTACCCTTTAGCAGTTTTTATTTTATTGTATTTATTTATTTTTTTTTAAGCATGATGGTAAAACACGAAGGCTGTTAGAAATGTATTAAAACATGCTTGTTTGTTGTTGTTAAATTCATAATAATGACAAAAATACTAATTTATGCATCTCTTGACTCACGTGTGCAGCCATGCTGCCATTGGGGTGGTGTATTCTGGGAAATTTTCTTACCCCTTGGTTTCGAGTGTGGTCCTGGTAAATCTCCATGTCAAGGGGTATCTAGCCCTTCCCCTTAGCCCTATGCCTTCAAGCTAAGAGAATAATAACTAATCATTCATTCATTTATTTTATTTTCGGCTTAGTCCTTTTAATTAATCCGAGGTCGCCGCATTGGAATGAACCGCCAACTTATCTAGCATATTTACGCAGCGGATGCCCTTCCAGCCGCAACCCATCTCTGAGAAACATCCATACACACTCACTCACACACTACGGACAGTTTAGCCTTCCCAATTCACCTGAACCGCATGTCTTTGGACTGTGAGGGAAATCAGAGCACCAAGAGGAAACCCACGCGAAAGCAGGGAGAACATGCAAACTCCACACAGAAACACCAACTGACCCAGCCTTGCTGTGAGGCGGCAGCACTACCTACTGCGCCACTGCGTTGCCTAATAATAACTAATATTATTAGTTATTAATAAAATATTATAATATTATTAATATAACTAATATTAGTCCATTGGTAAACCAACTGTGAGAGAATAGTGACTCATTTCTATTCACCTTATTCTCCGCGTACGAGCGGGCGCAGCCATTTGAATCATTTTGGCTCGAAACTTCCGGTCTCATTCACTTCCATTCATTTTTAAACGATAAAAACAGCTCGTTTTGCTGCTTGGTGTTGCAAACTGATATTTTCTTATTATATTATTCTACTTTGTCTGTATTGTAATGCAAACACTTGTTTGTAGAGTAAGTAGTTTGACCGTTTTTGCCGTTTATTATTCCTAGTCATTTCTCCCATAGGCAACTGAATTGGAAGTTCTAAAACAATCTCAAAAACGCACGCACTTCCGCATTGAAGAATAAGGTCAATAGAAGACATTGGCATTAGTTCAAATAAGAAAACGATGTGGGGAGAAGTCGTGTTTATAAATAAACCTCCATGTTGTAAGCACTTGTTGGTGAAATTTAAAGAGTTTGATTGGGAGTTTTTCAATTATATAATTACACAATAAAAAAATTCTAAACCACCCATATGAGAGAAATCGAAATTCGGGATAATATTCCAGATAGATGAAGTATTTATAAGAAATTTGGATTGCTTTCAAAACACTGTCGATTGGTTTCAGGGAAGGGGGTGGACAGGACAATCTGTGCTTTTTTAAAACTATTGGTTGGGTTTAGGGAAGGGGGTGGGTGGGTGAATCTGTGCTTTTTTCAACTATTGGTTGGGGTTAGGGAAGGGGGTGGGCGGGTCAATCTGTGCTTTTTTAACTATTGGTTTGGTTTAGGGAAGGGGGAGGGTGGGGAAAAATCGGTCGGTTGGTCAGTCAACAGCAGACGAAGTATTTATAAGGAATTTGGATTGCTTTCAAAACACTGTCAGTTGGTTTCAGGGAAGGGGGTGGGCGGGTCAATCTGTGCTTTTTTAAAACTATTGGTTGGGGTTAGAGAAGGGGGTGGGCGGGTCAATCTGTGCTTTTTTAAAACTATTGGTTGGGGTTAGGGAAGGAGGAGGGTGGGGAAAATCGGTCAGTTGGTCAGTTAACAGCAGATGAAGTATTTATAAGAAATTTGGATTGCTTTCAAAACACTGTCGGTTGGTTTTAGGGAAGGGGGTGGGCGGGTCAATCTGTGCTTTTTTTAACTATTGGTTGGGTTTAGGGAAGGGGGAGGGTGGGGAAAATCGGTCGGTTGGTCAGTCAACAGCAGATGAAGTATTTATAAGAAATTTGGATTGTTCTAAAAAACTGTCGGTTGGTTTCAAGGAAGGGGGTGGGCAGGGCAATCTGTGCTTTTTTTAAAACTATTGGTTGGGGTTAGGGAAGGGGGTGGGCGGGTCAATCTGTGCTTTTTTTTAAATATTGGTTGGGTTTAGGGAAAGGGGAGGGTGGGGAAAATCGGTCGGTTGGTCAGTCAACTGCAGATGAAGTATTTATAAGAAATTTGGATTGCTTTCAAAACACTGTCGGTTGGTTTCAGGGAAGGGGGTGGGCAGGGCAATCTGTGCTTTTTTAAAACTATTGGTTGGGTTTAGGCAAGGGGGAGGGTGGGGAAATCAGTCGGTTGGTCAGTCAATAGAGGGAACAGCAGACACGAATGGCACTCGTGAGAGAAATTTGAAATCTGAAAAAGTGTACACAGCAGCCTCTGGTGGATTCCCAAAAACAAAAACTCCAAAAAAAAAAAAAAACAGCTCCTGGAAGGTATTTGGCCCTCTCCAGAAACGTACATAGCGGTACATAATCAGAATGAGCCTGGGTTGTCGTTGGTAGTACCAGGTCTATCTCATTTCCGGCTTTCTTTTTCCTTTTCCTTCATGCTTCTAACTTTCCCTCTATTTCCTTCATTTGGCCGTATTTTAATTCTGAGCACTCTTTCCCCATTTAGTAAACTCCAGAGCATCACAGTTCGTCCGCAGGGCGCATATTAAACACGCTCGGAGCTAATAAGTCTGCAGAATGCGTGTTCTGTGGGAAAAGTAATCAGCCTGCCATCTACACAGGGGGATTTGGCTGTGTTTTTTGGGAAGCTGACAATGTGTGCCTTAGAGTTCTTTTCACTCCTTTCGTTTTTTCTTTCTTTCTCACAACCTGGTTTTAATTGCGCTGGCCATTTTGATGAAGTGTCGCGTAATAATGGAGGGAAACAACACTTAATGATCAATGGACGCTGTGTTTGACTATGCAGTCTGTGTGCGAGAGAAGACTTTCCCACTAGCCTTGTGTTTGATGTCAATTAAACATTGGTTCGCTTTTATTCATTTTCCGAGATGCTTTTATCCAAAGCGGCTTACATTGCATTCGGTGTTCAGTTCACGCAATCCTCTGGGAATGGCCATTGTTAGTGCGTTGCTGTACCGCTGAGTGTAATTACAAACCCTAAGGCAGATGAAGCTGTGCTCAGGAAATCAAAGGAATTTTAAAGGTTAAAAAACAACTAATGATCTATTATATTTGATTTATTCATGAGAAATGTTTAATATTTAAATTATTAAGTGGTCTGATTTATCTATCTATCTATCTATCTATCTATCTATCTATCTATCTATCTATCTATCTATCTATCTATCTATCTGTCTGTCTGTCTGTCTGTCTGTCTGTCTGTCTGTCTGTCTGTCTGTCTGTCTGTCTGTCTGTCTGTCTATCTATCTACACTGTAAAAAATGCTGGGTTCCACACAATTTCTTAATGTTGTCCCAATGCAATGTATTAAATTAACTTAATAATTTTTACTAATTTAAGTGGATTGAACATAAACAATTAAGTTGTCCCAAAAAAGCTGTCTGATTCATCTATCTATCTATCTATCTATCTATCTATCTATCTATCTATCTATCTATCTATCTATCTATCTATCTATCTATCTATCTATCTATCTATCTATCTATCCATCCATCCGTCCGTCCGTCCGTCCATCCATCCATCCATCCATCATACTTGGAAATAACGCATTTATTTTCAGACCACAGCTCTCAGAAATATTTAAATTTGGGCCCTTCATGATGAAATGTTTGACCACATCTTGTCTAAAGGTTACGCTTGATTGAATTATATGAGAATGTATTTTATCACACATTCAGAGTGATTTTCAATCTCATCACAGTCCTCCAATGTACTGTAAGTACATTACTGTAAATCAATTTTCTCTTTTCTACAAACTGAAGGATAAGACACAATTACAGGTCAGAGAAGCTTATAGAGTGAACTTGAGAGACATATAATTGAAGTTAAAATTATTAGCCCTCTGATGAATTTGTATTTTTTTCTTTTTCAAATACTTCCTGAATTATGTTTAGTGGCAAAACAAAAGAGTCATTATTTCTTTAAGTTTGGCTGAAATAAAAATGTATTAAGACATATTTTCTTTATATTTAGCAGTTGGCCACTGAACAAACTATTGTTGTCCAATTACTAGTTAACCTAATTTACCTAGACTGTAAATTGTAAAATGACTGTAAAAAAAATCCATACATTAGTAGTTTTTAACATATTTTGTGAAGATTTTCCCCATTTACTTTTGCTTTTGAATTGCATAAATAATATCCAACAACTTTTAACCTTGAAAAGTTCGAAAAAGGTGACTTTTATAACCATTTTTAATAGTTTAAAGTGATATATCATCTGGGTTGGTGTTGTACTGTTTATTACACTACAAAAACCTTGTAATAAACTGCCATTGCAATCTCTGTTTTTCTATAGACTAATTTCCCTCTATATATTATTTCTTATATATTATATTGTTTCAAACTACTAAAACATCAATAATGTCTGAAAATGTCTGAAAATGTCAATAATATCTGTTAAAAGTCTTTTTCAATAAAGCCTAAGCTGGTTAGCTGGTTTTAGCTGGTTGACCAGCCGGTTTTAGAGGGGGATTGGCCATTTCCAGGCTGGTTTCAGCCATTTCCAGCCTGGTTTAAGCGGGATTTATATTTTATTGTATCTTTCTTACTTAGTTAGTAAAGCTTAAAATGAGGTATTTTACCTGCAAATTTAGTACCAGAAGACATAATTTAATGTATTTGTAATAATTTAATTTAATTGAACAATTTAGGTGTAATGACTTGTTTTAGGTTTGCATGTATACTTGTTCTTTCAGTGACAAAATACAAATCTGTGACAACAGAATAAACACAATAAAAGCTTTAGTCAATGTTTTGTTTTGAGCTTTGAAGCTAACCCATATGCTAATAAATGCATAAATATTGGCTAAAGACCATTTCAAGCAAAAACGTTATCCTGATTTACATTTCCAGGCTGGTTTCATCCATTTCCACCCTGGTCTCAGCTGGTCAGGCTGGCAAATGGCCAGCTAAAATCAGCTTGCCCAGCTTAGCCAGGCTGGTCAAGCTGGTATTAGCTGGTCATTTCCCTGCCTGACCTGCTAAGACCAGGCTAGAGATTGCTAAAACCGATCTGAAAATGGCCAAAACCCCTCTAAAATCAGGCTGTTTAAACTAAAGCCTAAACTGGTTTAAGCAGTTGCATTTCAGCAGGGCTAAACTTGTAAGATAACCAGTAAAGTATTATGTAGTGTCATCATGGCAAAGACGAAACAAATCAGGGTCCCACTTTATATTAAGTGGCCATAACTAACATGTACTTACACAGGAATTAATAGTTCATTACAATGTACTTACTGTGTAAATATATGTATTTGCTGTGTACTTATACTTGATTAAATACCTGTATGTAATTACATCTGTAACTAACTTCTGTAATTACGTTTGTAATTGCACTGTTGACCATCCCTTACACCTTAACCCACTCTTAAACCTACCCATGCCACCAAACCTGTCCATAACCCAACCCCTATCCCAACTCAAGACCACCACAAGTGTTCTCAAATACAATATGAACACAGTAAGTACATTGTATTTAATTTTTGATGCAAGTACATATCAGTTAAGGACACTTAATATAAAGTGGGACCCAAATTAGTTATTAGAAATTAGTTAAACATAAAAATTATGTTTAAAAATGTTGTTTAAAACTTGTAAAATGTTAAACAGGACTTGGCAGATGTTTAAAAAAAGAATTAAAATGTCACAGGAGGGTTAATAATTTAGACTTCGACTGTATATGTAATGTAAACTATCTAACTATTAAAAAAAGACAAACAGACATCCAGAACAACAGAATGCTAGGTCTGTACCCATGAGTACCAGCACTGCCTCTAGAACCCTCGGGTCCAACTGAATTCCGAGTGTGATCAGGGTGCAGAAAAGCCTAATTCCTTCATGGATTTGCCGGGCTGAGATTACGCTAATTTGATCCACATGTTTGGTGCTAGTGTGCGCATGAGAGATAATCCCTAATCCGCAGCACACAAATGGGTCATTAACAGAGCCGAACATCTGCTAAATGAAACTACCTGTGTGCGGCTGCGCGTGATAAATGCTGTGGGTGTGTTAGCGTTAGCCTAGCGCCGCTAAAAATGACTAAATGCTGCCGGAGTAGAAGTGTGTTTATGTGTGTGTGCGCGTGTGGTCCGTGTTTTGAAGCCCCAAACACATCCACAAGCATTTATTTTCAGCTTCTCTCGCGTCTCCCTCGAGTCAGGCCCTTCTGAGGCGCATTGATTAATTAAAGGTGAGTGATTTCTCATCTTTAAGAGCTTTAATTACACCGGGGAGATCGCGCAAGGACAGGAGGGTCGTAGCCACAGTGCTGCAGTTCATCATGCCGCCGTGGGGGCCGACGTCAAACACACACACACATACACACCCTCCGGCCTCCATTCAGCACGTGTAGCTTCAGCTCCACACAAACATTGCTGTTTATCCCACAAGCACTACAGCAGATAAAGACTATTCAAGAGTTAAACGTTGCTAAACATTGATTAGCATTTTGTTAGCATGATTCAAACATGAATTACCATGTTGCTAGCATGTTTCTAGCATGAATTAGCATGTTAATGCTTCTAGACTTAAGAATTTTGCGGATATTTGGATTGGAAACAAGACAAGTAAGAAAAGCACATTGTATAGGAGAATAAAAATAAATAAACTAGAGTTTAAAGTTTGAGGACAAGCTTTATAGTTGCTTGAAAAAGCGTGTGAAAGTAGATTATTTGCTTTGAAAAAGTATCAAATAATGTTTAAGCTCCCTGCAGTCAACAATGTAACCACTGTAAAGACTGAAGGTAGCCAGTAAAAAGCTTTAAAGTTGATCCCTGTGTTTGTGGTTGGTAATATCATGATTCTAGCACGAATTAGCATGTTGTTAGCATAATCATCCCTGCTGAAAAAAACTGCTTAAACAAGCCTAGGCTGGTTTTAGCTGGTCGACCAGCCTGGTTTTATAGGGGTTTTGGCCATTCTTAGTTGGTCAGGCTGGAAGATAACCAGCTAAAACTGATTAACCAGCCTGAAAGGGCCCAAACTCCTCTAAAACCAGGCTGGTCGACCAGCTAAAACCAGCCAAGCAGCTTAGGCTGGCTTAAGCTGTTTTATTCAGCATGGATAGCGTAAATAAGCATGATTCTAATGAATTAACATGCTATTAGCATGTTACTAGCATGTTTCTAACATAAATTAGCTTGTTACTAGCATCAATTAGTAGGTTGTTACCATGATTACAACACGAATTAGCCTGTTTCTAGCATGTTTCTAACACAAATTAGCATGATTCTAGTATGAATTAGCATGTAACTAGTCTGATCCTAGCATGAATTAGCATGTTTCTAACATTGATTAGCATGTTGTTAGCATGATTCCAACATGAACTAACATGTTGCTAGCATCTTTCTAGAATGAATTAGCATGCAAATGCTTCTTGATTTAAGATTTTTGTGGATATTTAAACCGGAAACAAGACAAGTAGGAAAAGCACAGTGTATAGGAGAATAAATAAATAAACTAGAGGACAAACTTTGAGGACAAATGTTACGGTGGCTTTAGTTTGGAAAAGTATCAGATTGGCTAAAAGAATGTTTAAAATCCATGCAGTCAACGATGTAACCACATTAAAGACTGGAGCAGGCCAGTAAAAAGCTGGCCCCAAAAAATTGATCCCTGTGTGGTTGGTAATAGCACGATTCTAACATGAATTGGCATGATTTTAGCATGAATTAGCATGATTCTAGCATGCTTCTAGAATAAATTAGCATGATTCTAACAAATTAGCATGTTATTGGCATGAATTAGCATGTTTCTAGCATGAATTAGCATGTTGTCAGCATGATTTCAACATGAATTAACATGTTTCTAGCATGTTTTTAACACAAATTAGCATGTAGTTAGCATGATTCTAGTATAAATTAGCATATAACTAGCATGATTCTAGCATGTTTCTAACATTGATTAGCATATTGTTAGCATGATTCCAACATGAATTAGCATGTTTCAAGTCTGAATTAGCATGTACATGCTTCTTGCCTTAAGACTTTTGTGGGTATTTGGATTGGAAACAAGACAGGTAAGAAAAGCAGAGTGTAGAGGAGAATAGAAATAAATAAAAAATTAAGTTAGTAGTAGAACAATGTGGAGCTACAATGGAGTGATGGAGCTGATAATGAAGTGCTGGTGTTGTGCGGAGGTGAGTGGATTCAGAAAGCTGCTCCGGCTCGGCCCGGGATCCCAGCTGTCAGATGCCACAGTGACGAGACCACCAGCCCGCTCCGGCTGACAGTGACACCACGGGCCACCGAAGGGCCAGCTGGGCTCGTGTCGATCTGACAGCAGCCCTGCTTCCCTGACAGGCCCTGACAGCCCGCACTCTCTCTCTCTTTCCTCTCATCCTCTCATTCTTGCCTTCTCTCACTCTTTTTGCTCTGCTTGGAGGGATGATACAGCGTTTTTTTTTTCATCTTGCGCACTATGTGCCCACACCTCTATTTTAATGGTGAGAGCAGCGTCTCTCCTCTATATTCCAGTCACTTTCCTTTTCCTCACGCACACACACTCACATTCACAAACAATGAAATCCAAGTTGTCAAGAGTTGGACGACTCTCCCATGAGACTGCAAAAGCCAGACTTCTCCTAATGACTGCTAATGTTTGTTTTCCACAGTTTGCCTACTTAATTCAGGTTGCCAATAAAGCTAATTTGAAAACAGAAGGGCGAATATCTTACAAAAAACAAGTTCAGGTCCCAGTTCACTTGGGTAGAAGTGAGAAATTAAATATTTTACATAAATAAAATGATGGCGTTTTGTTTTAGGGCTTTTCCCTCAGCATTTTCACATTATTTTTATGATGATATTGATAGTTAAGTATATCTTGTGGTGGAATTTGAGTTTTGTTCTTGTGTTTGTCTATATGGTGATGTGTGTTCTGTAATTTACAGTGTTCTGTTGGTGACTTCAGAATAAATCAGAATATATTTAAGGCAAATTAAAAGCAGTATAGCATAAAATAAAAAAGCACAAGGATCAATGTATAATAATGTAAAGGTATAAATGTTACCCTATACAGAAATGTGTTTAACTAGAGATTTTTAAAGAATACATGCACTCAAACAAAAACATCTATATACAAATCAAAAATATTTACATAGATATTAGAATTTAAACATACATATTTATCATATACTTATATATTTTAGATCTGAATTCAAATGAACATTTTGTAAACACATGTAACCCCGCTGATCCTACACCACCCAACCCGCTCTGAGCTGGGATCGAACTGGTGACCCTCCGCATAAGAGTCAGTTGCTCTAAAAGGAGGCTAAAGACCATGGCCTCAGTATAGTACAAATCCATATTATATACATACAAACTTCTATTTTGGATGTGTTTAAACACAATTCATATTTGCCCAGCACTGATTATTTTATGTCTTTTACACATTTTTAAATTGTAATAATTTTATATAATATATTAAAATATATTTAGAATCTTGAATGTTGAAATTTTGAATAGTAAAGTATCAGTTAAAGCTGTTAAAATCAAAGAAATGCACATACAAATTTTAATAACCCCTTTAAAGGGTTAGTTTACTCAAAAACAATTATCCGTCATCATTTTATCACCTTTTTTATGGTTGACAACAAAAGAATGTTGCATAGTATTTGTTTTTCCTACTATGGATGTCAATGCTTTCCGTTTCCAACATTCTTCAAAATATCTTCTTTTGTTTTTAACAAAACAAAACAAAAAAAAAAATCAAACCAGTTTGAAACAAGTCAAGTGTAATTCAATAATGGGACAATTTTTATTTTTGGGTGAACAATCCCTTTAATTTCCCTTTAAGCTAAACATAATTTAAACAAAGTTTCTTATAATTTTTGAAAGAAAAATAACCTACACTGTACAAAATGGAGGGTTCCACACAATAATTTCAAGTTGTCCCAACACAAATCAATTAAATTCACTCATTTGCTTACCAATTAATTACTATTTGTTTATTTATTTTGTTTTTTTTACAAATTTAAGTTGATTAAACAAAAACAATTAAGTTATCCCTAAAAAACCTCAGGAATTGTGTTTTTTCAGCTCATTTTAAACACGTATTTTGCATAAGCAGCGAAAATATTTTTTGGAGTGTATGAAAAATTATGTGAAAAGATGTTTTGATTCCTTCAAAAAGCAAATATATAAACTAAATTAATTCCCAGTTCATTCAGAAACGACGAAAAGCTCCGCCAGAGCCAACATGATGCTGCCCTACTGTTCAGTAGAGTCTTTTAAAGCTGAAGACAGATTCACTTTAAAGACGCCTTGAAGGCAGAGAAAATCCAGCCGTTGGGACTTCTTTTCATCAATCACCTCCTTCCAAGCCTGGAATAACAACACCTGTCGATACAGTATTTAGTTATGCGATCACAAGCCTCTAATTTATTTACATTCATAATATATTTACGTTTTCATCTGACGGCGTAATAAATCGCAGGTGGCCGACAGAGTGATCCGATGATTTAGGGCTCAATTCAAGAAGCAGAATTGGTTTCCGCCGAGCTAATACATCAGAAGGGGGGAATTAAAAGGTGTGGCGGATGAAAGCTGAACCTGGCAGTCGGGCTACTACCATTACCAGCTCAACGACACATCGCTCATGCCAAGCCAGCGCCCGCGACAGAGACCGATGGAGGACAGCGAAAGCCGTAAATTACCAGCCTGATCACTGGATGATACTGAAGATGGAGCTCTGAAAGGGTAAACAAATATAGAAGAGATCAACAGAAAGCATGACCTTGGACTCTTTCCAGGAGATATTTTCCTGCACGAGATGTTTTATTCAAAGAAATCACATTTCCCTTGATCTTTTGAACATATAAGAGGTTTTCTGAAGCTTTAAAATAAGTTATTTACTTATTTAATACACTTTATTGTCCCCAGTGGGAAGGTTTGTCACATTTGCATACACTGAACGAAACAGACATAACACAAACGTTCGAAGAAAAAAATGACATATTTAAAAGTCTAATTTATGTAGGTAGAAACGATTTCTAACTTAGTGGTTAGCACTGTCGCCTCACAGCAAGAGGGTCACTGGTTCGAGTCCCAGTGTTTCGTATTGAAGTTTCGTAGCTTAAAGCTTTGAGATTATATCTTCTGTTAAAATAAACAAACAAACAAATAAACAAATAAACGTATAAACAAATAAATAAATAAATATTATCGACATACATAGTAAAAAAATGTTCACACTCAAGTCGTTCCAAACCTTTTCGAGATTCTACCCAGCAGGCACAGGACGTCGACATGTTGCCAGATTAACGTTGTACCCCAACATCGTGGAGACACATTTGTTTGGAAATGAAAATCGGGGTGATGTCGGAACCAAACTTCAGGCTGATGTCAATTTCCAACGTCCAACCTAAAATCAATCAAATATCAATGTCTAATGATGCTACAGCTTGATGTTGTGTGGACGTTACCACTATGGCGTCAATTTTGGTTGCCATACCTGACGAATAAATGTTAATATGACGATGGTTTAAAATGTTGGCTCGACGGTAGATTTCAGTCACTTTTCAACATAACCTAAAATCAACCAAATATCAATATAATTTGATGACGTTATTAGGCGTAAAAATAACGTTCTTCTTAGACGCTGGCTCTAGACATTGAATTTTGGTCACTTGACATCACAACCTAAATCGAACCTAATATCAACGTCTAATGATATGTGGACGTTACCACTATGACATCTATCAGACGTTAGATTTTGTTTGCCATACCTGAAGAATAAACGTCAGTTTTTTGACATCAGTATGAGGTTGGTTTAAGATGTTTGCTCGACGGTGGATTTTGGTCACTTTCCAACACAACTTAAAATCAACCAAATATCAACATTATTTGATGACGTTATTGGGCGTAAAAATAACGTTCTTCTTAGATGCTGGCTAGACATTGTATTTTGGTCACCTAACATGAAGGCTTAAATCTAACCAAATATCAACATCTAATGATGTTACAGTTTGACGTTGTGTGGACGTTATCACTATGACATCTATCAGTCGTTGGATTTTGTTTGCTATACCTGATGAATAAACATCAGTTTTTTTGACATCAGCATGAGGTTGGTTTAAGATGTTCGCTTGACAGTGGATTTTGGTCACTTTTCAACACAACCTAAAATCAACCAAATATCAACATTATTTGATGACGTTATTGGGCGTAAAAATAACGTTCTTCTTAGACGCTGGCTAGATATTGAATTTTGGTCACCTAACATCACGACCTAAATCTAACCTAATATCAACGTCTAATGATGTTACAGCTTGACGTTGTGTGGACGTTATCACTATGACATCTATCAGTCGTTGGATTTTGTTTGCCATACCTGACGAATAAACATCAGTTTTTTGACATCAGTATGAGGTTAGTTTAAGATGATCGCTCGACGGTGGATTTTGGTCATTTTCCAACACAACCTAAAATCAACCAAATATAAACATAATTTGATGACATTATTGGACGTAAAAGTTACATTCTTCTTAGACACTGGCTAGACATTGCATTTTGTTCACCGGACATCACGACCTAAATCTAACCTAATATCAACGTCTAATGAAGTTACAGCTTGACGTTGTGTGGACGTTATCACTATGACATCTATCAGTCGTTGGATTTTGTTTGCCATACCTGACGAATAAATATCAGTTTTTTGACATCAGTATGAGGTTGGTTAAAGATGTTTGCTCGATGTTGAATTTTGATCACTTTTCAACACAACCTAAAATCAACCAAATATCAACATAATTCGATGACGTTATTGGATGTAAAAGTTACGTTCTTCTTAGACGCTGGCTAGACATTGAATTTTGGTCACCGGACATCACGACCTAAATCTAACCTAATATCAACGTCTAATGATGTTACAGTTTGACGTTGTGTGGACGTTATCACTATGACATCTATCAGTCGTTGGATTTTGTTTGCCATACCTGACGAATAAATATCAGTTTTTTGACATCAGTATGAGGTTGGTTTAAGATGTTTGCTCGATGTTGAATTTTGATCACTTTTCAACACAACCTAAAATCAACCAAATATCAACATAATTCGATGACGTTATTGGATGTAAAAGTTACGTTCTTCTTAGACACTGGCTAGACATTGAATTTTGGTCACCTAACATCACGACCTAAATCTAACCTAATATCAACGTCTAATGAAGTTACAGCTTGACGTTGTGTGGACGTTATCACTATGACATCTATCAGACGTTGCATTTTGTTTGCCATACCTGACGAATAAACGTCAGTTTTTTGACATCAGCATGAGGTTGGTTTAAGATGTTCGCTCGACGGTGGATTTTGGTCACTTTCCAACACAACCTAAAATCAACCAAATATCAACATAATTTGATGACGTTATTGGACGTAAAAGTTACATTCTTCTTAGACACTGGCTAGACATTGAATTTTGGTCACCAGACATCACGACCTAAATCTAACCTAATATCAACGTCTAATGATGTTACAGTTTGACGTTGTGTGGACGTTATCACTATGACATCTATCAGTCGTGGGATTTTGTGTGCCATACCTGACGAACAAACGTCAGTTTTTTGACATCAGCATGAGGTTGGTTTAAGATGTTCGCTCGACAGTGGATTTTGGTCACTTTTCAACACAACCTAAAATCAACCAAATATCAACATAATTTGATGACGTTATTGGGCGTAAAAATAACGTTCTTCATAGACGCTGGCTAGACATTGAATTTTGGTCACCAGACATCACAACCTAAATCTAACCTAATATCAACGTCTAATGATGTTACAGTTTGACGTTGTGTGGACGTTATCACTATGACATCTATCAGACGTTGGATTTTGTTTGCCATACCTGACGAATAAACGTCAGTTTTTTGACATCAGCATGAGGTTGGTTTAAGATGTTCGCTCGATGTTGAATTTTGATCACTTTTCAACACAACCTAAAATCAACCAAATATCAACATAATTCGATGACGTTATTGAACGTAAAAGTTACGTTCTTCTTAGACTCTGGCTAGACATTGAATTTTGGTCACCTAACATCACGGCCTAAATCTAACCTAATATCAACGTCTAATAATGTTGTGTGCCCCCTGGATATCTACTGTTGAAATAAATAAATAATGGTTTTCTCCTCAACCACAAAATAATCATGGAGGCTATGCATAATTGAGCGAATATGTTTGGCAATCTTTTGTTTTTGCTTGTGCTTTTTTGTTGTGGTTAAATTAATATTTCTATGTATATGTGTATGTATTTATGTGTATATATGCATACACTTATGGAATGGATATATACTGTACAGTATATGCATATGTGTGTACATGTTGTGCAAGTCATCAGAGGGGGAAAGCCCCACCCATTAGTGACAATCTCTCCCTCATTAGCATAGGATGTTAGTCTTCCTTTAAAAATCTGCCACTATGCTGACACACAGGCATTTGTAGCTCCGCCTTCTTTTGAAAATAACAAAATCTCATTCGAATTTAAAGCGACAGTCACCAAAATAGCACTATTAGGATCAAAGCCTAAAAGGGGCAGTTTCAGAGAGTTATAAAACCTTATTTGTGGGGTATTTTGAGCTGAAATTTCACGTCTAGTAAACAGGGCCCTCTTTAAATATGTAGTTTGAACAAGCAGCAAAAGTCAGTTTTCTGAGTATACTATTTTAAACACAATCCATATGATGACAATGTGTGTGGTTTGTGTGATGAGGTGTCGTGTCTTTGCTGTGAACATTAGACACACACACTCATAGGTGTCGACGGCTGACCCGTTTGACTGATGGTCCTCATGGCTCTCATCATGGCCGTCATTGGCCTCTAGGCAGGGTGATAAATTCTGGCCAGCGGTGGGGCGGCAGAGAGCAGGTCGGACTGATCGTTTCACAATCAGCAACTCAGCGAGGAGCTCCGGTCAGAACAAATGGCTCCAACGCACTCCGGACCTCCGGGGTCAACCTGTCTAATGAACTTCCTCAGCATACAAGAAGAGGTCGAAGCCTCAGGTGTGAAGGTCGTGATGCATGAATCTTTTCAATGACAGGTGAATGTAACGCTGGACAGACTGTCACACTGCGCCAACCAAAAGGAACAATCACAGAATTTACTAACACCCTGAAACGGAAGAGTGTTGCTGTGATGGTTGAACCAAAAAATGAACAAAAACTCATCTTTCTTGTGTTTGGAAACCCATTTTTACTTGTGCAATGTCATAACAATCCAATGAAACAAGAAATTCAGTGTTGGAAAAACTAAAATGTTTATTTATAAAATTCTGATTGCTAGCAAGCAAAAAAATAATTTCAGATGTGCAGAAAATTGGCAATACTTGTGGTAAATAACAACAATAATAATAATAATAATAATAATAATAATAATAATAATAATAATAATAATAATAATAATAATAATAATAATAATAATTCATTCATTCATTCATTCTCCTTCGACTTAGTCTTTTTATTTATCAGGGGTCACCACAGCAGAATGAACTGCCAACTTATCCAGCATATGTTTTACGCAGCGAATGGCCTTCCAGCTACAACCCAACACCGGGAAACACCCATAGACTCTCACATTCACATACACTCAAACATTATGGTTAATTTAGTTATTCAATTCACCTATAGCGCATGTGTTTGGACTGTGGGGGAAACCGGAGCACCCGGAGGAAACCCACGCCAACATGGGGAGAACATGCAAACTCCACACAGAAATGCCAACTGACTCAGCCGGGGCTCGAACCAGTGACGATCTTGCCACTGTGCTGCCCAATAATAATAGCAATAATACTATAATAGTAATAATAATAATAATAATAATAATAATAATAATAATAATAATAATAATAATTTTATTTTAATAAATTTGTTTAAAAAAAAACAAGCAAAAGCCTAAAATCTGTTTGAATGTATTGGCAAAACAAAACAAACAAAAAAATAACAAAAAATACTAACTAAACTAAACTAAAAACAAACAAAAAACAAAACTAAAAAGCCAAACAAACAAAACAAACAAAACAAAAAAAAACTAAACAAAACACAAAACAAAACAACAAAAAAGCAACAAAAACGAACATAAAAAAAACTAAAAACACACAAAAAACAACAACAAAAAAACAACAACAAAATAACAAAACCAAAAAGCTAAAAAACAAAAAAAACAACATACAAAAACCAAAACAAAACACAAACCAAAAATCAACAATAAAATCAAAAGCCCCCCACCCCAACCCCCCCAACCCCCCCCACCCCAAAAAAACCTAACAAAAAACTAAACCAAAAAAAAAATACAAAAAAATAAAAACAAAGCAACAAAAATCAATAAGCCACAAAACTAAACAAAAAAACTAAAAACACAAAACTAAACTAAAAAAACAACAATAACAAAAAACAAACAAACAAAAAAACACTAAAACCAAAAAACAAAACAACAACAAAAAACAAAAATTCTCTGCACTGCCTGACTAAATGGTTTATACTCATTTATAATATATTTTTACTATAGCTTCACATTATTAAATAGAAAACAATTGTATTTTACTATATGACTTTCTAATATGATAGGACCAGAGGGGGCCAATTCGGAGCACTCACTCTGGTCCAAATAGAACCAAAACAATCCATTACAATTGGCTTAAGATTGGCAACCAAAATTTGGGACATTGCAACCTGCACAGCCAGGGTAGTTTAAAAAAATGATAATAATAAAAAAAAACTTTCTAATATGTCATAAATATTTTACTTAATAACGTTCACTTTTCTTAATAAGCAACCCAAAATGGATAAAATCAGTCCTGACCTACATATTATTTCCTCCTCAAATATCCTATTTGGCTCCAAATCATTACATATTACGGAAAGAAAAAAAATGTTTTGATTGTCAATCCACATAGTCTTAATACCTAAAAGTAATGCTGTGCTCATGCCATGCTGTAATTAAAGTAATTACCATAATTACTAGATGACAACCTGGGATGTTCCACTCTGAGCTCTTCACATCCTCGAACTTGGAATTATGCGTTTCCACAGGAACATAATTTACGGCTGAACGAATTTGAGTAATTTGAGCACCTTAATACAATAAGAAATAGTTGGTATGCAAACTCAATAACTGCATTAATAAACATACAGTTTTAAACAGTTCATATTAAGAGCTGTATTTACTTCACAGCTACTTGATCAGTTTTAAAGTGCTAGTTGCATTATGGCGTATTATAAATCTGTATAATATATACTTGTAGTACACAAAAATATATATTAGTATAATATTCTATTTTATTATTGTATTACTGTACAGTATATTGATCATGTATATATATATATATATATATATATATATATATATATATATATCAGATTTTTGATCATGAACATTAACAGTCACAGGAATGATCAAAGAGAATTATTGTGGAAGAATTGCTTAAAGGAACACTCCGAGTCTGGCTGAAGCACTTTTACCTTAGCTAAGCATAAATCATTGAAACAGATTAGACCATTAGCATCTTGCTCAAATAATAATAATAAAAAAACAGTTTATATAATTTTCCTATTTAAAGCTCTTTTTGAATTCATTCACTTGATCTCCGGGTCTGACAAAAGCACTTTAAGCTTAGCTTAGCATACATCATCGGATTGGATTAGACCATTAGCATCTCGCTCAAATAATAATTTTAAAAACAGAGTTTAGATAGTTTTGCTATTTAAAGCTCTTTTTGAATTCATTCACCTGATCTCCGAGTCTGGCTGAAGGACTTTTAGCTTAGCTTAGCTTAGCTTAGCTTAGCATCAATCATTGTATTGGATTAGACCATTAGTATCTTGCTCAAATAATAATTTTGAAAAAGAGTTTACATAATTTTCCTATTTAAAGCTCTTTTTGAATTCATTCACCTGATCTCCGAGTCTGGCTGAAGGACTTTTAGCTTAGCTTAGCTTAGCTTAGCATCAATCATTGTATTGAATTAGACCATTAGTATCTTGCTCAAATAATAATTTTGAAAAAGAGTTTACATAATTTTCCTATTTAAAACTCTTCTTGAATTCATTCACCTGATCTCCGAGTCTGGCTGAAGGACTTTTAGCTTAGCTTAGCTTAGCATCAATCATTGTATTGGATTAGACCATTAGTATCTTGCTCAAATAATAATTTTGAAAAAGAGTTTACATAATTTTCCTATTTAAAGCTCTTTTTGAATTCATTCACCTGATCTCAGAGTCTGACTAAAGCACTTTTACCTTAGCTAAGCATATAAATTGAAACAGATTGGACCATTAGCATCTTGATCAAATAATAATCTAAAAAAAGAGTTGAGATACTCTTCCTATTTAAAGCTCTTTTTGAATTCATTCACCTGATCTCCGAGTCTGGCTAAAGCACTTTTAGCTTAGCTTAGCATAAATCATTGAAACAGATTAGACCATTAGCATCTTGCTTTAATAATAATTTTAAAAAGAGTTTAGCTCATTTTCCTACTTAAAGCTCTTTTTGAATTAATTCACCTGATCCCCGAGTCTGGCTGAAGCATTTTTAGCTTAGCTTAGCATAGATAAAAGAATTGGATTAGACCATTAGCATCCAGTTAAAAAAATGACCAAAGTGGTTTGATAATTTTCTTATTCAAAGCTTGACCCTTCCGTAGTTATATAAGACTGGTGGAAAACGAAAAGTTGCTATTTTCTAGGCTAATACGGCTAAGAACTACATTCTCATTCTGGCATAATAATCAAGGAACTTTGATTCCACAGCAGACGTAATGATATTATTCAGATTCAAACTGGTCATGCAAGCATAGAGCTTGGTTCTGGGGACTATTTTCAGGTGCTGCATAATATCATTATGCCTACTGCAGTCATGTCACAGAAGAAAGGTTCCTTGACGAGATTACGAGATTATAGTTCCTATATAGTTCCATATAAGGCTAGAAAATACCAACTTTTAATTTTTTAACAGACTTAGTACACAATGTAGCTACAGACAAGTCAAGCTTTAAATAGGAAAATTATGAAAACGCATTGGTCATTTTTTGAACAGGATGCTAACGGTCTAATCGAATTCAATTATCTATGCTAAGCTAAGCTAAGAGATTAGGTAAAATTAGCTCTTTTTAACATTTTAAAACTATTATTTCATCCTAAATATGCTGACATTTTGAGTAAAAACTGAGAAAATTATTAGTTTGTAAGTCACTTTGGGTTATACAAAGGATGAATGAAAGGGGTCAGACATTTAAATTACGGTAAATAGTGAACATCAACTTTAATTTTCAAGAATTCTCCCACTTCTTTGCAATTGTTTTTGTTTTGTTTTGTTTTCTAGGCCAAAGAAACATTTTAGTATCAGTGCATGATGCAATTCAGAAACCATGATCAACACAGACCTATAGCAGAACATTTGCACTACCCTTTCTGACACACACACACAGACATGCACATGCAGTATTTGCCTGTTAAATACAGGTATTCAAAGCATCCATTAGTGCAGGCATTTTAATTCCTTAAAGGAAGCCTCCGGTAATAACAATGTAAGGCCACTGCACCTTTGAATCATTATAAAATACAAGGATATTAATGCACTATCTGTCTGAAAGGAGGAGACGCGAGGAGAGAGGTGGAGGAGAGCTAAAGACAGACCCTGATGTGAGAGGGCAAACAAGCACCGAAGGCGCCTTTGTCGCTGAAATACGTTGCAATTAAAATAATGGAGTGCGGTTCACGCGCTCACCCTGTTATTCTCCAAAACTCTTTCACTCACACAGACAAACGCAAAAAAAAAAAAAAAAATCAAGGGCATTGTGTAGCGGCGTCGAGCTGTGCTGTTCTCCTTGATGATGCCACTGCTTAGCTCCTCAGTGGAACTATTAAATTCCCTGCCTACAAACACACACACATAGAGGAGACTACAGGGCAGCCACACAAGACACAATAATTGCTACCGAAAATAGATTTTAAGAGTTTTATCAGATTCCAGCGGGGCTGCGGAAAGGACATTTTATCAGTCATCATAGAAGCCTTGTGGCCTGTTCCGAATGCCGTCCTGACAAAGACATTAAAAACCCTGTTAGCATGAAACACTACACCGGAGGTTTTCAATTATCTCAAAAGCAGGACAAAACATTATTAGTAGTATTGTTTGCTATGATAAGACCAGTAATAATCATCACTGCTAATGCTCAAGGTTAAGGGCTTTTTTAAAGCAATCACACTAAATAATTTCATCAGGCGGATATAAAAAAAACAAACAGTCCCGAAGACCTGCATTCAATCAAAGAAATGTTTTTGACACATATTTAAAATGAGTTCAATTAACTCAATTCTTGAGGTTTTTTTTTTGGGAAACAACTTAATTGTTTTATGTTCAATTAATGAAGTTAACTTAATCAGGATTGTGTGGAACCCAGCAGTTAGTGTTGGAATGTTTAAATATTAACATGAAGGATCCTACCATACACCCAAGGCAATAAGGCGCAAGACGTGTTTCTATGACGTGTTTCTATTTTCGGACCATAGGTACGTCCCTTATGGAACACTATTATGCACTTACACACTCAACAGCATAGTATATGTATGTAGTGTCGTCCCAAATGGAACACTAAACTCACTTTTTACCAAGCGGAAATTCAAACCGTTTCCCTGATGACATTTGCCGGTTGCCAAATTAGCAAAATAAATGAGCAAACTACCAAATAATACCCGCATGAGTATAACCGCATTCATCATCGGGAGGCGCTATAATCACTCTCGTAGGAGAATTTAGCTTTCACAATCCAAAATAGATAAAGGTATCCAACGCGTGCGCCCGATAGCTCCGCCTCTTCCGCTATGTATGCAAAGCTGTGGTCGTTGAGTGTGTGAAGTGTCCATCATTACACACTTTATTTTACCGGTTGAATGAGTGCATCATCCGGGTAATTAAAGTGCACTTACTATTTGTAAAGTTTTCAGTGTGAACGCTACTTACACTATTTATACTACAAAATGGCATAGAATAGTGCATAAGTATGCGATGACCTCATAATTTTCCTGTTTTCCGCCACGTTGTTAAAATAGCAAAAAGTAAAAGTGAAAGTAAAGAATGAGGAGGCTCATTCTCTCATTCTTGTGCTGTAGATGCTCTGTTTAACTGTTTTCTCTCTAGTGAAGTGTTCAGTTTTTCCACTTACAAAGTCCGGCATGTAAATAGCAAATGCGCTGTGGTGAGACGCAACAGACTCTTAAAGGGAATGGGAGATGAGACTCTGATTGGTTTATTCTCAAAACACACCTATAACTCATTAATAGAATAAGCTCAACCCTGTTAGACCATGCGCCACGGCGCAAAGCGGATTTTTCCGTCCTTAAAATAGCTTAAAAAAGTGGATTCTAACACTCCCTTAATGCTTTTGCGCCCTGCGCTTTAGACTTTGCTCATAGATCGTTAAAATAGAACCCAAAGTCTTATAAGTTCAGACTTCGCAAGTTTGATATAGAAAACAAACTCCTGAGGACATGTTGGGTAAATCTTCAAAGGGTACAGTGTAGGTACTTTTTAACATAATTCACAACCTGGCTACGCTGTTTCACTTTCTTAAAAATAAAGTGAAAACATATAAGGATCTGCCTATTTTCATTTTGATACTAGCAACTTAACAGACACCAAAAATGTTGAGGCGTCGTGTAGCTACATATTAATATGACTGTCATCTTCACTATATGCACATTTATAAAAAAGAAACTGAGCCTAACCTAACTGGCTCCTTTAATTTTCATAAAAAAAATCGAAACATACACTGTCTTTTTCACTGAATATCAGTTTTAATAATCAATAATGACCATTATAAAAGTATAACGTACAATAAGTTTATACAATATAGGAAATAAAGTCAAGCAACCAGTTAAATGTGCTGAATCAGTGTATGTGGTTACATAAATTAAATATCAACCTAACTTATCTTTGCACTCAAATCATGTTACCTGAGAACAAGTAATAGATTCAAAAGACCGAAGACGGCGAATATGTCATTAGATAAAGACAACAAGTTGAATTAAATATCACGTTTAACAAATATAGTGAGATTAGATGCAGTGGTAGATCCTTGATGAACCATCCGACGTGCGCTGCTCTCACCTGGGGTTCTGTGCACAAAGCATCCGCTGACGCTGCAGCTCTTGCCAGAGTGTGTGTGGGGTCACCTGATGTGCATTTCCAGTGGTGTAGTGTGAATGAAGAGCTGTTCAGAAACGCTGGGTGAAACGCCAGTGTGGATGCGGATAGTTTTCATTCTAAAATGCTGTTTAAAGCTAAAACGTATTAGTGTAAATGGGGGCTTAGTTGGCTAACGATGGATTAGTTGGCTAACGCAGCCCTGGGCAGGTTGTTTGATTTGGGGGGCGTTCATTCTCCCTGTTCCGACAATTGAAAAGCGGTTGTTCCTTCCACCACCTGGTGGATATTGCATAAAGCAAAGCACAATTTTTTTTTAAACAAGCATGTTCTTAGGGGTCACGATTAACATGAAACCCCGTTCACAACCTGTTTTATTTCTATAGAGTAATGTTTTTTAATTTTTTTCAGAATTCAATGAATAAATAATACATTAATACATTATTAAAATGCATAATGGAGGAATTACAACAATTTTGGAGCACAAAATGTATGTATTCATTAAAAAAAAAAAAAAAAACTTAAATGGAGTTTGCAAGTGAACATTTTTATATCCTCACAGTTGTTGGTCCTTAAATTTCTGACAAACCCTGTTTATCGAGCAGCTAACCTTTACAGTTTTACATTGTACAGACTTTACAACATGCCGATTCACTTTAGATGGACTAAAAGCTTTCAACAGCAGGTTTTTTCAAAAGTTTAACCATTTTAACTTTATCAAGAGAAGTTTGTAGGGATATTTAAAAACAAAAATTCTGGGCTGAAGCCGAAAATTCTGAATGAACTTGGCTGAAAAGATTAAACCCAAACGTGCTTTGTAATAATATCTTTTAAAATAAATAAACAATAATAATAATAATAAAGTAATTTTGTAAAACTTTTAAATTGAACCCAATAACCTAAATTATATTGATAGAAATAGCCGCATTTTATAGACACAAAAACTGTTTAGGCATCCTTTTACAGCGTTGCCATGACAGCACAGTAGTGCTATTGCAGCAGGATCAAGTATACTACATATGAATGTCCTGTCGCTGTGTTATTTGAGCAGATGTTGCCTTTCCGGTGAGCATGTGTGGTTAATGTATAGATCTAGAAATGGTTACATGAGTGAAAAATGTATCTTTTTTTAACTTTGACAATGATGACCACAACATAGGCGACAATGCACTCAGCTGTCCTTGGACTTTGGTCAGCGGAACAATAAGCCAAACTGCCCCTGCATGGCATAAGCCATTGAAATGAATGGGAAGATAGCTGCTTCAGACCACACAAGGACTACAGCTAGAGAGTGAAAGATGGTAAAGTCTAGAAGACATACAGCTGCGGATACTCACATCAATATAGCACACATTTTGTGACACTTTATAACAATAATTGATATTTTAACATTAAAATGAGTGGTTGGCGTTAATAAAATACAATTTAATAGGAAATTGAATAAATAAAATTAATGGTCATACTTTAATTTGATGGTCCGTTTGTTGAATTTAAGTTATATTCCATCTACATGCCAACTAATCCTCATAAGATTATAAGTAGACTGTTAGGTTGGGGTTAGAGTTTTAACGTATGTTGACATGTACTTGCAAAGTTTCTTATAGTAAGTTAAATGTCTGTTGAAGGAGCAGTATTAACAGATATTAAATAGACTGTCTACTAATATGCAAATGGACATCAAAATAAAGTAGTACCATTTAAATAATTACAGTTTTTACATTACTGTGATGGTTGTGGTAGGGGTAGATGTTAATAAAATACAATTAATGAGTAATTAAATTGATAATATAAATAATTCTCATTAACTTCTGGCTGCAGCTGTATCCCTGTCCAGCAACAACTGTGAAAGTTAGAGTGGGGGGAGGTGGGGTAGGTTTAAATTTAATTTAATGGAAAATTGGTTGCCACATATTTTTGTCTGTTTCATTATTAGCCGAAAAACAAGAATGCAATTTTGGTCGATCATTTTAACTGGCCAAACATCCCTAGAAGTACTGTACGTCTTTGCAAATGTGTGATTTCTAGAATATTGTATCCTTATGATGTCGAACTCATTCAAGTCCCCTAAAAAGGCAGGTCGTCCATGAAAGACAAATATAGGAGAGGACAGGATGATGAGAAGAATCCCATTGGTCAATCAGTTCAACACTACAGCTGGATTCAACCCTCAGTTCAGTGTAGAGTAAACATCTGTATCTCCACATACAGTGTCTTCACATTTAAAAGCATTTGGACTAATGGCCCGTTTCGACTGAATGGTACGCTACGGTTTGGTTTGGTACACTTTTATGGCTGTTTCCACAGTCAAGAGATACCTAAAAGCGAATCGTACCGTACCCACTTTTTGGGTACCCTTTGCAAAGTGTATCTAGCATGACAAAAGGGTACCTAAGGTGAAGCTAAATGCGCAGCTAAACGCTATTGGTTTACAGAGATACATCACTTATGCATACACAAGCAGGAGAACGAAAAAAAAGAAACCGCCGTTTTTAAATACACAGCCGATACATTACACTGTAATAATATATACATATAACAACAGGCCATAGTCGACCCAAGCTCAAACAAACCTCGCCGTTGTCTTGATGAACAGCCAAAAAGCCAAGAATAACCAAATCTGCAATGTCCTGTTTTTGTTTCATGAGGTCGTCTAAAAGTGCGAGCGGTTTCACTTTCTCCAGAGAGCTCGCCGCTAGTCTATTTTTGAATAACAAACTTCTTGAGCTCATTATTGATTATTGAAGTGCTTCTGACACCCGATCCTTTTAGAAACGGACAAACAGTGAAGTGTGAAAAAACAAAGGAGAAGACGAAAAAACAAAGGAGTAAATGATTGTTTCAGCAACCTAAAACATGAACAAAGTGCCAGATTTAATTATTATCATCCCCTTTTGGACTATTATGAACTGGAAATGATGGAAATACTCTCTAACAGAGGTTACATGCGCTGATGAAGATTAAAGATACAGATGAGAGGTTTGCACTGACTGAAGCTTATATGTTGTGTGTTGTTTTAAAACCCAAATAAGGACTAAATGTATGCTGTGTGTAGTTTTTTCTGTAATTGGTAACATATCAAAGACCGTAAGTGGCAGTATGTGTTCATATATGTTGCATTTATTCATTTATTTTATATAATTATATAATATTTTAATAATTTTATATAATTACAGTAGGCTATTTCACCCTATCATTGATCTGCAGTTATAATCAAATTATGTTCAAAGGAATGTTAGTAATGAGCATTTGTACACAAGTATTTATGTGTATAAAGCATATGTTTTGTGAGAAGTGCTTCTCATATGATATGTGAACGACGCGTCCAGCTTTACTTAGACATTTTCTTGAGCGAGAATGACGTTGACTGAAACTTTCTGTTGTACACCACGGCCACCAAAAGAGTACAATTGGTACCCTTTTAGCAGTGGAAACGCAAGCCTGTATATACATTTGTTTATATGGTTACCAACGTTCCTCTAAGAAGCCTTAGGAAGACATACAGTGGAAAGACAAGAATCAAATATTATTCGAGTTAATCATTTTGGGGTCAACTTAAAGTAAACTTCAAAATCGACTTCTTAGTATTGATAAACTTTAAATAACTCATTATCTGCCTAATGAATATTAATATACCTTAAGTGTTTATTTTCGTGAGCTACCGACTGGGTGCTTAAATATTCATTTGTAAAAACTTCTTGTTTTCCCCAGCTGCAAAGCAGTAATTACTCGCCAACCTCAAAGCCTCATATATGGAATTTTTTTTAACGCACACAAAGTTTTGCATGAATTCATCAAGCATTTAGATTAATAACACTCAGAAGAAGCTGCGAGAGAGAAAGAGAGAGAGAGAGAGAGAGAGAGAAGCAGTGAGATGGATGGATGGTGTAAGAGAGGACTGCTGAGGAGGGTCTTTATCACTCACTGCCGCATCTCTGTTTACCGCGCTGTCATTTCCTTCTCACGCCACATCCCTCACCCCTGACGCGCAACAATACAAGGAAATATTTAGCCGCGATGATCTCAGCCAAAACGACTGAATATTTCATGGGTGATGGAGCCTTTTTAATATTTCAAGAGCAATTAATAAGGCCGCGTATCACTCGTCTCTCTGAGAAAATGGCCACGGTCGGATGTCAGCTGTGGATGGATGAATGAGAGTTTGGCTGTGTCCGAAATCGCATACTTCCCCTTCTATACACTTTGTGAAAAACAGTACAGTGCGTGAGCCAAGTACTACATCTGAATTCATAGTATTCGAAAAACAATAGGCAAGAAGTAGCTGGATGACCTACTACTGGGTTTCTATCGTCTCCACTTTTAGAAACGGACTTGGAAACTTTCCTTCGCTTGTTCCCAAGGGAATCCCTGCTGCCATTTTCAAGTGTGTTCCACTTGAAGTGGATGAGGGAAGCTTACATGGACATACCCTTGATACCACGATTTTGGACAAGGGAGCCAGTCGGCTTCAACAGTCTACAGTTGGTGCATGCCAAACCATTCTGCGCAGCACAAGCCATTGAAATGAATGGGAAGAAAGCTGCTTCAGACCACGCAATCACTACAACTGGAGGAAGAGTAAAAGACAGAGTGTATTTTTGGTTGTTTCTCTCATTTGGCTGAAAACCAAAGATGACATTTTGGTGGATCGTTTTCAGTGCTCGAAAATTTTGTTCATCCATAGAAGTCGGTCTTTCCAAATGTGTGATTTCTAGATTGTAGCATCTCTATGATTACTATCAAAGTCCCTTTAAGGTAAGTCATTTCACTCAGCGGCCTTCTTTGACGTGCCTCTCGGCCAGTATGTTCGGGCATTCTATCTGAATGGGGAAACATCCAATTCTCCAAAACTATTAGTCAAGCTTTCGATTACATTACATATTTGGAATCACCAATAAAATTAATCAATCAATTTTTTCAGGTTGCCCAAGCTATTGCGCATATGCACTCGAAAGGAACGAGATCACGACACCAACCTTATCTATGGCCATTCTACACATTATCATCCTCTAGATAATGATCGTCTGATCATGCTGGTCCTCTGAAGTAATCCACAACTTGGTCTTGACGGTGAATCTCCTCCAGAAATGACAGTGACTCTTTGTTTACAAGTTTGTTGGTGTTTGAGTAGCTGCTGTCATGTGATGAGCGTTTGACGGGACAGATTGTACCTTGCGTTCGTTTCATACAGATTACAAAACTTTTAAAATGTAGTTGGTTCATTTAAAAGTGCAGATTTCAAGCTTTATTTGGTTATATTTCTGTGAAGCCAGTATTCGCTGAAATTCCAGTGTGTTTGTTGACCACCAAACTGTCGTAAAAGCACACGTCTGGGTCTGAGCTTCTCCCCCGGAGAAACATCAGTCTATAGCAATCAATGATTGGATCCTGTACTAGAAGGCGGGGCTTCATACGCCATATTGACCGTTACACTTTTCCCTATTCAAAACTATACGAGAGACAAGTCTTGTGTATTCTATAGCCTTTGTTATTATTATATTTTATGCTGTCCATATTTTTGCTATCTCAACAATAAATGGATAAAACTGAATAAAAACAGCTTGTGTGACTTTTAACTGTTGTGTTATTTATTTGTTATTCACAGGCAATGAATGGACAATTGTATGGTCAGGCAATTGGCTCTGAATGAATTGATATGTCTGCTATTTCTTATATAGTAGCTACAGTGTATAGTATAGCATATACTGAATGAACTTCAGGTATTGAACCTATTGGTGAAGCAATGGGCTGCCATGCTTCAGTGGTTCAGGAAGCTTTATTGTGCCATCTTATTACTTCAGGTGAGATTATATAGTGTGCTATGCTATCCCAATACGGCACGACAGAAAATTCATGAATGGGCGGCAAGTGACACGACTGGTTCAAGTAAGCCATGTGATAATGACAAACGGCAGATGTAGTACATCTGAATCTCGTCTATTCATACTACCATATTCATTCACATTGACCTTATTCTGTAAGGTGGAAGTGTGTTTGTTTTGTGATTGTTTTAAAACGTCCAATTTAGTTATAGGAGAAATTGCTAGGAATAATAAACGACAGAAAATGGTCAAACGACGCTCTTCAAACAAGTTTGTTCATGACTATACATAAAAAGTAGAATATTATATTACTAAAATATAGAAGTGCAATATTGAGAAGCAAAACATGTTTATTTTAACGTCAATAGAAGTGAATCAGACTCAATAATACAATCTCACGGCGATTCGTAACTTCTTAATTTAGTGGCTAATTTGCATGAATTTGTACGATCTCGTTTGTACAATGTAGTATGATTTGCTCATCCCCCAATTACAGTTGGGTTCAGGGGTGGGGTTTGGTGCCACGCCTCCTTTTCAAAATCGTACATTTTCATACAACTGAACTCTCAGCCACTAAACTGACAAAACGTAAAATAGCTACGTTTCCTCGTGAGATCAGGCTGGACTGGAAGTCTCGAACCAAAAAGATTCCAATGGCTGCGCCCGCTCATACTTGAAGAAAAAGGTCGATAGAAAGTGCATTTCTAATGGTCGTGTAGTAAATTGAAATTCAAATGTAGTACCTACTCGAGTAGTAGGCGATTTTGGACGCAGCCCATGTGTGCGTTTCTGCAAAATGTTTTAATCCCACGACCGGCGATCGCCCTTGCTTGGACTGTACAGACATCCTCTTGTCTTTAAATACTTTTCGGATGTAACCTCAACCACTCGACTTTGTATGTACCTCGAAACTGTCTGCTACGTTTTCAAAGTGCATTACTCAGAAAATCCGGTCACAAGATTCATGGGAGCTAAAAAAAAAAAAAGCAGAGCTGAACTGAAGGGTAATGTTTCATTTCAAATGAAAATGACATGAATGTGAATGCAGTGGTTTTCTCCATCTCACATCCAGACAGCAGTTGAGAGAGCACCATGTTTGCAGTTTCTCATTTTCTTTACCGCTTTTCCGAAAACCATTACTTTATTTTTAAGAACAAAAGGGTGATGTGTTGGAGCCCGGCTTTATTCCACATCTTTCCACCGAAAGTAAAGAAAGTCCTGAGCAACAAAAAATGCCTCCAGTCAGTTGTGTTATTGTTCTCGCAGCTCTAACGCAAGTGAAACATGAGCTGGATCTGAAAGATGTTCTCAGCGTAGGGTGAAATACAACATTCTGGATGAAAGTTCATTGGAAGAAGGTTTATTCATTCATTCATTCTTCTTCGGCATAGTTCCCTTATTAATCAGGGGTCCCCACAGTTTGTCCAGCATGTTTTACACAGCGAATGCCCTTCCAGCTGCAACCCAGCTCTGGAAAACATCTATATACACTCATTCACACACATACATTACAACTAATTTAGTTTACCCAATTCACCTACACCAGGGGTGGGCAAACTCGGTCCTGGAGGGCCAGTGTCCTGCACAGTTTAGCTCCAACACTAATCAAACACACCTGAACATGCTAATTAGTGTCTTCAAGATCACTAGTAATCTATAAGCAGGTGTGTTTGATTAGAGTTGGAGCTAAACTGTGCAGGACACCGGCCCTCCAGGACCGAGTTTGCCCACCCCTGACCTACACTATACCCGCATGTCTTTGGGCTGTGGGGGAAACCGGAGCACCCGGAGGAAACCCACACCAACAAGGGGAGAACATGCAAACTCCACACAAAAATGCCAACTGACCTAGCTGGGACTTGGGAGGAAGTTTTGTTCCAAAGTTAATATTTTAAACTTAATACACAAACTTACGATAAAGTATCACTTCGTGCTTTTTGACAAAATTTCAGCTTGACATCATGCATAATAAAAGTAGACCTTATTGTGCCTTGTTTTCTTCACACGTCGCATTTCATATTTCACCTCATGACACCATGGACAATTTCAGAAAAAATATATACATATCCCACCACACATTGGAAAAGTTTTAAACGTAACGAAAGTTTTAAAAGTAAACACTTTTCAAAAGTTAGTTTAACTTGGCTATACAATAAGATATGTTATAAAAACACAAAAGAAAAATAAGACAAGGGATGATGAAGAAGAAGAAGAGGAGAAATAAAAAGAAGAAGCTGAAGAAATTGAAGAAGATAAAGAAAAATCGACAAAGAAAAACAAGATGAAGAAAAAGTAGACTAATAAGAAAAAGATGATAAAGTAGACAAAAATGAAGAAAAAGAAGACAAAGAATAAATAAATAAATAAATAATAAATAAATAAATAAATAAATAAATAAATACTGGAGTAATGGTGCTGAAAATACAGCTTTTAAATACATTTTAAAATAGTGTAATAATTTACATTCATTTTTATACTTTTAATCAAATAAATTGCATTCTATTCAGCATTGCTTATCATTACTTTGCAATTCATTTAACTTTTAAAGTCATTTGTTTTGTAAAACAGTTTCTTACAAAAATGATAATATTTTATTATTTTATTATGTTATAAAATATACATTTTGTATTTTGTATTTTTGGTGTGATTTGTTGCTATTTTCAGACCAGCACAACCCTAATTTTCATGTTTCGTGCCACGTTTGTTTAAATGGCAAATCCTTTTGCACCACTTTGTAGACTCATGGGTGTGAAAGGAGGTGTGTTAAGGTGCATTGTTGGTGCTTTGTTATTTTGAGAAACTGAAAGAGACTGTGCCACTGACCAACTAAAATCAAGTCCAGCGCAGAGCGCGTCAGTTATGCGCCTATGCAGATCCAAACGCTTAAACATTGCTTAATACACACAGGATATACAGCAATCCACAAATATTTTTACATATAAAAAGAATTAAAGGACTAAATTGTTACAAAAAACATTATTTTCTACATTACAGATTTTCAGTTTATTCATGACAATTTGCATTTATATAATGTTATTATCATTTGCAGTATAATTTATTATATGCATTTATATTTCTTTAAATATAAAAAAGTTTAGATGTGTCCACCTGTCAGGTTTTGGAGACGTATGCATCACAATATGGGGCATAAGAATAGGACGTGTGTTTGGATATTTTTTGACCCCCCCTTCGTTATTATTGTTCATTTATTCATTTGCTGGAAATTACAACTGCATTTAGAAATAGTTTTGAAAGAAATCTTTGCGCTTAACAAACAAAATTAAATATGTAGGCTAATAATTGTCTTCAGTGGAGTGAGTTTCCACCGTTTCCTTATCCACGAAAGTAAAGGAGTAAAAGTAAAGAGAAAGTAAAGAGGCTGAATGGAGGAGGCTCGTTCTTTATTCTCGTTCTGCAGATGGTCTGTTTAACTGTTTTCTTTCTAGTGAAGCATTTAGTTTTTCCACTTACAAAGTCCGCCATGTAAATAGCAAATGCGCTAAGGCGCGATACAACTGACTCTTAAAGGGAACAGGAAATGAGACTCTGATTGGTTTAATGCAGGTTATGCTCAAAACACACCCATAACTCATTAAGAGGATAAGCACAACCCTGTTAGACCATGCACCGGGGCACAGAGCATATTTTTCCTTCCTTAAAATAGCAAAAGTGGATTCAGATATGCCCTTAATGCTTTTTCGCCATGCGCTTTCGACCTTGCGGTTAGATCATTAAAATAAAGCCCATTAAGTTAAAGAAACGCCAAGATGAATGTACTGTAAAAATGCTGGGTTCCATACAATTTCTTCATATTGTCCCAACACAAACTGATCAAGTTAATTTAATTGTTTTTACAAATTGAAGTGGATTGAACATAAAACAATTGTTGTCCGCTAAAAAACTTTGTCGTGTTAGTTCAACTTATATTAAACAAGTAGTTTGAACAAGCAGCAAAAGTAATTTTTTGAGTGTGTGTTTGTACAGGAATTCTCCACTCACAGAGAGTCAGAATTAAGATACAGTATGCGATGGCGGAACATCTCCATTGAGAGAATCTCCAGTAACAAGCTCTTCCCTTCAGTGAGTCATTACCTCTTTCAGACAAAGCTCATTTTCCACATGGCCCTGGTGTCAAATGCCTTCAAGCCTTTGACCAAACTCTGGCCTGATCTCTCCCTCTCCACATGCATCTCCAACAGAAGGACCAGACCTCCATCATTCAGATGCTGAGTGCTTCTACACAGCCAAAGCCACAGAAATTAAGAGGGGCAGCAGGGGACTGCACAGCACTGGCCTCCAGTAGTGCTCTCGAGTGGACAAGGACGATCGAAAAATGCGGCCACGAATGCAATTCATCACCGGACTCTGCTGAGAACATTCTTCAAGGGCCATCTCATGTGGAACCCTAAGCACCCATAATGCCCTGAAGAGATGACTGTACATGCACGGGCCCTGCTGGTGAATAATGGATATGTGCAAATAGACGCTCTCGCACAGTCCCGTGAGCGCTGTTCGCCTAAACAACAACATGATGACCGCAGGGATGCAGGATAGCGGTGTGCTTCATCAGTAGATGCTCGCAATGACGCAAACATAACTGATAATAAAAACCACACTTTATAATAACAATTAGAGCCTAAAGGAAGTATGGAGAAAAAGAAATAAAGGACCCAAAATAGATCCCTGAGGCACACCATAAATCTAAGTAAAAAACATAAGAATAGTTTATATTTAGCAAAGATAATTAAACTTGTTTAGAAGTAACATCAGAGACAAATAAATGAAAAAAGGAACTAAACTAAGACACTGAAGAATGGCGTATTGATATAGGATGGTGGTGTGCTTCATCAGAAGATATCCACAATGATGCAAACATAACTGATAATACAGAGCATGTTTTTCTAAATAATAATAATAATAATAATAATAATAATAATAATAGTAATAATAATAATAATAATAATAATAATAATAATAATAATAATAATAATAATAATAACAATAATAATAATAATAATAATAATAATAATAATAATAATAATAATAATAATAATAATAATAACAATAATAATAATAATAATAATAATAATAATAAAATTAATGATAATATAATTAAAAATAAAGCCTAAACGAAGAAGCAAGTATGGAGAAAAGAAATAAAGGGCCCAGAATAAATTCTTGAGGCACACCATAAATCATAGTAAAATAGCTGAAAATTTTACCATTTATAATGATGAAAAAAATTCTCTAAAATTCTCTAAAATTTTATCAAATGTAACTTGAGAAGAATTTAATTTATTTTTGAATTTTAATAAAAGCTGTGCTGTTTAAAATATAAACTATAAAAAAACTAAAACCTTCAATTGAAACACTGACGAATGGACTGATAACACTGAAAATAAAGCTTTTCTTCACAGAAACAACCCTTTTAAATAATAATAATAATAATAATAATAATTATTATAATAATAGCGATTAGTTGACTTAACTTAAAATGTTTAGCTGACTTAAAGCGATTAGTTGACTACGTAAAACGATTGGTGGACTTTGTTTGGAACGATTGTTTAACCACTTAAATGATTAGTTGACTTTACTTAAAATGTTTATTTGATTTTACGTAAACGATTAGTAAACCCTGCTTAAAGCGATTCTTTGACTTTGCTTAAAATGTTTAGTTGACTTTACTTAAGAGTGATTAGTTGGCTTTACTTAAAACGATTAATTGACTTTACTACTTGGAATGATTAGTTGACTTCACTTTGAAACAATTAATTGACTTGTAACGATTTGTTGACTACTTAAAATGCTTGGTTATCTTTGCTTAAAATGATTAGTTGAGTACTTAAAACAAGTTATCTTTGCTTAAAATGATTTTTTTTTACTTGCAACTATTAGCGGACTTTACTTAAAACAATTAGTTGACTTTACTTAAAACGATTAGTTGACTTAACTCATAGGGATATTGCACCTCTAGTTGGAACAGTCTTCTACTTAGAATGATTAGTTGTCTTTACTTGAAACAATTAGTTGACTTGTAACAATTTGTTGACTTGTAACGAATTGGTTAACTACTTAAAATGCTTCGCTATCATTGCTTAAATTATCAATTATTTACTTAAAATGATTAGTGGACTTTACTTAATATGATTAGTTGACTTAAAGTGATTTGTTGACTTAAATTAGTTGGCTTTACTTATAGGGATAGACTCACCCTTGAATTGTTTCAAACCTTTATGAGTTTATTTCTTCAGTCACATGCAAAAGAAGATACTTAGAAAAAAACTGGGAACCTGTAAGCATTGACTGTTTCGCAATCATCTGAATAATCAGAATAAATGTTTCCGTTTTACATACAGTAAACTGTTAAACTGTTTTCTCCAGACTACACAATAATTTAAAAACAAATAAATCTAAATAGACACTACAATGATCAAATTAAGAGAGTTCAAAGCAACATTTATTTGAAATATAAATATTTCACGACATTATAATTGTTGCTAAATGTTTTTTTTAAATGTAAAGTTTGAAAATAGCTTGCTGAATAAAAATACACGTAAATAAAACCATCTGAAATATTTTGTAGGTAACAGTTGTTATTACCCACCAGCTTTGATTTAGCATGTTTGATTAAGTATTAATTAATTTATTTAGACTGTTGATGATCATGAAATTGAATAAATCTTAAATATAAACAGAGATTTTCAGAAAAAAGCTAAAAAGCAGGCTGTAGTTTTATCAGTGTGTCAAGAATCAGTATTCCAGGAGTGAATCCTGCCTTCGGTCACAGTGAAAACAGTAATTCTGCCGTTTCTCTCTCGCAATTACTATAAAACCTGCCAACCAACAAACATGCCGCATCAGGGGTTACAAAAAGTTTCAAGAACACGTTTTAACTTTCAGCAAAACACAACTCACAGGAAAACGAAAGTGTCAAGTGTATTTAGTTATTTTATTGTTTTTATTTTATTTATTTTATTGTTTATGCTAAACTGTTATCTAAGGAGAAGTTTAATGGCTCGAAGACGGAAACAAAGACGAATGAGCGGGAGGGAGAAAAGGACCAATGAAAAAGGGCTAAAAATAGAGGGAGTGAAAAAACAAGAAGATACCTCTCTGAATTGAGCGTCGCCTCTTTAGCCGAGGATTAAGAAGTTGACTTTAATGAGAGTAAAGTGTTTGTGGGAGAAGTGTGTGTCCCTCGATGAATACTGAATGGAGCGGCGTGTTTTTCTCTGAGCTGCGTGTGTGTGTCAGGTGGGGGTGGATGAGTGTTATTCTTGTCTACTATAAAACAAGCAGACGGATTAGCAGAAATTGATTTGAAGTTGATTTAAAATGCAAGTACAAGTGGCAATAATGCATGAGCATTTGTATAAAATGTGTACTTAATGCAATTTTATGGTAATTCGTATCTTTTTTTTAATTTAGTAGCAAATTTGTATTCATTTGTAATCAGAATCTTTGCCGCACTACACTTTTTGCCCCATTTACTTTCATTCAAATACATATCGGTAATGCATATCGGTAACGCAAGTTTGTGCGACAAGTTTTACACGTCGCTGCATTTAAAGTTCAAGCTAAATGAACTTTGACCTGCAAAATTGCATCATGTGATTGTGTAAGACCAATAGAAGATGAAAACGTACAGACATTTGAACTATGGAGTAATCGGTAGGTTTATCGATGTCTAATCGTTTTGTTTTATCCTACCCCTTTTCGCAGTGACATGCGAAAGCCTCAAACTAAAGTGCTTGATTCGTAAATTTGTAGAACCAATTGCTCATCCCCCAGTGATGGTTAGGGTTAGGGGTGGGGTTTGAGGGCACGCCTTCTTTTAGAAACGATACCTTTCATACAAATGCAATTGTGGGAATTTATACGAATTAGCCAGTTTTCTGACACTACGTAAAATAGTTATGTAAAATAGTTAAGATCAGTCTCATACTTCACAAATTGTGTGTATTTTATTGATTTATTTTTTACAATTTAGTCCGAATAGTTATTTCAAAGTGCTTTGTTATATAATTTAAAGCATCTGAGCTTGTATTGATACCTTACAGTATTCGTATCAAATCCAAATAATGAAATAAACTATAATAAAATAAAATACCCATCATTTATAGATGTATACTATGATTTTTTTCTGAGTATTTGATGTGTTAGTCATGATATTTGAGCAATATCACGCAAGTAGCAGTGGCTGTATATTGGCACTGGGTGGAAGGTGTATGTTGTCCCACCAGTGATTTCAAAAATCAACTAAACATTTTAAGTGAAGTCAACTAATCGCTTTAAGCAAAGTCAACAAATCATTCTAAGTAAAGTCAACTAACCATTTTACTAAAGTTACAAAATTGCTTCAAATAAAGTACACTAATTGTAGTAATAAAGTCAACTATTCGCATAAGTAAAGTCTTCTAATCATTTTACGTAAAGTCAACTTATTGCTTTAGGTGGTCAACTAACCGTTTCAAGGAAAAATCAACCAATCTTTGTAAGTAAAGTCAACTAAACACTAAATGCAGTCAAATAATCGATTTAAGTAAAAGAACTAATCACCTTAAGTAAAGTCAACTAAACACTTTAAGTAAAGTCAAATAAACACTTTAAGTAAAGTCAACTAAACACTAAGTAAAGTCAACTAAACTAAGTAAAGTCAACTAAACACTTTAAGTAAAGTCAACTAATCACTTTAAGTAAAGTCAACTAAACTAAGTAAAGTCAACTAAACACTTTAAGTAAAGTCAACTAATCACTTTAAGTAAAGTCAACTAAACACTTTAAGTAAAGTCAACTAAACACTTTAAGTAAAGTCAACTAAACACTTTAAGTAAAGTCAACTAAATACTAAGTAAAGTCAACTAAACACTTTAAGTAAAGTCAACTAAACACTTTAAGTAAAGTCAACTAATCACTTTAAGTAAAGTCAACTAAACACTTTAAGTAAAGTCAACTAAACACTTTAAGTAAAGTCAACTAAACACTTTAAGTAAAGTCAACTAAATACTAAGTAAAGTCAACTAAACACTAAGTAAAGTCAACTAAACACTTTAAGTAAAGTCAACCAAACACTAAGTAAAGTCAACTAAACACTTTAAGTAAAGTCAACTAAACACTTTAAGTAAAGTCAACTAAACACTTTAAGTAAAGTCAACTAAACACTAAGTAAAGTCAACTAAACACTTTAAGTAAAGTCAACTAAACACTTTAAGTAAAGTCAACTAAACACTTTAAGTAAAGTCAACTAAACACTAAGTAAAGTCAACTAAACACTAAGTAAAGTCAACTAAACACTTTAAGTAAAGTCAACTAAATACTAAGTAAAGTCAACTAAACACTAAGTAAAGTCAACTAAACACTTTAAGTAAAGTCAACTAAACACTAAGTAAAGTCAACTAAACACTTTAAGTAAAGTCAACTAAACACTTTAAGTAAAGTCAACTAAACACTTCAAGTAAAGTCAACTAAACACTTTAAGTAAAGTCAACTAAACACTAAGTAAAGTCAACTAAACACTTTAAGTAAAGTCAACTAAACACTTTAAGTAAAGTCAACTAAACACTTTAAGTAAAGTCAACTAAATACTAAGTAAAGTCAACTAAACACTAAGTAAAGTCAACTAAACACTTTAAGTAAAGTCAACCAAACACTAAGTAAAGTCAACTAAACACTTTAAGTAAAGTCAACTAAACACTTTAAGTAAAGTCAACTAAACACTTTAAGTAAAGTCAACTAAACACTTTAAGTAAAGTCAACTAAACACTAAGTAAAGTCAACTAAACACTAAGTAAAGTCAACTAAACACTTTAAGTAAAGTCAACTAAACACTAAGTAAAGTCAACTAAACACTTTAAGTAAAGTCAACTAAACACTTTAAGTAAAGTCAACTAAACACTTTAAGTAAAGTCAACTAACACTTTAAGTAAAGTCAACTAAACACTAAGCAAAGTCAACTAAACACTTGTAAAGTCAACTAAACACTTTAAGTAAACCAACTAAACACTTTAAGTAAAGTCAACTAAACACTTTAAGTAAAGCCAACTAAACACTTTAAGTAAACCAACTAATAATTTTAAGTGAAGTCAACTAAAATCAACTAAACTTTTAAGCAAAGTCAACAAAGTGCTTTAGGCAAAGTTAACTGATCATTTAAATAAAGTCAACTAATCCCTTAAAGTAAAATCAACTAAACATTTTAACTAAAGCCAACTAATTGCTTTAAGTAAAGTCAACTAATCACTTTAAGTAAAATAAACTAAACATTTTAAGTTAAGTCAACTAACTGCTTTAAGCAAAGTCAACAAATCATTCATACGTTCATTCATTTTCTTTTCGTCTTAGTCCTTTTCTTAATCTGGGGTCGCCACAGTGGAATGAACCGCCAACTTATCCAGCATACGTTTTACGCAGCAGATGCAACCCAGCCCTGAGAAACATCCATACACTCATTCACACTCATACACTATGGGCAATTTAGCCAACCCAATGCACCGATATCACGTCTTTGGACTGTGGGGGAAACCTGAGCAGCCGTAGGAAACCCACACGAACACGTGGAGAACATGCAAACTCCACAGAGAAATGCCAACTGATCCAGTCGAGGCTCAGACCAGCAACTTTCTTGCTGTGAGGTGAACATGCCAACAAATCAGTCAACAAATCAGTCTAAGTAAAGTCAACTAACCATTTTAATAAAGTTAAATAATTCTTCCAAGCAAAGTCAACTAATCGTTCTAATAAAGTCAACTATTCGTATAACTAAAGTCTTCTAATCGTTTTACTTACTCAACTAATCGCTTTAGGTGGTCAACTAGCCATTTTAATAAAGTTAAATAATTCTTCCAAGCAAAGTCAACTAATCGTTCTAATAAAGTCAACTATTCGTATAACTAAAGTCTTCTAATCGTTTTACTTACTCAACTAATCGCTTTAGGTGGTCAACTAGCCATTTTAAGGAAAATCAACCAATTGTTTTAAGTAAAGTCAACTAATTGCTTTCATGTATCAGTGTCATGACTGTATTGAATAGTCAGAATAAAGCCAGAATAGCTGTGATTGATTGTGATTGTTGCTCCTAATAATCCACAAGACACAATAATTTTCAGCGAAACCCAACAGCCTGCATTCATAAAAAATGTGCTTATTTGTTTAACCATGTCAAGTGCATAAATGATCACCAAATAGCCTGGCTAACATGGCATCTTGGTCGGGCTGAAGTCGTGCACAGGCCACGGCAGACGAGCTTCAGCTCTGTAAATACTGCAACATTTCCCCTTCACCGCTCTCCTTCTCCATCCGTCTTTCTGCTCTCTCCTGAATACTAACACAGCCCTGGGTCTGTTTGCCTAGCACTGACGGAAACAGCAACATCTCGATGTGTTTCACCAGTCAGGTGTGTTTGTGTAAGTGTGTGTGTGTGTGACTAGTGAAGGAGGAGGGTTTGATATTTACATTCCGGATATATCAGCCACTCTATACTTCCAAACACACAGAGCTGGCCTTTAAAACCCAGACGTGGATTCATAACGACAGACAATGGCGGAAAAGATGGGGGGAAAGGAGGATAGTGAAACGACCTGAATAAACAAATGAGCCGCCAGGCAGTTAAACAAATCAGAAGGTTTCTTTTTCCTTTCCTCTTTGACCATAAATGCACTTTATTCAAACACGCTAAAATGTAGATGCGTATGAATGCAGGGTGAATGTATTTTGCTCTCTTCTGGCAAAACCAATCCTCCATCCACAAGGGGGCGAAATAGTTTTTTCAAATGTCTGAACAATCAAGCAGACACTTCAAAAGCAGTACATTCAAAGCAGCAATCATTTCGATAATGTAGTGAAATTAGATGTATAGTTTAAAAGGTTTTAATCAAAATTAACTTTCAAAACATTTGTTTCAGTTTTAGAACACAGCGGTGCACAGGGCTAATGCTAATATGCTAAAATGTAAATATGCGAAAATGTAAATGTAAATATGCTAATATGCTAAAATGTAAATATGCTAATATGCTAAAATGTAATATATATATATATATATATGTAGTATTTTTACACAAAAATGATAATTTATTCCTGAGGGGGTAAAACATTTTTAACAGGCATTATCGCATTATTCATTATCGTATCACAGACATTTTCAGAGTTACGATATTGTGTTCAGAAATAATTGTCTTATTTTTATGTTGAAAATGTTTTGATGTTGAAAACAGCTGCTAAATATTATTGACAGAATTTAAATGAAATGAAATTAAAATATTTATATAAAATAAAATAAATCTAAATAAAAGAAATTATTTAAATAAAATAAACCAAAACAAAATTAAAGTCAATTAAATAAAAAACAAAAACATTTTAATGAAATAAAATAAATTTAAATTAAATAAAAAACATAAAATATAAATAAAAATAGAATAAAATAAAATAAAAATATTTTTATAAAATAAAAGCAAATTAAATAAAAACTAAATATTTAAATGAAATAATATAAATGTTATTCAAATAAAATATTATATACTTAAAAATAAAATAAAATAAAATTTAATTAAACTAAATTAAATTAAATATTTAAATAAAAATACAAAACAAAATTAAAGTCAATTAAATAAAAACAAAAACATTTTATGGAAATAAAATAAAATACATGTAAATTAAATTAAAAATATATTTATGTAAAGTAAAATAAAAAATATTTATACAAACAAAATAAAAGTAAATTAAATAAAAAACGAATATTTTTAAATAAAATAAAATAAAGTTTAATAATGACAAAATAATAATGATAAAATAACACACTGACAATGAAATTTTGAATGATGTTCTACCACTGTAGAGTGCATCTTAGGCTCATAATTAGATGTAAAAGCAACCAGGATGATCCAGCATCACAAATAAGCAAACACTGCTCACAGTTTGACCTAAATGCTTCATCTGAATGCCTTACTTGCCTCCACACACACACACACACACACACACACACACACACGCACACACACACGCACACACACACGCGTGCACACACGCACACGCACACACACACACACACACACACACACACACACACACACACACACACACACACACACACACACACACACAGTGATGTACCTTGGGACACAGCTCAAATGAAATGTGCCTCTGGGTCAGGGTTCTACAATGGGAGGATAACTCAAACGGCTCCATGTCATAATCCATTACAGGACTGTTATTGGCTGTGCAGTAAATTGCACAATAACAGCAGGTCCATGGAGTGACGGGCGGCAGCGTTCGCCGAGCTGAACTGTGATGGACTCTCCGGTTCACACTGTCGGCTTATTTTATTAAAGCAGATCTCATAATGGATCTCATCTTACTCACTGTTGCCAGATTCAACAGATCAGCACATTCAAACCAAAGCTGGTTACTTATAGACAGAAGCCCATATCAACCCGCCTGACACTTTCTGTAGCAACCGCTTGCACTTCTAGAATCCCTTTATAAAATATAACACAGTTATCTAAAGGGAGAGTTCACCCAAAACTAAAAATTCTGTCAGCGTTTACTTACCCTTCACTTGTTCCAAACCTGTTTTGAGTTTTTTTCTTCTGGCAAACACAAATGAAGATATTTTGAAGAATGTTGTAAACCTGTAACCATTGACCTTCATAGTATTTGCTTTTCCTACAGTTAGACTTTGCCGCAATTTTACAGTTATTTACTGAAAAAACATCCAGTAAAATACCGTATATATTCTTTACAATTCACTACTGTAATATGCACTGCATTGTGGGTCATTTTAAAACTTTTACAGTGACGTACTGCATATTAGGAATTTGTGCTATTCTACTGTAATCAAAGTCGTCAAGTACTGCAACTGTAGTTGAAGGTAAAAAATTATTTGGATTTTATAAAATTCAATAGTAAATACGAAAAATAAAGGTTTTGTACCAATAGTGTGAAATGTAAATAAATTACAGTAAAAGTACTGTTAAAAACGGTCACACTGTAAAATTAAAAAGGGTAAGGCTTATTTTTAATTTGCGGTAAGGCTATTTTACTATAAAATGAAATTGCTGTAGGGCCCTGCAACTGTAAAACACATTCACAGGTAAGTTACTGTAAAGGGGCAGTTGCGGTAAAATGTAAATAAATTACAGTCAAAGTAATGTAAAAACAGTCATACTGTAACATTAAAAAGGGCACTTAACCGCAAAAGTAGTTGCGGTAAGGCTATTTTACTGTAAAATGAAATTGCTGTAGGGCCCTGCAACTGCAAAACACATTCACAGGTAAGTTACTGTAAAGGGGCAGTTGCAGTAAAATGTAAATGAATTATAGTAAAAGTACTGTAAAAATGGTCACAATGTAAAATTAAAAAGGGCATTTTACTGTAAAAAATTGTTGTGGTAGGGCTATTTTACTATGAAATGAAATTGCGGTAGGGCCCTGCTACTGCAAAACACATTTACAGGAAAGTTACTGTAAAAGGGCAGTTGTGGTAAAATGTGAATGAATTACTGTAAAAGTTCTGTAAAAATGGTCATACTGTAAAATTAAAAAGAGCATTTTACTGTAAAAAATTGTTGTGGTAGGGCTATTTTACTATAAAATGAAATTGCTGTAGGGCCCTGGTACTGCAAAACACATTTACAGGTAGGTTACTGTAAAAGGGCAGTTGCAGTAAAATATAAATAAATTACAGCAAAAGTACAGTAAAAATGGTCATACTGTAAAATTAAAAAGGGCATTTTACCATTAAAAAAAGTTGCGGTAATGCTATTTTACTGTAAAATAAAATTGCAGTAGGGCCCTGCTACTGTAAAACACATTTACAAGTAAGTTACTGTAAAGGGGCAGTGGCAATAGCTGCCAACAGTGCTGCCAGTAAGTTACCACAAAACTACAATCAAATGTGAAAAATTATACTATGGAAGTCAATGGTTACAGCTTTCTTTAAAACATGAAAGAGGATTGGAACATGGTGAACGTTGAGTAAATAGTAAGCAAATTTTCATTTTTGGGTGAACTATGCCTTTAAATCATTAAATTAAAAAGTACCAATCGAGTTTTACCAACGGTGTACTTTAAGATTATAAATACACAATAAAAACTAAGGAAAAGCAATGATAACAATGTAATGATAGCACAGCACGCAGAATTTAAACTAGTGAGAACCAATTGTATTTTTTATTTTTTAAGCATAGTGAATGTTAACAATTGCTTCAGATAACTTTCATGAGAAATGAATTAACTTGATTATTTTGCTAATGCCATAGACTTTCAGTAGGTCCTGAAGTGATTCTCCTTAGCATGCCTGACACTGTTTTATGATATATAAACTACTGACATTAGACTTAAAGGAAGTTAGCACAGAATGTGTAAAAATGAAAGTTAAGAATATTTGGCATAATATATATATATATATATATATATATATATATATATATATATATATATATATATATATATATATATATATATATATATATATATATATATTATGCCAAATATTCTTAACTTTCATCTATAGATAGATATATATATATATATATATATATATATATATATATATATATATATATATATATATATATATATATATATATATATATATATATATATCTAAGAACTAAAAAAAACATGCAAAATAATAATAAAAAAACAAAGGAAATAAGCAACAGTTAACAAGTTAGCATAGCATAGCATGACAAGACGGCTGATTAGGCTGAATCGGAGCAAGGACATTTGGTAACACTTTAAAATAATGGTCCAGTTAATGTATTTACTAACATGAGCTAAGTATGAATAGTGTACTAGTGTAAGTTGTGCTTGTTAGCATTAGATAATGCACTGTGAGTTAACGTGAACTAACAATGATCAACTTTATTTTGATTAAAGGGGACCTGTCATGCAAAAATCACTTTTATAAGAGTTTAAACACAGTTGTGTGGCAACAGTGGGTGACCACACCCAACCTTTAATGGTAAAAATTTAATATTTTTATTTGTTATAATCAGACTTAATAAAAAATAGTCTGCAGAAACACTTTGATTGACATTCTCCCTTTGAAAGTGTCATCAGAGGAGGAAAGCCCCGCCCACTAGTGACAATCTCTCCCTCATTAGCATAGGATGTTAGTCTTGTTTTTAGAAATCTGCCACTATGCTGGCGCAAAAAGGCATTTGTAGCTCCGCCCTCTTTTCAAAAGAGCATCTCATTTAAATTTAAAGCGACAGTTACTAAAAGGGGCAGTTTAAGAGTCATAAAGCATTATTTGTGTGATATTTTGAGCTAAAATTTCACACACACACACACACACACACACACACACACACACACACACACACACAACATTAAAGACTTAATTTACATCTTGTAAAAAGGAGCATAATAGGTTAATAGGTCCCCCTTTACGAATCTTAACTAAGATTAATCAATACATTGCTAAACACATTTTCTATTATTTATTCATGTTAGCAAATACATTAACTAATGGACGATTGTTTTAAAGTCTATAAAATATTTCAGAAATGCATTAAAAATGAGACTGTGATCTCTTGTCGAAAAAAGAAAGTGAGAATTTAAAAATTAAATCTGACCATAAGGAATAGATATAGAGTTTCTCATTAGCATGCTCAGTCGGGTCCAGCTCTGGTCTGACTAGCTAAGAGCACACACATCCAGCTGTAAAGGGGTCTGCCAGCTCCCCCGGCCCACAAACCCAGCCATAATTACACTCTTTAGGAAAAAAAGCGAACATGAGGGCATTATGAATTCTTCCCTCCGCCTCTATCTATCTCATCAATGCGTCTGTCGTCGTCTAATTAGCGGTCTAACTGATGAAAAATACCCCTGTCAAAATAACTCAAATAATGACAAAAGTTAACACAGCAGCCCATTTACCGCGCCACAGTCTCAAAGCACAAAAGCTGTCAGAAAAAAAAAAGAAAGTTCATTGATGTACAAAGAAGAAGAAAAAAGGAAAGAGGGAAACAATGGATTAGGGGTTTTTTTAGGGCGCGTCTGTTTACAATTAATTTACTCTGCAGCAGTTACTGGAGAACGTACTGGAGAAAGGGTATAAGTAATCAGAGTGATCCTAGTTTACTATAAATGGATCAATTTCTCCCTACTGTTCTATCTTCGTTTGGAAGAATCCCCCCTTCCACCCCATCTCCTCCTTTTCCTCCCTTTCTAAAGGGGGAGCTCTCGAGACCTACCTGATCTCGGATCTCCTGATATGCTTATTGACCGGGCGGGAGCCCTGGGCTCAAATAACTCCGAGCTCAGGGTTCTCTCCCGGGACAGCATTCCAAACCTGTTTTATACGCCAAGCATATCTAAGTGGGAACTCTTGAAACATACAAAATTGACAGGAAGTTAGACAGTAATATAGCAGATGTAGTGCATCGTGATTTCATTTATACCATATTTATATTTATACCAGTGGCTCCCGATGTTTTTATCATCACGAACCGGTCAACGATTGACAATTTGTTTGCGGCCCTGGGGCGGGGGGTGGTTGGGAGGTGTGCAATGTACATAGAGTGCTAGGTAGGGGTGTAACGGATCACACCGCAGATTTTTTGTTAACTTGTAGGTTAATCTAACATTTATAAGAATTGCAGAGAGATCGCCTCCTGCGTCATTCAAATCACATGTAGGAAAGCATTTTGGCTTCCCTGTGAAATACGATGATGACAAAAAAAGTGTGGTCAGACCTACCTAAATGCTTTCTTAGGTTATTAATTAAAGGGTTTCAATTGACAGAAGTTTTCTGTCACTGTTTGTTTAGCCTGCATTAATGCATCTACAGCTGCACAATTAAACATTAAAAGATTGTGATCTCAATTCAAACTCGCGCAACATGAATGATAAATGATAATGATTTGCATATGTTTATTACTCCTTCGAAGCGCTGCATTCAAATCTGCATTTGATCGAGAGATTCAGTTCTACACTTTTAAGCTTTGCTTTAGTCAGTAACAAACAGTCAAATATCACAGAAGTACTGGGAGTACTGGGAACAGTTTACAGTTTCAATTATAAACACTGGTGTTTATGGTAAAGATTTAAATCACTGTTTAATGGAACTTGACACTGGTGAATGTTGTAGCAATTACCATGTGTAACCAATGGGTGGCGATAAATAGCCATCAAAATTATGCCACTGAATAGGTTTTTGAAAATGATACACCTATAATCAAATGAAGTTTTATGTGTGGATTGTTAAATCATTAATTGAATATAAACATTGTAGTAAAAGATGTTAGTTTTCTATATTTAGCATTATTAGCATTAGTAGCAAAGATCATTTTTCGTATTGAATATATTTTCTTTTTTCAGCTGATTCTTTCTTGATTTTTAGTTTTATTAAAATTACAGGTTCTAAGTTTTGTTTGTTAAAACCAATGATTTTTGCAGTAATATTTTAGTATAAATGGAAATCAAATGACATTTGTCTCCTCCCTTTTTTTGCTGATCCGAAAAATGGTTCGATCCGTGCCTCAAAAACCATAGTGTGATCCGAACTGTGAGATTTGTGATCCATTACACCACTATTGCTAGGTGACTATGAACTGTTTTCTTAGAGGATGACAAGCTGACAAAACATTGCTGCAACTCTGATACAAGTTTTATTGTTGGAATAAATTAAAACGCACTGCAGTGTTTGGCTGTTCTGTGTTTGTCTGAGATAATCAGTGTACCAAAATGTGTATATTAAATACAAAGCATGAAGCTGATTGGTCAGCTCTTGTCATGTGTCTCGCGGTGCGTGGCATTCTAAACATGTTTTCAACTGGATGAGCCTGGAATATAGAAACTACACACTAGGTGCACACTGGAAATAACTAGCTAGCTTGTGGGTTAATTTTGGCACTGAAGTGACTGAGATGTAACCGAGAGAATATGGTAATTTTTTTTTATAAAATAAATTTTTAAATAAAAGATGGTTCAGACTCATAATAAATACAATGAAAATAATGATGATTTCTTGTGTGGCTCCAGGCATTGGTACTGGGCCAGACAAGAAATCAGTAATTTTTCTATGGCTCAGAGGTTAGGGACTACTGATCTATATTATTAAAGGAACATTCCACTTTTTTGACAATATGCTAATTTGAAACGCCCTAGAATTATAAAGTAGAGTTTTACCATTTTTTTAATCCACTTAGCCAATCTCAGAGTTTGTTGTGAACACATTTAGCTTAGCATAGATCATTAAATCAGACCATTAGAATCTCACTCAAAAATAGTTACATTCTTCTGTAGTTACATTGTGTACTAAACTAAGACTAACAAAAAATGAAAAGTTGCTATTTTAAAGGCTTATATGACTTGAAAATATACTCTGATTAGGGCATAATAATCAAGAAAATTTGCTGCCTTAACATGGCTGCAGCAGGCACACTTATATTTTGAGCTTTCAGAATTTATCTAAAACATCCAACCCAGGCTCATTATTGATACGTACAATTATATTCATTTCTGGACAGCATGAAATTAATTATTTTCATTATGATCATTATCATCATTTAATTCTCATCATTTCCAGGAGCTACGTTTTTTTGCAGTTTTTGCGAATCCACCAGAGGCCGCTGTGTACACTTTTTCAGATCTCAAGTTTCTCTCATGAGTGCCATTTGCGCCTGCTGTTCTCACGTAAATCCACCAGGGGGCACTGTTAACTGACTGACTGACCAGCCGATAGCCCCACCCACCCTAAACCCAACCGATAGTGTTTTAAAAGCACTGATTGACCTGATCACCTAGTTTCCTAAACTAACCGACAGTGTTTTTAAAAGCAATCCAGAAAAAATGAAATGCCCTCATGGCTGCCAGATTTTTACCATGTTTTCAGATTTCAGATCTTACTACATTGTAACCCTGTTATTTAATTGTTTATTTCATATTTGACCTATTTTGCCTTTTCCCTTTCGAAACCCGTCATTGCAGTCAACTCCTCTCTGCGTCTCTAGTCTACCAACGTACATGGTGAGCCACTGGGCATACTGGTAACAGCGGAAAAGTCATCCACATGGAGGTAAGCGGTCAGCTGATGAACAAAAATGAAACATAAGCCATCGGCGGCATCAAACTGCCCCGAAGCGCTCGTTTTAAAGACGAAATGCAGCCATACGTAGCTCTGGCTCCATAATTTGCGCTCTTCAAAAATGTATATGGGGTACGTTTTCACAATGAGCCTATGTTGAAAATTCATTTGTGTTCATAAGATGAACAAAGGTCTCAGGGGATTGGAACTACATGAGGGTGAGTAATTAATAACATATTTTATGTGACTTTTTTTAACCTGTACTTTTTTATAGTGAGAGTTATGTAGCACAAATTTGTTATATAACAGTTCAGGCTGCATTTTGCAGTTACACACACACACACACACACACACACACACCCTCATCCCACAGGAACTACTTTGTCTGTCTGATTAAGGGTAAATAGCAAACATGAGGATCGACCTGCTGTGCTCTGCACAACATCTGGACTGGGTCAACATCTGTGTCCAGGTTGCCAACATCGCTAAACAAAAGCTGGCAGCCTTGAGCACAGAGCTAATGGAGAGTGATGGGAAGGGGGTTGATGATGATGATGAAGGCCTGTGGAGAGGCGAACAGAAGATCGGCCAGGCTTACAAGACGCCCTGTCTGTTAACAAACAATTGTTTAAATATAGCAGGGTTACTGCAGGACACATCAGGTCTAACTGAACACTTTTTCAACACCATTATGAATGCAATTTCAGACTTCTACAGGGCTAAATTCTTAGGATTTTTTTTTAATGGCACGGCTAGGCCAGTAGAAATATTTAATGGTCTTTCCCGAATGGTCTTTATTTTGTTAATAATTTAGTTTTGTCAAATAAATTATTTTGTCATAATTTAGTCATTTTTTAGCCACATATTTTAAATAATGTGTCAAAACAAGCAAGCTCATATTTTCAAAGTTGTTTACATACATATACAGTTGAAGTCATAATTATTAGCCCATCTGTGATTTTTTTTTCTTTCTTAAATATTTCTCAAATGATGTTTAACAAAGCAAGGATTTTTTCACAGTATTTCCTATAATATTTTTTATTCTGGAGAAAGTCTTATTTGTTTTGTTTCAGCTAGAATGAAAGCAGTTTTTACATTTCTTTAAACCATTATTTAATCAATATTATTAGCCTGCTTAAGCAAATAGTTGTTTGTTATACAATGATGTGCCTAATTACCCTAAATTTAAAGTTGAAGTGAAGCGGTCAGTCAAGTTTACATTATTTTGTAAATTGGGTTCCGCTTTAATGAAAAAAAAATAGATAGATACATACAGTTGAAATCAGAATTATTAGCCCCCCCCCCCACCATACCCCTTCACGTTTTTTTTTTTCTCTCTCTTTTTTAAATATTTCCCAATTGATGTTTAACAGAGCAAGGAAATTTCCACAGTATGTCTGATAATATTTTTTTCTTCTGGAGAAAGTCTTATTTGTTTTATTTTGGCTAGAATAAAAGCAGTTTTAATTTTTTTTTAAACAGTTTAAGGTCAAAATTATTAGCCCCCTTTAAGCTATATATTTTTTTGACAAAACAAACCTTCGTTATACAATAACTTGCCTAATTACCCTAACCTGCCTAGTTAACCTAATTAACCTAGTTAAGCCTTTAAATGTCACTTTAAGCTGTATGGAAGTGTCTTGAAAAATATCTAGTCAAATATTATTTACTGTCATCATAGCAAAGATAAAATAAATCAGTTATTCGGAATGAGTTATTGAAACTATTATGTTTAGAAATGTGTTGAAAAAATCAGCTCTAAATAGAAAAAAATAAACAGGGGGGCTAATAATTCTGACTTTAACTGTGTGTGTGTGTGTATATATATATATATATATATATATATATATATATATATATATATATATATATATATATATATATATATATACATATATTTATATATATATATATATATATAGTTGAAGTCAGAATTATTGGCCCCCTTTTGAAATGTTTTTCCTTTTGAAATATTTCACAAACTATGTTTAACACAGCAAGGAAATTTTCACAGTATGTCTGATAATATTTTTTCTTCTGGAGAAAGTCTTGTTTGTTTTATTTTGGCTAGAATAAAAGTAGTTTTTAATTTTAAAAAAAATAATTTTAAGGTCAAAAGTATTAGCCCCTTTAAGCTATATATTTTTTTTGATAGTCTACAGAACAAACCATCATTATACAATAACTTGTCTAATTAACCTAACCCACCTAGTTAACCTAATTAACCTAGTTAAGCCTTTAAATGTCACTTTAAGTTCTATAGAAGTGCTTTGAAAAATATCTAGTCAAATATCATTTACTGTTGCTGTATTCTTTCCTCAGTTGAGCAGATACAGTGGATGCAATGAACTGGACACGGAGACTGGAGAGCCTAACTTAACCCAATGCATGAAGTTGTGGACGTTGATCACAGAGCTGGTGCAAATACAAGCATCAAAGTTGTGTCTAATAAATGTTTAAAAATATTTACACGTTTTCTATTTCTCTTTTTTTTTTCCTTTTCGTTTGATGCGCTTTGGTCTACTCTCTTAGGATGTTCCAGCGCTGCCTAACGAGGGTATTTACATTCAGATTAATGCGACGATTAAAATTATACGTGACTTCACGAAGTTACGTCTTTGTGGATTATGTCAACATGTATGAAGGACATAAAAACCTGCCAGTTGAAAAAACGCGCCAATCTTAGTTTGGTTTGAACCCGAAAAGGGGTAAGGGCTGTAGCAGATAAAAGTGGAAGTACCCGCCCCCATTACGTCGGTAGCAGACCTTACTGAAATCATGGCTGAAACCCAGACAGGCAGTCAGGAAGCATAATGCAGAGAGCGGACCAATGTGCATCAAATGATCAGTCATTAAATGAGAATAAATAAAAATAGAATGAATGGATTTTCATATATTAGACACACATCTGATGCTTGTATTTGCACCAACTCCACAACTTCACGCATTGCGTTAAATTAGGCTTTGACGTACAATAATTCAGGAGAGCTAGTAATTCTTCAAATGTATATTAAGAGTGACATTTCTGATGGCAAACGAAACATCTACAGACTCGAGTTTATTCGAGCAAATCATGAAACGTGAAAGAATTTACCAACTGATGGCTTTCGAACAATCTGAAGTGGCACAGCAAAGGCAACATATCAAATTCCATCTTTATAGTGCTTTCTATAGAGCTTTGCGGCGGCTGTGAGCTGTTCATTCAAAGGTGGCATCTGAGGATGAAATTACCTTACGCGAGTTGTCACGAAATGAAAGAAGCAGTACATTTTCCGTCCTTTAAATTAAAACCCATTAATGGAAGTGCCGCAGAGAACACAAAGGATTTGAAATTAATATCCATGGAGCAGGTCGAGGTTAGCATGCTGCGATCATAGCGCGATGTGTTATGGAGTTGATGCTTCATAAGTGTCTGTCATATAGAAAATATACTTGAGGATGTGGCACTGACGCCTGAACCGTTCCTGGAAGACTATATTGATCGCGTTTTTCAAGGTTTTTGATACCGTGGCTTTGTCAGAGAGCAGCTTCATTAATCATTCAGAGACGCTTGTTCTGTTTACAATCCAAATGGAGCACATTTTTGCGAGTGGCTTTTCAATTTAGATGCTTTACAGATAATAATGCCTCACTGCCAATAGGCAACGGCTTCAGCTGTTTCAAATCACTACGCATCTCCAAACAGGACTTTTGCATTGGATTTCAGTAATGTTTGTGGTTCACTATTTATGCGTCAAATACATTTGAATCTGTTGGTTTGTGCATATTATGTCGTGTTATTGATGTTGAGACTGTTACACAATACTTCACCGTGAGAGTGTTTGGGATATCTTATAATCAATTTAAATCCAGATTGATTACACAGTTTTCCAGAAATAAGAGGATTTCTCTTCATTATGTTTCTGAAGGTGGCAGAATATGACTGTCACGCAAAGCGTAATACAGGATATGTTCAAGGATATGAAAAACAACAGAATTTTATTTGCTTTATTTTAAATTAAATTAAAATGAGTACTACTAATAAATAAATACTAATAAAATAAAAAATAAAATAAAAAAGTTATTAACATTAAAATAAAATGTTGAAGATGGCCAAATATGACTAATTTTTTGATTAAATTTATTTATTTATTTAATAATTAAATAATAATAAAAAATAATCGTATTTTTTATCACTTAATAAAAAATTCAATTAAATTCAATAAAATTTTATTTAATTGAATTGAATTTTATTTTATTTTATTAAAATTAAATAAAATAAATTAAAATAAAATACAAATCAATACAATTCAATAAAATTAAAATGTTGAAGATGGCCAAATATTACTGTCACAAAATAAATTCAATTCAATTCAATTCAATTAAAATGTTGAAGATGGCTAAATATGATTGTCACAAAATAAAATAAAATTAAATAAAATAAAATAAATAAATAAATAAATAAATAAATAAATAAATAACATTATAAAAAGAAAATGTTGAAGATGGCCAAATATGGCTGTCATAAAATAAATTCAATTCAATTCAATTCAATTAAAATGTTGAAGATGGCTAAATATGATTGTCACAAAATTAAAATAAATAAATAAATAAATAAATAAAATAATAATAATAATAACAATAATAATAATAATAATAATAATAATAATAATAATAATAATAATAATAATAATAAAAATTAAATTAAATTAAATTAAATTAAATTAAATTAAATTAAATTAAATTAAATTAAATTAAATTAAATTAAATTAAATTAAATTAAATTAAAAAAAGAAAATGTTGAAGATGGCAAAATAAAATAAAATAAAATAAAATAAAATAAAATAAAATAAAATAAAATAAAATAAAATAAAATAAAATAAAATAAAATAAAATAAAATAAAATAAAATAAAATAAAATAAAATAAAAATACTGAAGATTTTTCATTGCCAAATTTGATTGTCACAGACAAAAAAATTTTTATGGAATTTTTTCTTGTGGGAAAATATTGCATAGACTTTGAAAAGAAAAACAAATAAAGGAAAAGAAAGGAAAATAAACATTTTTATATAATATTGGAATAAATACATACTGCTATCATAAAGGTGAAAAATAACACATTAAGTGTGGTTTATTTGGATTACAAATCTAAAACCTATGGACTCAATTCATTCAATGCACTTAGCAAATCCTGAAATATGAACAACAATAAGAAGGGCACTGCAAATAACATCAAATTCTATAGAACTTTATCACAAATTACAGGCAGTTTGCATGGCATTCAAAGCAATTTGATGATGTATGATATATAGATGCCAGACCAAACAATGAAAACCCAAACAGAGTCTCTAATGGACCACAAAAACATGACAAAAATGAGCCTTGGAGTATTGTCTGAACATCCTATCCTTGTTGAAACGTGAAAAACTAACGATTTTTAAGTTTAATCGGCCAGAGCTGAATTTGGCCCAGTGGGCCCCAAGTATTCTCTGAAGCCCAGAGAAGTCGTAAGACACATTGTTAGGGGATTTGTTTGATCAAGCATAATTTCCAGTACACTTTAGGGAGCAATAAATAAACCGATAATAGAGCTCGATGCAAAAAAAAAAAAAAAAACCCCGGTAAAGGCTTTGTAACAGGGCAAGCTGAGAATGATGACTAACCGGAGGGTACGAGCGTGGTAGATTTGCAAGGCGAGAACAGAGTAAAGCCACTCGACAGGACGGCGAGCCGCTCTCAGAGCGAGGATCATCTGCCGAGTTCATTAAATCTGCCTGCAGGACAAAGTCATCTGTGCTCGTCAACAACATTTCTGCTCACAAGAAGCGATAGGTGTTCAGCGACCAGACGAATTCAGGCCAGTACGTGCATAATAACACCATCAGATAACCACCAGAAAACATGTGGAGATATAAATACGCATGGGTGTGTGTGTGTAAACATGCACATTATGATATCTCTCTACGCGGTCGCGGATTTTCGAGGCTTAACATTCACCGGGACCCCTGATGTGCGTAAGCACACCTGAAGGTGGAATAGACTGCCGAACACACGCTGACTTTGAATCAGTGTTTACAGTTGTATTGATTTGTGTTTGATTTGTAAGTTGAAGTCAAAATTATTAGCCGTCCTGTGATTTTTTTTGTTTTGTTTCTTTTTTAAATATTTCCCAAATAATGTTTAACAGAGCAAGGAATTTTTCACAATATTTCCCATAATATTTTTTCTTCTGAAGAAAGTCTTATTTGTTTTATTTCGGCTAGAATGAAAGTGTTTTTTGAAATCATTTGTAAAGGTCAATACTATTAACCCCCATAAGCAATATATAATTTTTCAATTGTCTACATCAGTGGTCCCAACCACCAGCCTACGGACTAGTACTGATCCGCAGATCAATTGGTACCAGGCCGCACAAGAAATCATGAATTATTTCTATTTTATTTATTTATTATTTACTCCGAATAAACTTTTATTTTAAAAATTTTTAATTACTTTTAATTTATCTTTTATTATTTGTATTCGCGGTTACATCTCGGTCAATTGAGTGCCAAAATTCAACCCACAAGCTACCAAAATGAGTAAGAAGGACCTACAAACTGCATGGATCTGCAACCTATTTGTCAACAAATCAGGTGAATTCAGCATGTCTGTGCAAGAAGATCAACTGCTGGAGATTGCAAATGACGGCGGCCTTGTTCACATATCGTGGCTTTTTCACGCACAAGTTCATTATATCCAATGAAGGTGCGCGGCTTGGAAGTGGCGCACGCAAATGACGCTGCCTACGTGCCTGCATTTCCAGGCTCACTCAGTTGAAAACATCTCAGCATTAAGAATGCCACAAGAGCACCGTGAGTCACGTGATGATCATCTTCATACTTTGTACGGCAAATGCACATTTTGGTAGATTAAGTACCTCAGACAAACCAACCCAGGTTTTATTCTAAAAGCGTATCGCTATTTACATTTTTGGATAGCACCAAATATTTCCCAGAAACTACGTTTTTTTTGCAGTTTTTTTCACAAATCCACCAGAGGCCGCTGTGTTTGCTTTTTCAGATCTCAAATTTCTCTCTCAAGTAGCATTTGCGCCTGCTGTTCTCACGTAAATCCACTAGTAGCTGCTGTCGACTGACTGACGACTGACTGAATGACTGACAGATCGATCGACTGACCCACCCTCCTTCCCTAAACCCAACCGACAGTTTTCAAAAGCAATCCAAAAACAGAAAAGCCTTCATGGCTGCCTGATTTTTACCAAGTTTTCAGATTTTACCACATTCTCACCCTGTCATTTACTTGTTTATTTTATTTTTTGGCTTCTGTCTTACCCGCTTTCTGGAACTGTTCTTCATTGGACTAGAACCCCATTGTCATGGTCAACTCGTCTCTGTATCTCAAGTCCGCCGATGTATATGGCAAGCTACCTGGACAAACTGGTAACAGCGGGAAAGCCGTCCATACATAGGGAAGCGGTCAGCTGTTAAGCGTAACAAGGAACAGCATTTTACCGCCCGCAGCGTTTGTTTTAAAAACCATATTCAGCCATACATAATTCTGGCAACATAATTCGTGATCTCCAGATGTGTATATAGGGCTACGTTTTCAGAATGAGCCTATGTTGAGACGAACACAGGACACCCAAACACTGCAGTGCTTTTTTATTTTCTCCATAAATAAAAGCGTTGATCGGTCCGCGGTAATAAAACCGTTGGGGACCAATGGTCTACATAACAAACGACTGTTATACAACTTGCCTAATTACCCTAACTAACTTAGTTAAGCCTTTAAATGTTACTTTAAACTAAAAACTAGAAACTTGAAAAATATCTCAAATTGTATATGCTGTCATCATGGCAAAGATAAAAGAAATCAGATACTAGAAATTAGATATTCAAACTATTATGCTTAGAAATCAGGGGGAGCTAATAATTCAGGAGGGCTAATAATTCTGACTTCAACGTAATACGCATGAGTGTGTGTGTGTGTAAACATACACTTCATGATATCACTCCACGCAGTCGCAGTTTTTGAGGCTTAACATACACCGGGACCCCTGATGTGTGAAGGCGGAATTGACTCCCGAACACACGCTGACTTTGATTCTGTGTCTACAGCTGTTTATAAATATATAAATGCCAATAGCAATACAGATTGTCCAAACAAGAGATATCAAGACTTCAACATCAAGTCAATATAAAAAACATGCTATTTGTACTGAATCAAATAGAACCAGAATAATCAAGTAGCCAAGGGGTTTTTCTGACTCAATGTTGGCATGGACTGCTGTAATTTTGGTTTTCGTGGCAAGCATGGTTTAAATGAAATTTCTGAGGAACGGTCCATGACTACAAATGGGAATGCTCTTTTAAGAACCTTCCATGTGGTTAAAAACAAAACAAAAAAAATGCATATACACCTTTTTGACTTATTATTTTAATCATAATTACACTCTAAAAAATATTTTGCTGCTTAGTGAAACTGCTTTTGTAAAATGAGCTGAAACAACATAATTCTTGAGATACATATATGTATATATGTATATATATATATATATATATATATGTATATATATGTATATATATATATATATATGTATGTATATATATGTATATATATATATATATATATATATATATATATATATATATGTATATATATATATATATATATATATATATTTATATATATATTTATATATATATATATATGTATATATATATATGTATATATATGTATATATGTATATATATATATATGTATATATATATATATATACATATATATATATACATATATATATATATATATATATACATATATAGATATATATATATATATATATATATATATATATAAATATATATATAAATATATATATATATATATATATATATATACATATATATATATATATATATATATATATATATATACATATATATATATATATATATACATACATATATATATATATACATATATATACATATATATACATATATACATATATATATATATACATATATATATATATACATATATATATATATATATATATATATATATATATATATACATATATATATATATATATATATATATACATATATATATATATATATATATATATATATATATATATATATATATATATATGTATATATATACATTAATAATATTAATATATTATTATATATACACACACATACAGTTGAAGTCAGAGTTATTAGCCCCCCTTTGATTTTTTTTTCTTTTTCAAATATTTCCCAAATGATGTTTATCAGAACAAGGACATTTTCACAGTATGTCTGATAATATTTTTTCTTCTGGAGAAAGTCTTATTTGTTTTATTTCAGCTACAATAAAAGCAGTTTTAATTTTTTTAAAACCATTTTAAGGTCAAAATTATTAGCCCCCTTAAGCTAGATTTTTTTTTTCAATAGTCTACAGAACAAACCATCATTATACAATAACTTGCCTAATTACCCTAACCTGCCTAGTTAACCTAATAAACCTAGTTAAGCCTTTAAATGTCACTTCTATACTTTAAATGTATAGAAGTGTCTTTAAAATATCTAGTCAAATATTATTTCATGTCATCATGGCAAAGATAAAATAAATCAGTTATTAGAAATGAGTTAGTAAAACTATTAAGTTTAGAAATGTGTTGAAAAAATCTTTACTGCATTAAACAGAAATTGAGGGCTATGCGACTGCGCGAATGCTGTACCGGACCATACACATGCGCTTGACGCAGAAGTATAAACCAGCCTTAAGACAACATGAGGGTAAAACAACACTTTATTTTTAGTAAAAGTCTAAACATTTAAACGGTTTAAAAGGTCATCCATGCAACTTTTTACTTTTTTTATTTGTTGTGGGTTTATGAAGTATCTAGTTACCTCATAATGTAGCCTCATGTTCTCTTCTTGTCACCAGGTTACTGATTAAAACTTGCTTGCTAATAAGCATGTTCTAATTGCCTGTACTTGTGACAGACTTGCCAACCAAGCCAACTAAAAATAGCACTCTCTCTCGCTCTCTTTCTGCACAGGTTGATACCAGTGATGTCTCACTACACAGCGGGCGAACTACGCCGCAGTGCCCCAGTGACCCACCCCATCAAACCCCTGACCGAAGCACACAAAGCATCTTCTGTCTCTGGACAGCAGGGGTTGATGGGATTAATGCAATGCTTTTAACATAAGGCTACGCTTCTGTTCTAAGCACGAAGGGAATAGCATAAGAAATCTTCTCAATAACTTTAACGCGCTATGACACACGCCAGAGTTCTTCAAGATCAAGTCTAGACACCTCCGTTTCTATAGCGCTTTATAGACTGTGTTAAAGCAGCATCAAATAAAGTAGGGAAAAAAATAAAATGGAGGAATCAATTATGGAGACAATTCAGATTCTGCTCGAAAGCAGCTCGGGTCAATGGTATCTTCATTTGGATCAGAAATTCAGTGTTGCAACAGTTTAGATCGACAACAGCTTGATTTAATACAAGTTCAAGTGGTTCTACGAAGAAAAAAAGGCAGAGATGTTGTAATTCAGCTGGAATCTCTTCAGTGTGGATTTAATTCAGTGTTGCAGGATGCGATTCGGCTGTAAAACAGGTCTATAGAAGACGACATGCCATCACCCGGCTCAATGGTCTTCAACTGGTTAGACAAACACACACTGTATGCCTTGACTGTGGATGCTTCACATTACGAACAGCGTACAGCCTAGCAAGCTAGTTTCGAATTTACCTCCTTGACGCTGGAACAGCGCCAACATAGACATCCAAATGTGTGCACTGGAGACCGACGACAAATGTCAGCCCGCAGGAAGTTTTCAAATGCAAGACTGTGTAATTATCACTTGAAAATAGACGTATAAAAACACTAAAACATCAAGATCCTTTGACTGAAGGCGTCTTTGATGTGATAATATATGCACGCGCACACACATAAAGGTTGTGACTTCTAACACTACAATTGGAGCAAGCTCTTTTCAGCAGAGAATCGAAAAGAGTATATAAGTGTACTTCTAGGCATGACGCCTAATACAAAATACATTTACGACCAGCGCTATTATAGCATTGAGTATTCACAATAAATTGAATATATAAAACCGATGAATTTAAATATAACAATCTATATAAATACTAACGCTGCACAATATATCATTTCAGCAATGTGATCATTCGCAATAGTCACATCGCAGGATATGCAATGTTGAGTTTTTCACAATTTATCATTTGCACGTGTTTTTGATGCCTATAATGATTTTAAAAACATTGAAGTATAAGAAATTGTATCGTCTGTGACCTTAACGACGTTTAATTTTATTGATTTGTTTTTATTTTTATCATTCAGTTACTGTACTTGAATACTGTTAGACTTGAGAGACGATAAAACACTTTATTTCAATTGTATCTTTTTCTTGATTGTATTTATAGATTGTTTTGCATGAAAATGCCCACAACACATGCAAATACAGAAATGGACTGAAAATAGCACATACTGCGACGAAAGTGTTTCGTGGAACCCCAAAAGGTTTATCGATTGCTTATTAGACTTTAGAGATGCAAATAGTAAACATTAATTCATCAATCTCTGACTAAACAAGTGCACGACAATACTCACAACACATGCAAACACGGAATCGCACTGCAAGTAGCACAAACCACAAGGAAAATGTGTCAAAGGACCTAAAAAATTATATAAATTGTTTATTAGGATTTTGTGGAGATGCACTCCCACTGCAGAATCATCCCAATTGTTCTAACATTATAAATTCTTTCCATATGGAGATATGAAGTCATATGGTAAAATTGTATCGCTATTGCAATATTTATATATATATATATATATATATATATATATATATATATATATATATATATATATATATATATATCACAAAATAAAAAAATATGTTAGAATTTTCCAATATCGTGAAGCCCTAATGCTGTGTTCACACTAGACGCGGAACATGTGAATAAATTGTGCTATTCGTGCTTAAATAGACACGTGAACTTTTTGAGTTTACGCACTTCATTCACATGTCGAATTTCCTTCATTTGCGCATCAAATTTACTTCACAATAGAGGTGGATTCGCATTATGGGCAGGATTTCTGTCTGCCCGGTGACTCTAGCTTTGTTGCTTAATGTCTAACATGGATTTTATTGAGATGGTAGCTGTGCTTTATTTGCTTTAGAAAGGCTGAAAAACAGCCTATATTTGTTTGGCACTGCGTCTGAGTCCACTAGATCCTTTCAGAGGTGCACCCAGCTCTGTGAGTTCATCAGCTCCTCCAGAAACTATACCTGGAAGATGGAGGCTTTCAGCAGTGCTTCAGACTGAGCCGAGACCAGTTTGATAAACTGTTGTCCGGCGTCGGCAGGAGGACTTCCCCTCGAGACACCAACAACAGGCGCTACATCATAATCACACCCCTACAAAAGAAAGCTCTTGATAGGTTAACATGGTGCAAATGTCCTCTTAAGTTCTTTCAATTCGAGCGATTCTCGCGTTAAGCTCATCAAACTAGCAAAATGTTTAACTTGCGCTGCTTAATTCGTGCGAATTCCTTGATTTGCGCCACCTCATTCATGCGTATTGAGCCGTATGATGTCTATTCGCGTCTTTGCATTGACTTAACATGTACTGTAAATCACTCACGCTTGACGCTTCATCCGTGTATGGTGTGAACACAGCTTTATAAATACAATTCATTCATTTTCATTTCGGCTTAGTCCCTTTATTAATCAGGGGTAGCCACAGCGGAATGAACCGCCAACTTATCCAGCATATGTTTTACGCAGCGGATCTTCCAGCTGCAACCCTCTCTGGGAAAAAATACAATTCACAATAAATAAAATATATTAAAAACAATGAATGAATGAATGGAATTGAAATCGAATCAAATAAAATCCAATCAATCATTCAATGAATGAATCAATCAATCAATCAATCAATCAATCAATCAATCAATCAATCAATCAATCAATCATATGTGTAAGCTTTTATTGAATTTATTTAACTTATTAATTAACTTATTTAAAACAATACTGCATTTCTTTTATTTAACTGATTGTATTTCAAATGTAATTGAACTGTAATAACTTACACCATTGAAAAAAAAAATCAATATTAGCTGACAACTACAAGAAGCCCTTGTGAGTACACAAACATACAGAAATCATGAGGGTCAAACTACAGCTCACAACTCGAGGCACAAAAACAAATCACAAGACACAATCTCATACGCTCAAGCACAAGGCAAACATGGGAACACACTAGCCTGCGCTCCCTGGCTGAACCAAGTCATTAAATCCTGTATAAATTCACAATAAATTGGACGCACCTTACAATGACATTAAATGGTGGATATTGTGGAAAAATAGAATAAAGACCACAAGATCACACAAGTGCAAGGCACTGGAGTGTTTGTTGACTGCCACATCTGTGAAAGAACCCACCCGTCAAGCTATCAAACAACAGAAATCCACAGCAGGCAAAGGGGGAAAGCATTTAAATAAATAAAATAAATATCATTGGTAGCCTCCGGCTCGATGGAACTGTTAAAGATTAATGTTATTCTTCTGCAAATATTGCTCAGAGGGACAACATGAGTCACTTTCTCAACAGCAAAGCTTTCATGAAAGCAAAAGCCAGGGGAGAGCCTAAGGCGAGGCCTCTAGGGGTGAGGTGGACAGCTCTGGATGAAAGACCAGCTCTCTATCAGAGGAAAACTTTATGTGTTCTGGTGCCAGCAGAACACGATGGCTGTCGCAGAAGAGAAATTTAAATGTTTTCCTTCAGAAGTGTCTCTGCGAGTGTGGTTTGCTCACCTGAGTAGGCCCAGTAGGACTCTTCAGCCGCTCGCCGGTGTCTGTCACCGATAGGCCGATCATGATTCTCCGATTTCTCCCCCTCAGCCAATGCTGAAACAGAACAAACAAATAAAGATAGAGTTTTAAAGCACTGTATGAAACTTGACTAAATAAGCTGTGGGTCAGCTTGTGACTTATCCTGATCTTTTACCATATATTCAGGCCATATTTTGTGCTGCCCTCAATCAATCAATCAAGCAAACAATCAATTCTTTACAAACGCTTGTTCTCTAGATATACTGTAGTGTATTATATGTAATATCCTGATGTATTACTGCTGCACGATTCTGGCTAAAATGAGAATCACGATTTTTTATTTGCTTAAAATTAAGATCACGATTTTCTCACTACTCTGTAGATGTGAAATAAAGGTTAATATGAGTTGGCTATTGTTATTGTTATTCTCAAACATATGGTAAAACAGCAATAATAATATTAGGCCTGTGTGTCGGTATACTGTTGGTTAAAATGCTCAATTTTTTGTATAGACTTGGAATGGTGGACTTGAACAGACTTTAAATTTGTCTTGGTCATTAATTCATAGTACAGTGATTACATCAGAATACAACTATTCATAATTATAAAGTTGAATTATTGTGTTTGAGATCTGTCATTGACAACATTATGAGACCATTTTTCCCACTGGACCTTTTTCATTATCAGATTCCCTCTTCCATTACATTCAACGTTATATAGGCTAGAGTGGTCATTCTGACACTGTTAAACGTTTATTCTCATGCACAACATTGTGTTTGCTATGAAGAAAAAAAGCATATCAAATTCTAGTCATTATCATAAATCCAAAATGCGATATGATCATATAAATGATGTGGTTTTGGTTTCACTTTCACTGCCAAGTGCCGAGAAAAAAAATCATACTATGCCAATCATACTTCCCACGTTGCTCTCAAACGAACGATCTATGCAAAAACGGAACGTTATTTGCAGCTTTATTACCTGTTATTCATAGTCTATGCAGGTTCTGTTCACACATCATTCACGGGCAATCGCACATTCTCTCAAACAGTGCGTCAGCTCACGTGTGATTTCGCGGCCACGAATACATCATTACTTTAAAACAGAAATTACATTTTGGGGTGAATTATACCTTATAAATAAAGTATGTGACCCTTTAACGCCATTTGCAGGTGTACATGTTGCTGAGCAACAAATATTAAACAATGTGAAGACGTGTGTGACCGCCTTTACGCTTCTCTCCTGAACTTGAAAATGTAATTGGCTGAATCGTAGAAATGCTGGATTAAGATCGTGTGGGGGTCAAATTGAGATTGTGATAATTTTTTGATTAATCATGCAGCCGAAATCTGTATCATGATCAGCCATTGAAAAAAAAAAATCTATATTGTGCGAGAACTACATGGAGCCAAGGTTCTAATAGTTTGGGATTTTTCAATAGTTTTAGTTCTTATTTCATTTTGCCTTTTTGTTTTCAAATTCAGTGAGTTTTAATTAGTTTTTAGAGGTAGATTTACTAGTTTTTATATTTTGAAATTGCTTAGTTTTAGTTTAGTTTTTATTAAATTCAGTATTAGTTTTAGTTTTTTGTTTGGTATTTTTGTGTAAATTAGGATATTTGTTAGGTGCAAAATTGAAAATCATCAGAATAAATATTGTATAATAAAAACTTAACCAAAGAATACTACCATCTACCATTACCATCAACCCATCCTCAAATTCAATTACAACAAGCTACAAGCTAGCAGCCTTAAGTAAAATATGTGTGCAAGGCTGCTTCTGAGGTTAAATACACAGTAATTCGGATCTTTTAACGCAAACCGGATCTTTTGTGACAATCTTCCCGTTTCGACTCAACATACCAAGAAAATAAAGTCAGAATTCATAATTTCAGCCAGTGCATGATTTACTTATTAAAATTCAACTATGAACTTCTGTTATAAAATAAAGTTAAGTTTCACCAGACCCTCTCATTTAAGCCATCGATTTACCTGCACTGCAATTTTTGTTCAGTCACAGCAGGCTGTCATGTACTGTTTGTGTTCTGTTCACTTAATCACGCATGCGCAGTATTATCGGTTCACTGCTTCTTAAATCTGATCTCAATGTACTGTTCTAATAATAACTGAATAACTCATTATATATTGGTTTATTTCAAGTCAGAAGGGGTATCGGGCATGTAAAAAGTAAGTTGTTTGTGGATAAAAGCTTAACGGAGACGCGAATCGTTTCAAATCATGCAGTTTAATTCGGTGAATTAGTTTACTTTGAGGATCCGGTTAAAAAGAACAATTCATTCACGATCGTGATCACTCATATGGAAATAAAACCCAAATGTGTTAAGTGAATACTTTTAAGGGTCAAATTTACTGCTGTCATGTCCAGCTGTTGTTTTTGTCGCGAGAGCATCAGCGAGGACTGACTAGAGGCCAATGGTATCAGGATTACAGACTCTGAGGTGCTGTACGGGTCAAACTCCTGGCAGCACGAAGCAAATAGATTTACTTCTAAAAGGCTTACAGTATGTATTAAATACATTTACAAAGACAAAAACGAAGGACGTTTTTGCTAAAATTTAGTTTTAGTTAGTTTTGTATGTACACAATTCAGTTTCAGTTAGTTCTAGTTTTTTTTTTTTTTTAAACTCTTGTTTTTATTTTTATTTCAGTTAAGAAAATGTTTTTTCAATTCTAGTTTTCGTTTTTTTGTTCGTTTTCGTTAACTATAATATCCTTGCATAGAGCCCTCATAAGTATACAAACATACACAAATAATGAGGGTTGAACTACAGCTCAAATCTGGAGGCATAAAAACAACGAATGAATGAATTAATCAATCAAGCAAGCAAGCAAGCAATCTGTAAGCTTCAAATCCTGGCAAGAAAAGTTGTTTGCATAAATCTATAAATACTGTACTTATATCAAATTTATTGAACTTATCTATTAAAAAACAATACTACATTTTTTATATTTAACTGACTGTATTTCAAATGTAATTAAACTATATCATCCTACACCTGTTCTCTAGATATCTGTTCTAGGATCAGCCATTGAAAAAAAAAAAAATCAATATTGGCCGACAACTACATCGAGCCCTCGTGAGTACACAAACATACACAAATCATGAGGGTCAAACTACAGCTCACAACTCGAGGCACAAAAACAAATCACTACACACGTTCTCATACACACAAGCCAAACATGGTAACACACTAGCCGGCGATCCCTGGCTGAACCAAGTCATTAAATCCTGTATAAACCAATCTGGCTCAAAAAAAACCTACTCCATTAGAGAGAAAAACAGCCCCCCACACAGCGGTATTTACAGCCTGTCTGCTCTGGGATCAGTTTCCCCCTCCCTCATTAAACATGTATGAGGGGCTAAATAAATAAACAAGGCCTGATTGGCCGGTGAGCGGAAGTCTAAAGCGCTAAGTGCCGAAGCAAAGAGGCTGCGGACAGGGCGCTGGCAGTCAGAAACTGTGAGCTGCTCCATCAGAGACACAAAAGTCCAGTTGTGTCCCACTGGAAGCCTGAACAAATCTAGACTCAACCCAACCGGTGTTCTAGACCCCTTTGTCTACTTGCTCGGAACTCGAATTAGCTGTGAAATAACAACAGCAGAGGATTGGCGAGCTTACATTAGCTTAGAAAGCCAAACCTCTTGGTTGTCAAGGATGCCAAGGATATGGCTGGGTTGACTGAGAATTTGTTCCGACTTGCAACAGGGACCGGAGGGGTTAGGAAGGATGGCACACATCCCAGCACCCTGTGGCCTCAGTGTGAGTTTATCAGAGGCGATCTCGACCCCTTGGCTCCTGGCTGCGGGATGTCGGGGATGAACTGGAAGGTGAAGAGTCGATGTGAGATCAGCCTTACAGCTGTCGTCCACATCCAAACTCTCAAACACACTGTGGCAGGACTTGGGGGGTGACTGCCATTTTAGATCTAGACTGACCCAAAAAAAAAAGCAAGCAAAAATGATAAAAGAAGGAAAATAGCTGAAGAAAGCACCAAGAAGACTAAGAAAAAAAACGCATCAGGATGTTAACGAGAAATGGGCCACTTTTTCCCCCCCTGAAACCTGCCGATGTGCTGACCACACTATGGTAACAAGGACACACTGCCTAAAAGCCATCACTCAAAACATAATGTAATTTACAAGGCCCCTCTCTCTCTCTGAGCATGCTGGGTAAGTATATTCTGATATGAACAATGGGTGACTTTTTGTTTCAATGACAAACTGCCTTCTGCTCCTCGCTGCTCTAATTCTTCGGGATAGCGGCTCGGGCATGGCAGTGAATGCCAATGAGAGGGTATGCTATGGCTTCTCTATGAATTACATTATTGATTGCCGATACTCTTTGAACAGAAAATGTAATTATGCAATGCGGCATGCCGGGCTTAGTTGCTATCCTCCCGATATGTCACTCATGCTCTCTTTCTCTTCCCCTCAATCATTCCCTCCCTCTCTTTATCCCTGTTCATCCATCAATGAATCTCTCCCTTTCTTTACAACACTCCAAAACATACTTTCTGGGAGTAGCTCCCATGGGGAGACTCTGCATGCTCCTTTAGCCTCCGCGAAGAGTCATCAGCAGCTGGTCAACTTCTTCTAGACACTTTATTTCAGAGATCTCTTCTTGACCTGTCTACCTAGTTTCCTTGTTTGGTCGCTTGTTTCAAGGAAAGCAATCCTGCCAGAATTTGTTATTGCCTTTGGCCAGTATCAGCTCCTACACCACTCAACAATTACATATCCTAGTACTCAGGGACCTCTTTCCCTCATCCAGATGTCTTCAACAATGCTTTAAACAACTACATTATTGGGCAAAAGTAACTTGTCCACTTGGCACAACACATATCCAAGATTTGCAATGTACAATCCACAGGGTTGTAATGTTAAACTTGTCAGTGTTCTGTGATGCACAGAAGAGCCTGGAGAGATACTCTAAGAAAGAGAAATGGAGAGTTTAACAAGTCGATGACAAAAAAAAAGGTTATACAAGTTGGAAAAACATAACCTAACCCATAGGTCTTAGTACGGGCAAGCGCCTTCCACTAAGCTACCAAGTAACCACAGAAGCTCTAATGTGTTTAAATGATTTTCCCTAAGCACAGTCCTGGCTCCACATCAGGCTGACTGGTTGCTGCTCTTTTCACCTTTCTCTACTGACCAACGATCAACGTTGAGTCACTAAACCTTCCAGAGGCATGTCCTGTATGGTTAGCTAACTCAACACTTTCGTTCAATCTATTGGTACATACCAGGGGTGTCCAAACTCAGTCTTGAAGGGACAGTGTCCTACTGAGTTTAGATCCAAGTTCCTTCAGCTCACCTGCCAGAAAGTTTCTAGTATCTGTAGCAAGAGCTTGATTAGCTGGTTCAGGTGTGTTTGATTAGGGTTAAAGCTAAACTCCCCAGCACGCCGGCCCTCCAGGACTGAGTTTGGACATCGCTGGTATATACAATACATACCAACTCTGTGTGATTCCTTTTGTCATCCTTACACATGTCAAAGATTAATGCTTTGATGTACTGAACAATATAAGAGTCAACAGGTCAATAAATTAATCCCCAAAATAGACTGGTCAGATTTTGCTAACTCACAGTGATATTTTGTAGACAAATTTAAACAAATGTAAACAAACAATTAAAGACACATTTACAGTATGGGGCACTTGATACACCTGTCCAACTGCTTGTTAATGCAAATTTATATTCAGCCAATCACATAGCAGCAACTCAATGCATTTAGGCATCAGAATAGGGAAGAAAGGTGATTTAAGTGACTTTAAACATGGTATAGTGATTGGTGCCAGACGGGCTGGTCTGAGTATTTCAGAAACTGCTAATCCACTAGGATTTTCATGCACAACCATCTTTAGAATTTACAGAGAATGGTCCGAAAACTGAAACTAAAGACTTCAATTTGCACAGGCTCACCAAATTTGGGCAATAGAAGATTGGAAAAACGTTGCCTGACCGGGATGAGTCTCGATTTATGCTACGACATTCGGATGGTAGGGTAAGAATTTACTGTCAACAACATGAAAGCATGGATTCATCCTGCCTTGTATCAAGGCTGGTGGTGGTGGTGTAATGGGGGGGGGATATTTTCTTGGCACCCTTTGGCTCATTAGTACCAATTGAGCATAGCGTCAACGCCGCAACGCCGAGTATTGTTGCCGACAATGCTCATCCCTTTATGACCACAGTGTACCCATCTCTGATAGTTACTTCCAGCAAAATAACGCGCCATGCCATAAAGCTTGAATAATCTCAGACTGGTTTCTTGAACATGGCAATGAGTTCACCGTACTTAAATGACCTCCACAATCACCAGACCTCAATCCAATAGAGCACCTTTGGGATGTGGTGGAATGAGAGATTCGTATCATGGATGTGCAGCCAACAAATCTGCAGCAACTACGTGATGCTACATGTCAATTTGAATCAAAATCTCTGAAATATTTCCAGTACCTTGTTGAATCTATGCTACGAAGGATTAAGGCGGTTCTGATGCCAAAAGGAGGTCCAACACGGTACTAGTAAGGTGTACCTAATAAAGTGGTCGGTCTGTGTAGATGAAGTTACAAAAGCAACCATGTCCACTGAAGTGCAAAAACTCATAAGAATAACGCCCACCAAGCAATGTTGAGTTTAATAGACATCCAATAGATATCTAAACATCTAAATTTGGCTGTCATTAAAAATCTAATAGACTTCTAAGAATAGCCCAAAACTAGACTAGTCCTCAAATAGACATATTAGACAGACTTCAAATGAGCAGTCATTCAATTTTGTGTATCTGGTGACTAGTCTAGTTTTGGGCTATTGTCAGGCATCTATTAGATCAGAGGTGCCCAAACTTGGTCTTGGAGGGCCGATGTCCTGCAGGTTTCAGATCCAACTTACCTCAACACACCTGCGCGCATGTGCTTAGTAAAAGCTTGTTTAGCTAGCCCAGGTGTGTCTGATAGGGGTTGGAGCAAAGCTTTGCAGCACAACAACCCTGCAGGCCCAAGTTTGGGCACCCCTGTATCCTGATTCTCATAGACAACCCACATTTAGCCTTGTTTTAGCCAAGCTGTCAATGTTTAGACTGCTATTTGATGACTATAAGGCTTCTTTTAAACACACACAACAAATGCTTGCTGAGAGCACTCTCTCTCTCTCTCTAGCACACACTTTGATTGCTTCATTTCTGTAGTATATGGGGCAAGCTAAAAACAAAAATGAGTTTGACACCCACTGCCCCTAAGTTGGGTAGTGAGGTGGAGAAAACTTCATTGCCTGCCCTTCTTTAGAGGTAGTAGGAAAGGACAGAAAGAAGGAAAAGATACCAAAGAAAACAAGCAACCACTGCAACATAAATTCACAGCCAGATTATCAACACACACCTCACCAAGCAGAGATGTTAACATGTACATGCACACACACACAGAACCCCCTATGCTCCAGACCCTGTCGAAATCAATCACCATCAATTCAGCTCAATATGCACAAAGAGCCTTTGTACACACAGGCGGACACACACGATCAAGAAGCTGGGCTACCATCACACACGCACCACATAAAAAAAAATGTCATATTGTTCAAAAACATGCAGCACTGCTCGCTTAAAGCACAATCTTTCAAACTCTAAAATCAACTGCAAGTCGATGCCAGCGTACGCTTGCCTTCTGTGATCAAATCTCCGGCGCCAGGGGTTCCATCTAGCCCGGCTCTTCGAAATGAATTCTGACGTAATTGATTTACATCCCTCTATTAGAGCTGCAGAGTTTTATGAGGAAGATATTGGGAGTTGACGTTTTTTGTCAGGCTGTCTCCACAGAAACAACGCTCGAACGAGGAGAGTTATGAGGGCTTCATTTTCAGATGTGGATTCCGGAACTCTCAACGAGGCAAATCTCAGAGGAGTCATGCAATGTCGTCTAACTGCCACTCAGAGATTGCTTTTACGGAGGATGGCCAGATCATTGCTTAATGGAAGTATGTGTCAAGAAAAGTGTATTTAGAATGAAACCAATGAGGTCTTTATGCTAACTACTATTGGTGATCAACACACATTTATGTACAAATGACTATGGGGATAGTTCAGCCAAAAATAAAACCGTCATAATTTACTAATCATCAACTTTTCTGAAAAATATTTGTTTCATTCTTCTGTTGAACACAAAATAAGTTATTTTTCAAGAATGTTGGTACCTATCCGCTTCCATAGTAATGTTTTTGCTATTGTGGAAGTTTTCTCCAAATTTTTTTCTTTTGTATTCAACAGAAAAAAATTTGGGGGGGGGGGGATGAGCTCATAATGATTTAAGGTAGTCGGTGCAATATCCTCGTGGTTAGCGTGTCGACATATGGTGCATCGTCAGGGCATCCTGTGTTCGAATCCCGGCTCGAGGACATTTCCCTACCCAACCCTATCTCTCTTTCTCCAACTTTGCTTCCTGTCTAAATACTGTCCTATCTAATAAAGGCAAAATGAGGGATTTTTATATGGAGCCAGATCAGTCTCAAAAATAATACAATTACAAAATAAAATCCATACACGCATAGCACAATTCATGTTTACAAAATCCAAATTGTAAATTCCAAACACAATTAATAAAAATTAAATAAAAACACATTTTTTTTTAATCGTATTTCGAATTTACGAATTGGATTTGTAGAATTTTGAATCATCTTTTGAATTTGCTAAATTAATTTGTAAATTGAAAACACGATTAAAAAACAAACTAATTTAGCAAATTCAAAACACAATTCAAAAATACACTAATCCAATTTGTAAGTTCTAAACACAATTAATAAAAATTAAATAAATACACAAATTATTTTTGAATTTACAAATTGGAATCGTGTTTTGAATTTACGAATTGGATTTGTGTATTTTTGAATCGTGTTTTGAATTTGTGAATTGGATTTGTGTATTTTTGAATCGTGTTTTGAATTTACGAATTGGATTTGTATATTTTTGAATCGTGTTTTGAATTTGCGAATTGGATTTGTGTATTTTTGAATCGTGTTTTGAATTTGTGAATTGGATTTGTGTATTTTTGAATCGTGTTTTGAATTTATGAATTGGATTTGTGTATTTTTGAATCGTGTTTTGAATTTGTGAATTGGATTTGTGTATTTTTGAATCGTGTTTTGAATTTGTGAATTGGATTTGTGTATTTTTGAATCGTGTTTTGAATTTATGAATTGGATTTGTGTATTTTTGAATCGTGTTTTGAATTTGTGAATTGGATTTGTGTATTTTTGAATCGTGTTTTGAATTTGTGAATTGGATTTGTGTATTTTTTGAATCGTGTTTTGAATTTGTGAATTGGATTTGTGTATTTTTGAATCGTGTTTGAATTTGCGAATTGGATTTGTGTATTTTTGAATCGTGTTTTGAATTTGTTGAATTGGATTTGTGTATTTTTCACTCGTGTTTTGAATTTGTGAATTGGATTGTGTATTTTTGAATCGTGTTTTGAATTTGCGATTGGATTTGTGTATTTTTGAATCGTAGTTTGAATTTGTGAATTGGATTTGTGTATTTTTTCACTCGTGTTTTGAATTTGTGAATTGGATTTGTGTATTTTGAATCGTGTTTGAATTTGCGAATTGGATTAGTGTATTTTTGAATCATGTTTTGAATTTGTGAATTAGATTTGTGTATTTTTGAATCGTGTTTTGAATTTATGAATTGGATTTGTGTATTTTGAATCGTGTTTTGAATTTGCGAATTGGATTTGTGTATTTTTGGAATCGTGTTTTGAATTTGCGAATTGGATTAGTGTATTTTTGAATCATGTTTTGAATTGGTGAATTAGATTAGTGTTAATTTTGAATCGTGTTTTGAATTTGTGAATTGGATTAGTGTATTTTTGAATCGTGTTTTGAATTTGTGAATTGGATTTGTGTATTTTTGAATCGTGTTTTGAATTTGTAAATTGGATTAGTGTATTTTTGAATCGTGTTTTGAATTTACGAATTGGATTTGTGTATTTTTGAATCATGTTTTTAAAATTTTCTCCAATTAAAATGTATTGGGTACAAAGGAGAAAAATTTTTTGTTTTTTACCCAGACATTAAAAAAGAATATATTTTAGAGCAGTAATCTCAATACCGTGATATTTATATCCAAGGTTATCAAATCATCAGAATATTATCCCGGCCCATGGCTAATCTATACCGCCAAGACCAAATACATCAACATTGTCATACTAAATCCCAAGGGTGTTCATGACAGAAATATCAATACATGAATTCTTCACAGACAATAAACTGCACACGTATAGTTTTAAAATATATTAGTCACAGAAATGGTCACAATGAAGATGTTATTTCTCAATTCATTTAAGTCAAGTGGAGACAACTGAACAACAGTGGTCATAAGAGTATAAATGCCTGCAAAGCTAGCAGACAATGAAAATGAAATATTACTACATTTCCAGATGTAAGAGTTCATATTAATATTATAATACACATTAATAAGTCAACCATCCTCACATGTTGTGATAGATATTTAAGCTAATGCTATCATCACCCGTGAAACACAAGCTACGGAATTCAGAAACAAATAGCAAAATATAATGCTGACCTCCAAATACTCCCAACATTCTCAAAGTTTCACAAAATCACACAGCTATACTGTGACCGGTATATATACAATAATAGAACTTAATATTTACTAGACTTACACTTACAAAAGAGTCTGACTTTGTACTTTGCTGTTCAGTACAATATAAACATTTGCTCTGAGAAGAAAATAATAAGGTGAGGGGTCTGATTTATAAACTTATTGTAGAAACCTTCCTAAAAGTGAAAGTACACCAGAATACGTGTTAATTTATTCAATAATAATGGCTTATATTATAATATAAAGTGGTTCAATTAAGTGAATATTTAAGTTAGATATGTTCACTTAGGGCAGCATGGTGGCTCAGTGGTCACACTGTCGCCTCACAGCAAGAACGTCGCTTTTTTTTGAGCGTAGGGTTTCTAAACAAGACCCCACAACCTTACAGAAGTGTATTTCAATTCTACAAAGCTGGAATCACATTGTAATATCAGTGTAATTTGAATTGTAAATTTGTTCAAGACCTTAACTGTGATGAATATTATACTTTTTGGGTTATTTTACGAGTATTTAATTGCAACTGAGATTGAAGACACCATGTGTAAAATTAAGCACAATATAATTAGGTAAAATGACTGATTGGGTATCTAGCGTGGAAAGTTCTCGGTGAAAACAAAGGGGCTTTAAGTGTCCACAATTCAATTCTGACTGACACTCAGTTATTAATGCTCAGTTATTAATGGCGACTTCAGCCTGAGGGTAAAATCTGTTCTCGTGCTTAATTGTTACGCTTAGGTAGTTTTGAAATTCAAGTTTGCTCCAACTTCATTATAATGCTCATCAGGCGTCCACATTCATGCACTTAACCTTGATTTTGCTTTTGTCTTTTTTGGACAGGAGGGGTCAGCATGTGTATGCGTGTCCTAATGGACTCATTAATATTCTCCTTCAGTCTCTCCTGAAGGGCATTCACCCTGTGGGCACATCCAGGACATACACATATATACAGTATACACCATCATCCTATGTGAAGAAGCGCATGCTTTTACACACACGGAGCAACATCTGTTGCCTAAATCTGTCCAGAAATAGAAGGTGGCAGTGAAGAAAGCATGAATACATAAGGAAAAATGGAAGAGTGGACGTTCTGACCATCAGCATATTGCAGCTCAAGCTAATCAGGACAAACAGGCACATACAATAATGTATGGTTGTTTCCCAGCACTGGGCTGCGGCTGGAAGGGTGTCCACTGCGAAAAACATATGCCAGAATAGTTGGCGATTTAATCCGCTGTGGCGACCCCTGATAAATAAGCGACTAAGCCGAAGGAAAACTGCGTTTGCGAAATTCCAAGGTATGTTATTCTAACATAACAACCGCTGAATAACACAGGCACTTCTAGAAACTTCCAATCACCTGTAATATCAGTGAATAGGTCTATGTTTACATCCATATTACATTCACATGTATCTCCTTGTCTGTCATGCAGCTATTTTGTCTTGTGAATGAATAATATGTAGGTTAATCTAGTGTTTCCCAACTCTGTTCCTGAAGGCACTCCAACAGTACACATTTTCAACCTCTTCCTTTTCAAAAACACCTGAATCAACTCATCAGAACATTAGAAGAGACTCGAAAACCTTAAATGAATGGTTCAGATACAGACATCCAAAATGTGTACTGTTGGTGTGCTTCAGGAACATGGTTGGGAAACACTGGGTTAATCTATTCTCCATTCAACTGGTTTTCTTTCTGTCAGCTTTGCGTTTTTGACTATTTGCTGCCATTTTGTGACTGAATAATGCACAGGCTAGTGTATGCTCCATCAGCTCTGTTCAGCTGTTTTCGTTTCTTTCAGCTTAATTAAATGAATTAATAAACTATAACATCTCGGAACAATGTTTCGTTTCTAAGTAGATGTATAATAAGGAGGATAAAGTACATCCAGGACGGTTGTTTTCACAGAATAAAGTTCCTCAGCTTCACTTCCTGCTGCCGATAAGCCTATTAAGCTTTATTCTGTGATAACAACCTCCTGGATGTAGTTTATCCAAAACATACAGTAGTATTTTAATGCAGTAACAGCTGACTGCTGTGATATCTATTGCTCCCTTTATCAAAAATGGCACCACTTTCCAAGCAGATCATGTTGGCACCAGTCTGAGAGCCAAGCAATGATGCAATCAATTCTGAATTGGAAAAAAAGTGCTACACTTGACACTTAGCAACTGACAGCCAATCGTATGGCTGATGTTTGCTTTGTGTAGGAATCACAATATTGCACATTGTATAAGTAGTATGCTTCAGCATTTCGAGGTGAAAAAATGCTGACTGTCTGAAAACTTGATGACTTAAAAATGAAAAAACTGTTTCATTTTTTACCCTTATATTTGAAAAGGTTTAGGACAAACTTGCGACTGCATGTGACATTACGACAGGACGAACTTGATAGTATAGTCAATAGTGCACTATATAGTATAAGGGTGCTTTCACACCTGCAGATTGATTGTTTTGTTCTGAAACAGGGATTCAAATTGTTATAATGTTGCTGTTTGTTCTTGGTGCTGTTCACTTTCACATGGCAACGTTTCTAAATGGACCAAAGCTAAAACAAGTCACGCACATACACCCACAGACGTAGTCACCAAATATAAATCAGAGGTAAGACTAGGCATGGGACGATAACCGTTTTTAAGGTATATCGCGGTTTGGAAAAGTCAAAGTTTTAAAATCGTCAACATTTTCTTTTTATTATTATTATTATTATTATTATTATTATTAGAATATACAAAAAAGATACACAAATTGAGATCATTCATAAAATGAAATAATAACAAAAATATATATTTTTTATTTATATTAGAACAGTTTCTTCCCTCAGGCAATCCATCTCATGAACACTTGATGATAATAACTGTGGAGCCAACATCACTACTTGCTATACCCTTTTATACACATATACACCTATCTAACAACACACTTCACATGCCAATTTGCACATAACAGCTGCAGATATAACATTGTATATAGTAATATACCTGTACATACACTTGTCAATTTGTATATTTGCATTCACTACTTACTTCTATTTTTTTAAATATATTTATTATCTGTTTTTTGTCCTGTTTCTGTAATTCTATTGCACTGTAGAAGCTCTGTCACCAAAACAAATTCCTTGTATGTGTGAACATACCTGGCAATAAAGCTCTTTCTGATTCTGATCTGAAAATAACAACAATACAGTCAGATACTGGCTGGTGCGTGTGTATGTGTGTGTGCATGTAAAGGTAACTTGGTAAACAGGTCAGAGTACATACAAAAGGAACAATAACAGTGAATAAATGAAGCAAGTAACATAGATACATACATATATATATATATATATATATATATATATATATATATATATATATATATATATATATATATATATATTTTAAAATCAGATAGAAAGAAACGAGTCAGTGATAAGGAGTGACAGCAATGCTAGTGATATAATGATAGTAATAATGACAGTAAACGAGCAAAAAAGGACAACAGTTATAATCATTACCAAACAACCTCTACAATAATAATAATAATTAAAATAAATCTCAAGTACTACACCAACTACTGCTACTACTACTACAGAGAGTTTCTAATGTTACAACTATTACTACACCACAACCACTACTACAACAACCTCTACTACTACTGATACTATTACAACGAATACTACCATGGATACTACTACTTTTACATCTTACTACTACTACTACTACTGATACTACTACAGCAACTACTTCTGATACTACTATTACTACACATCTACTACTTCTGATCCCACTAAACCAACGACATCCACTACTACAGATACTAAAACTACTACTTCAAATAAAAAATACAACTACAACTACAATTGCTACTACTACTACTACTACTATGACTACTTCTACAACACCTACAACAACCTGAATAATGACAATAGTAGAAACACTTGTAATAATGATAATGAGGAGATAACAGAAGGACAAGTCAGGACAATAATAATAATAATGATAACAAAAGTAGAAGTAATAATATTAATGATAATAGTGAGGAGGGGGGGGGGGGGTTGGGAATTCAGAAGGAAGACAAATAATGATAATAATAATAATAATAATAATAATAATAATAATAATAATAATAACAATAATAATAATAATAATAATAATAATAATAATAATAATAATAGTAATAATAATAATAATAATAATAATAATAATAATAATAATAATAATAATAATAATAATTGATGTTATTATTATTATTATCATTATTATAATAACAACAATAATTATTATCATTATAATTATTATCATTAACTGGATTTAACACCTGTGGTTTAGAGTATTTTCAATGCTGGATTGCAACTGGAAGGCCATCCGCCACATTAAAACATATGCCAGAATAATTGGTGGTTCATTCCGCTGTGGCGACTCCTGATAAATCAGCCAAGACAAGTTAGCGAGTGAGTTTTTGAAACAACATTTAAAGGGCTGGGGCCTGTTTTCCAGTTTGTTCTTGGGCCAGACAGGGCTCTGGCATCATCAGCGTGTAGGTTGAAAGGAATATTGGTGTGCTTTTATCTCTGTTGAGACAGACGAGAGAGGAAAAAAAAAGGAGGGCAAGAAAGTGAAATGAAGAACAGGTCTTTTTATTTCTCTTCAAGAGAGGCTTGAAGGTCAAGGCACATGAGAAGAAATATCCGTAACAGATGCCACATAGCAAGGCCAACAGCCGACAGCGGACAGCTGCTTCAGCCAGCCGCGGTTCAGCTCCCACAGCTGTAAGCAGAGGTGACGGGTTTGCATGGAGTGTGCAAAACTCTCCTGAGTCTTGTACGCATTTCAATATCAGCGCCTGTAGACTCGTCAAGTGCTGGTATGGGAGTTTGCGTCCCCGTCCGCGCTGTGATTAAAAACATGCCACACTGTGAATCTAACAGGACAAAAGGCTTTGAGGTCTCGAGACATCAGCCTTTGTAGCATTTGTTATGTCTACATCAGGGTCCTGTGGCTAAGCAGCTATCGTAATGACTTCAAGGACAAGACAGGAGGTCTCTTGTTTATGGAGTCCAAAGGAGCGGGAGAGGAGGAGAATGAGAGAAACGGACTGTTATTAAATCGGAAGGCGCCTAAGCAGCTGACAAGCAGTGTGTGACTCTGTGTGTGTGTGTGTGTGTGTGTATGTCAAATAGGGAATGAGAGAAAGAGAAAGGGGGAGAGACAGTGAGAGGGAGAAAGAAAAATGGTGCTGGCAGCGCCAGGCGACACTGTTAGACATAATAACATAATTTGAAGTAATGATGGTTGCCCTTTAAGATAGTCCACGGGGAGAGAAAGAGAAATGAACTAGACTGTCTTCGGTCCACAAAAGCAGCGTCCGGCTGCATCCACGATGTTGACCAATTAGGTTAGAGTCACGACATGAATGATTGGCCAATGCACTGGGAGGGCACAGTCCCACTGTACATTCATTACTGGGGAAGGAGAAAGTACGTTTACAACAGCTGGCATTTAGATTTCCCATACATCTCAAATGACATTGTTGGCAGGATCCAACTTTTGTTTTGCCGAAGGAACTTTCAGACGTACAGTAATCAGAAACAAACTAAACCATGAATCAAAAATGTTTTATATAGTTCCAAGCAGAAATGAACTTTCCAACCTTTTCACGTCAATTATAATTACAGAGCAGATTATCGGCTAATAATAAATGTGTTTTTGTGTGTGCGTGTGTGTGTGTGTGTGTGTGTGTGTGTGTGTGTGTTTATGTTTGGCTCCTTGGACAATACTAATACTAATACATGTCAAAGCAGTAACTAAATCAGAATACTATCATCTTAAAACATTGCAAAAATTAGAAGCTTTGTTTCCAGTGAGGACTTGTTCATGCTTTTATCACCACCAGGGCGGATTACTGTAACGGTCCCCTCACTGGCCTTCCTAAAAAGACAGTCAGACAGGTGCAGCTCATCCAGAAGCACATCACACCTGTCCTCAGGTCTTTAGACTGGCTCCCAGTTACATTCAGAATAGATTTTAAAGTATTATTACTGGTCTATAAATCACTAAATGGCCTAGGACCGCAATACAGATATCATTCAGATCTTTAGGATTAAATAAACTTAAAAATCCATGAGTTTGTTCAAAGCAGAGTGAATCAGCCTTCAGCTACTGCACCCCCTGCTGCTGGAATCAGCTTCCAGAAATGATCAGATGTGCTCCAACATTAGGCACGTTCAAATCCAGACTGAAAACACATCTTTAGTTGTACCTTTACTGAATGAGCACTGTGCTATGTCCGACAGATGGCAATATTATGTCTTTCTTTTCTTTTTATAACCTGTTTTAATACATTTCAATCTGTTTTTAATTATTTTTAGTATTTATTTTTTTATGTAGAGCACTTTGAATAACCATTGTGTATGAAATGTGCTATACAGTATAAACAAACGTGAGGTTTATGTGGTTCCTTGTACAATACTAATACATTAAGCACCATAAACCCTAAGTAAGCACACAAACCTCAAATGCGCATTTACATTTGTGCATGATTTCCATATTTTACACATTTTTGGGTTGAACAATTTGGGTTGAAGCTCATAGTAAAGTGGGTCACAAAATTGACTGGCAAACCGAAAGCTAACCTCTTTAAAAGTGACGACTATACAATCTGTGTTTCTTACACCACATCACTGACTACAGACAATGGAGCCGTTTGCATTGCATAAGTGACAATTCACGCACAATATAGTGGCAGCCATAATAGTTTCGGCCGATAACCGTTTACAGTATGTTATCAGCCTGATGAAGAAATACACTATTGTCTGACAAATGATGGATTATTTCTGCCGGTTGATTCACTTCTGATGTGTGCCGTGGGCCATGAGGGTTTTCATTGGTGTCTTCCACATGACCTGACATGTCGGCCGGAGCAGACGAACGCTTTGGAAGATGTTATGCTATAGGGAAGACAAGATGTTGACGGTGTTTTTGCCACGAATATAAAAGGAACAACTTATCTATTAATTTATTTATCCAGATATTTTCATTTAAAAATCAAACCCATATTTGCTCACATGGAATATGTCGAGGCCATCTATCAATGTATTTATTTACTTATATAACTGTGTGTAACTATATATTTATTCAGTGTTCATATTAATTTCGTATAAAGATTTAGTAGTTGTTTTGTTTCTTCAATTAAGTTTTTAAAATAAAATCATTTGTCTGATTTGTTTTACTTAGCATTTGTGCTTTAAATCAGGCTTCCAAATATAAACAGTTATTGGTAAGGGAGGGTGGTAATTCTATTTTATGGTTTGAGTCATTTTTATTCACAGAAACAACATATTTCACAACACAGTCATTTAAATAGTTTCAGAAAATCGACAAAAAGTGTTAAAATAAATAAATAAAACTTAAATAATGCAAAAATTTAAAGGACTTTATTCGTTTTAGTCTGTTAACTTAATTATTTTTTTCAAATTTAAGTGTATTAAACATAAATACATAAACCATAAGTATGTGGTGACGAGAAAGTCATTTAAATATTTCCATAAAATCAAAAAACGTGTTAAAATAAATAAATAAAACTTAAATAATGCAGAAATTAAAAGAACTTTATGTTTTAGTCTGTTAATGTAATCGTTTTTACAAATTTAAGAGGATTAATCATAAAAAACACAACTATAAGTATGTGGTGACGTTTAAATAGTTTCATATAATCGGCTAAATTACAATAAATAAACTTAAATACTGTAAAAATTAAAAGGACTTTATATGTTTTAGTCTGTTAGTTGACAGAGGCTGTAGTGCAAACTGAGTTACTCTGTACTCACATTCGCAGTAGTCAAATCAAATCTTTTTCCAACTCTGACTGCATATCTTCAGTCTTTCACGTGATGAATGAACAACTCAAACTGAGGACTCAAGAGATGAATGAATCAAATCTTTTTATGACTAAATGCATATTTTTTGTCTTTTATGTGATAAATGAACGACCCAAACCCGGTAAAGGACTCAAAAAATGAAAAAAATTTCTTCTCCATCTGCACAAATGTGCACATGTGTGAATGAATTATTCACTCCCTGAGAGGACTCGAGTCACATAAAAGATTCATTCAAACTGAACGAATCATTCAAGAAAGACCCATCGCTAATTCGCAGTCTCAAATCGGTAAATCAAAAAAAGTTAATATAAATCCCAGGTAAAAGTTAACCTCAGATTGCTGACCTAATCTAACAGTAAATGCTTCCCTCAGTATCAGGAGTAGCGTCCAGTTCACGCACATTTAATGTGAGTAAACCACAACCACTTATTTACATTTTATTGTATGCACAACATTATGTATGATTGACAATTTATTCTGCGTTAATAATAAATACTATCATAGCTCTCAGCCATTCCATAAAATGATATGTGAAATGGAGCTTGAAGGGCATATTTTAACCCTGGCTCATTCTAAAAACGTACCCCTTTATACATTTCTAGAGAGCGCCAAATACTTCCCTTTTTCAGTTTTTGTGTTTGCGAATTCATCAGAGGCCACTGTATACGCTTTTTGAGATCTCGAATTTCTCTCGTGAGTGTCATTCGCACCTGTTGTTCTCACTTAGATTTCACCAGAGGCCGCTGTCGACTCACTGACTGACTGACTGATCAACTGATCCACCCTCCTTCCCTAAACCCAACCAATAGTGTTTTAAAAAGCACTGACTGGCCAGTGCCCACTTACTTCCTTAAACTAAACCGACAGTGTTGTCAAAAGCAATCCAAAAAAGAAAAGCTCTCACAGCAGCCAGTTTTTTACCACATTTTTAGATTTTACCACATTCTTACCCTGTTATTTACTAGTTTTTTATTTTTTGTCTTTTGTTTTTGTCTTTTCTGCTTTCTGGAACCGTTCTTTGCCGGACTCAAACCGTGTCATCGTGGCCAACTCCGCTCCACGTCACAAGTCTGTTGACGTACAGCAGAAAAGCTGTCCGCACGGTAAGCGGTCAGCTGGCAAGCGTGAAAAGGAACAGCATCATACCACTCCGTAGCGTTCATTTTAAAGACAAAATGCAGCCACACGTACCTCTGGCTACATAATTTGTGATCTCCAGAAATGTATATAGAGCTACGTTTTTAGAATGAGCCTATGTTGGCATATTTAAAAAACACACACACACACACACAGACACCACACACTGTAAAAAATGCTGGGTTCCACACAATTCATTCATGTTGCCCCAACACAAATTAATTAAGTTAAGTTAATTGTTTTTACAAATTTAAGTAGATTCAACATAAAGCAATTAAGTTGTGCAAAAACAAAAACTTCAAGAATTGTGTTGATTCAACTAATTTTAAATAAGTTTGAACAAGCAGCAAATATCTACTTTTGAGTGCACACAAAACCCAACAGTCAACTTTATCAACTTAAATGAGTGTAGTTAACTCAATTTACTGAAAGTTAATTCTACTCATTTTGAACTCAGTGTTGAAGGTAATGAGTTCATTAAATACATCATTACTTTAACCTAAATGGAGTAAGTTCACAGTACTCGTATAGATTGTTTTTTTTAACTCAAATGGTTTGTAGCAATCGGTTTCCTCAAACAGTTTGAGTTGTCTTAACTTATTGAGTTTTACAGTACTCAGTTGGTTTGAGTTCTCTTCTTTTATTGGGTTTTACTGTGCTCAAATTGCTTTGTTTACTCAAATAGATCACAGTACTCATTAGGATTAGTTATTGAACTTAAATGGTTTGTTCCCATCGGTTTCCTCAAATGCTTTGAGTTACCTTACCTTTTTGTTTGTGCACTTACAGCTCCAAAAAGTTAATTTACAAAAACAGAGCAACATTTATACCAATCAGACTTTCAGTACGCACAATCTCGACCTGACTTGCATTTGTAAATACATTTCTGTAGCGTTTATACTTCAGGCTGAGCACATCCATCTTTTTTCCCCCGATTATTGTTGTTTTGCCGTCCTGCACCTGAGCCCGTTTCAGCTTTTGAATACACACACCGATGTTGCATTCCCTCGTGCTTAATTCCCATAGAGACTATCTTTGTTGTTGCCGGCTAATCCAACTTAAGACCCTTCACGAACGCAAACATAGTTCAAACGCACACACACCGCAGCCTATCGCTCTCTATAAATAGAAGGACACGTGCAAAATAAACAACCAAAACCTACTTAATTGATACATGGGGGTCATGTGTGCGAATCGCAAAGCAGGAAAGGAGGTGCTTAATCATTTTTGCACCTGTTCGTGATTAGCAAACCCTCACGCTCGTAGCAGGGCGCTAAGAATGCTAAAGACGCTGGCGGAGCCAACTGCAAGAGCCTCGATTAGACAGCAGTCAGTCAGCGTGAGGAGAGGGAAAAAAAAAGAGAAAACTGTGAATGGGAGGAGACGCTGGCGCCGCTCCAGTGGACGTGTGTTTGTGTGCGGAGTGTGTGGAAAAGGGGGCGCCTCGGGGCAGGACGTTTGGGCATGGAACTCGGGCCCACAGGAAACGAGGTAGAAAAAAAGACGAGACCTCGAAATAGCTCTCTACTTCCCCTCGCTTCTATTTGCATACAAAAGCTAGAACTGGCCATGGAGTTCAGTCCCTCGAGGTTTGTACCGAATGCCAGAAAAGCTCTCTTCTGTACCTCTTTCTCTCTTTCGTTCTTTCTATCTTTCTCTTGTAGTTTGCCCAGAACTCCTTGGAGTCTATCAGGCACTGCATTATGCTTTCTGCTGGCTTCATTAGTCCTGCATGCTGCACCGGAGAATTTCATTACATACACGCACAGCCAAAGTTCACAAAAAAAAGAAACACACAACAGTCCCTGGGCTACACGAGTTTCCTTTTGTGATCTGATTACCCAGAGAAAGCGGGAACGATAGTGTTTGTGAATATATGAGTTTGGGGTGGGCAAAACAAAACAAAACAACAAGAAATAAGGTAATAACTGTACACTGTGAATTGTTTTTTAAACATTAGCAACTTGTGAGTTCATCATTTTGTCAAGCATTCACTCTAGTAAGCAGTTTATAAATACAGCTACAAAAATGGATGCAAGATTCCGATTGTACGATTATAGTCTGAGGGAATATCCAGCCTGATCTCACGAGAAAACGTTAGTATTTTACGTTTTGTCAGTTTAGTGGCAAACGAATTCATATGAAATTGTACAATTTTAAAAAGGAGGCGTGTCACCTAAGCCCACCCCTAAACCCAACCGTCATTGGGGGATGAGCAAATCCTACTAAATCGTACAAATTAGATTGTACGAATTCGTACGAATTAGCCACTAAATCAAAAAGTTACGAATTGCCGTGAGATTGTGTTGGAATATCACGATTATTATGCATTTGTTAACTTTCAAACACTACTACTAGTAGTCTACCAGTTTAGAAAATCACAAGAAAATTTCTTATATTTTAAAGCGTCATTTATTGCGACTCAGTAACTAATAATAATATTAATAAAAATAATAATAATAATAATATACAAAATAAAATAAAATAAAATAAAATATAAAGAGATGGGTTGCAGCTGAAAGGGCATTTGCTGCGTGAAATATATGCTGGATAAGTTGGTGGTTCATTCTGCTGTGACAACCCCTGAATAATAAAGGGACTAAGCCAAAAAGAAATTAATAATATAATATAATAAAATCTAATCTAATCTAATATAATATAATATAATATAATATAATATAATATGATATAATATAATATAATATAATATAATATAATATAATATAATATGATATAATATAATATAATATAATATATTTCCCAGAGATGGGTTGCAGCTGGAAGGGCATTCGCTGCGTGAAACATATGCTGGATAAGTTGGCGGTTCATTCCACTGTGGCGACCCCAGATTAATAAAGGGACTAAGCCGAAAAGAAAATGAAAAAAATAATATAATATAATATAATATAATATAATATAATATAATATAATATAATATAATATAATATAATATAATATAATATAATATAATTATAATATAATATAATATAATATAACATAACATAACATAATATAATATAATTTAATTATAACAATATAATTTAATATAATATAATATAATTATAACATAATATAATATAATTATAATATAATACAATAGAATATAATATAATTATAATATAATATAGCATAAAATAATATACCATAACATAACATAACATAACATAACATAATATAATATAATTATAACATAATATAATATAATATAATTATAACATAATATAATATAATTATAATATAATATAATATAATATAATATAATATAATATAATATAATATAATTATAACATAATATAATATAATATAATATAATTATAATATAATATAATATAATATAACATAACATAATATAATATAATATAATATAATATAATATAATATAATATAATATAATATAATATAATATAATATAATTATAACATAATATAATATAATATAATTATAATATAATATAATATAATATAATATAACATAACATAATATAATATAATATAATATAATATAATATAATATAATATAATATAATTATAACATAATATAATATAATATAATTATAATATAATATAATATAATATAACATAACATAACATAATATAATATAATATAATATAATATAATATAATATAATTATAACATAATATAATATAATATAATTATAATATAATATAATATAATATAATATAATATAATATAATATAACATAACATAACATAATATAATATAATATAATATAATATAATATAATATAATATAATATAATATAATTATAACATAATATAATATAATATAATTATAATATAATATAACATAACATAACATAACATAACATAACATAACATAACATAATATAATATAATATAATATAATATAATATAATATAATATAATATAATATAATATAATATAATATATTTTCCAGAGATGGGTTGCAGCTGGAAGGGCATTCGCTGTGTGAAACATATGCTGGATAAGTTGGCGGTTCATTCCACTGTGGCGACCCCAGATTAATAAAGGGACTAAGCCGAAAAGAAAATGAAAAATATAATATAACATAACATAACATAATATAATATAAATACAGCACATAATAATAATAAAAAACAAACAATAGTCCAATATAAAAAATATAAGTGAAAAAGTTTTTGACATTTAAATGTAAGTAACAAATTTACACTGAAAATAACAATTGACAATACAATCATTAATCTTTTAAGTCAAGATACAGCCTTTGCAGATGTATTTATGAACTGCTTACTAATGTAGAGTTAATGCCTAACAAATGATTTTCGAAAACTATTTGCTAATGCTTAATAAATAATTCATAGTGTGCAGTTATTATAAAGTGTTACCAAAAAAACTCAATAAAAAAAAACATGGAAAAGATCCACACCCACTGAGGCCTGCGTTACGGATTGAAACAAAAACGCATACCGCGAACAACGCTTTCACAGAAGGGCTGGATCCCAACCAGGCCGCCATGTGTTCTGTGAAACTGCGAATGTTCTTTGCCCTCTGCAATATGCTTCACAGATCTTCCGCATGAATAAATCACCACGGTAGATACCGCACTTCCTGCATCAGATTCTCATTCATGCCATTTATCTCACTTGGGATCTTTCTTCAAGTCTCATTTGTGTTTTTTTTTTAAACAATCAGTCATCACCGACCTGTTTAGTTTGACAGAGATGAGTTTAATTCTGTCACAGACATGTCTTTGCTGACAGAGGTGCAATGTTTTCGGGTGCAGTTGTGTGTTTAAACAAGACGATGTTTCATATTTAACAACATTCACAAGTTTTAAGGAAAAAAAAGAACTGTGCTAATGACAAACACATATTTTACAGTTCCTGATTTTTGTGTGTAGACTAAAGTACAGTAAAAAAACTGGCTATTGTATAGTTTTTTTTACAGAATTGTACAGTTAACAAGGTAGTAACCGCAAGATTGTATTTTACAGTAAACTACAGTATTTCACTCATTTACAGTGTTATACTCCATTGTTTTCAAGTAATAAAATCAACACTTTTGCTACAACAATAAAAACACAACCATTGTAACACGGGGAGTGACAGAGACAACCAAATTTTAGGATCCACATGCAGGTTTATTTAAAGTCAGGGAAGCATTGATCAACACAGGTGCAAACAGATGTATAAAGGCAGTCCAGAATCATAGTCAAACACAGGCGAGAGGTCGGTAGACAGGCGGCAGACAAGGAGAAAGGGAAACCAGGCAAAGATCAAAACACGGAGGAACAAGACTAAGGGAAAGGCGTTGTAATGTTACTTTACAGATAACAAGACTCAGCCATGGAAGTGAGAGTGTGAGCGGTATAAATAGTGTGTGTAATCAGACTGACAATTCTCAGGTGGTGCAAGTGTAATCAGTAGAGACTTGGAGCAGGTGTGAGTGTGTGTGGCATGACTGAATATGTAGTCCATTTACAAGCAGATTTGTAGTCCTTATGTGCAAACCAGCGATCTAGGGAGTTATGATCGCTGGTGACCGTGACAACCATAAAGATGTCGTACAAAAGTCATACGATGAACCGATGCTTATGACAAATAACTTTTCCCACAAGCACAGGAACACACTAATTTAGAAAAGACACACATTTTACACTTACCGATTTGGGTGTACACTGTAAACAACAACAAAATCTGTCAAATTTATGGTAGAGGTAGTAACCATTAAAATATTTTTTATGGTAAACTACCGTATTTCATTCATTTATAGTGTCATACACCATTGTTTTGAAGTATTACCATGTAAAAATTGTTCCTCTGCAGCAAAGATAAAAACACAACCATAAGCATGTGGTGACGAGAAAGTCATACGATAAAGCAATGCTCATTACAAATGACTTTTCCCACAAGCACAGAAACATGCAATAAAAATAAAAATCTGTAAAATTACCTTAAAAAAAACCTGGCAGTTGTGGTTGTCAGAATTTTACAGTTATTTTACTGTATTTTCAATAATGTATAGTTCTTTGGACCATTGTTTTGATGTACTAACATCATTAACAATAACATAAAAAGATAAAAACGACCATAAAGCATGTAGTGACAAGCAAGTCATACAACAAACTGATGCTGATCACAAATAACTTTTCCCACAAGTACAGAAACACACACACAAAAAAGTATTAATAAAATGTGTTAAAATAGCTGTAAAAAAACTGGCAGCTGTGGTCGTCAGAATTTAACAGTTAAAAATACGGTAGAAACTGTGAAATAGGTTTTTTACAGTAACCTACTGTATTTTCAATAATGTATAGTTTTTTTGCACCATTGTTATGAAGTACTAACATCCACACACTAAGCTAAAAAGATAAAAACAACCATAAAGCATGTGGTGACAAGGAAGTCATAAGATAATCTGATCATAAACAACTTTTCCAACAAGCACAGAAACAAACAAATTTAGAGAAGACAGATATTTAAAAGTTACTGTTTTTGATATCGTAAAAAATAAATAAATAAATAAATAAAATCTGTAAAATTAACAGTAAAAAAACAGTAAAAAAAAAAAATCAGCTGTTGTTGGCAAAATTTACTGTTAAAAATATGGTCAACACTGTAAAATAATTTTTATGGTAACCTACCGTATTTCATTAATTTATAGTGTTACACACCATTGTTTTGAAGTATTAACATCTACAAATTCTAACTTTGTTACCATAACTATGTGGTGAGGAGAAAGTCTTACGATGAGTCAATACTAATCACAAACAACTGTTTTTCAGAAGTACACTAATTTAGAGAAGACACGCATTTAACCATTACCAATTTGTGTGTACAATGTGGTAAGCTAAGATGTACAATGTGTAGATGCAAGTACTTCAAAACAATAGTGTATAACTATAAATTAATGAAATCTGGTTGTTTTATATTAATTTGAAATAAAAATACATTTACTATTACTACCGTATGTTTAACAGTAAAATTTTTGAACCACAGCTGTTAGTTTTTTTATAATATATTTTCCATATTTTTTTACAGTGCACTGTAAAAAAAACACAATTCTGTAAAAATAACAGTAAAAAACTCACAGCTCTGGTTGCCAGAATTCTACAGTTAAAAATTTGGTTGAAACCTTATAAAACACTTTGCGGTAAACTACCATATTTCATTTTCGCATAGTATTTGCTACACAGACAAAGACACAACCAAAAACATATGGTGATGAAGAAGTCATACCATGAACATTAAAAACTTCCAACAAGCACAGAAACCTACTAATATATACAGTAGAAGACTCTCAGTGTCATTCAAACAAATACTAGATTTAAATAATTATGTATATATATATATATATATATATATATATATATATATATATATATATATATATATATGTGTGCGTGTATATATATATATATATATATATATATATATATATATATATATATATATATATATATATATATATATATATATATGTGTGTGTGTATATATATATATGTGTGTGTGTATATATATATATATATATATATATATATATATATATATATATATATATATATATATATGTGTGTATATGTATGTCTGTATATATATGTCTGTATATATATATAAATTAATTATATATATATAAATTAAGGCAACTTACTATTAACCAGGTTACATATTTTTACTCTTGCATTTTTACAGTTTTTAGCCAGTGAAATCACGGCCACTTTTTTTTTACAGTGTAGATGACTGCATATGTTTCATCTGGAAAGAGAAAAGGCCATGTGTTTAGCCTCAGCTTGTAGCAATGACACCACACACACATACACCGCCGTCATCCGGCTAATGATTTTGAATCGATACAGAGACCCGTGGTGCTCCTTCATGCAAACGGGGTCACTTCGCAGGTCTCAGCTAATCTATTACTGCTCAAACACCAATACGGCCTTGGACACAGAAAATGTCAGCACAGAAGGAAACCAAGATGAGGAATGCACAACACACTTATCATCGCCTATTCTAAACATGCAATGTGAAAGCTAAAATCTGTTTATTTATCAAAGCTAGTTATTTATTAGTGACCCTGGACCACATAAGGGGATAGATTGCCCAAAACATGAATATTCTGACATCACTTACTCTCCCTTTACATGTTTCAGAAGTTGATGATTTTTTTGGGAGGGAGGTGTCATAAAAACAATCTACGCACCTGTATTCAGTAACACTTTAAAAACCACCTAAGATTCCAAATCAAGTCCTTAAGAAGCAGTCTAAGTTGTCAAAGTGACTCCATACATGGTTACTTATTCGCTAAAATAGCTAAAACACTCCCCTCAACTTCATAGTAATCGTTTTGACAAACACACTTCAATACTTGAAGCTCAATTCACGAGCGCAGACAGGATTAAGACGGCTACACATATGAAAAAACAATTGGTAGTGTGGAAAACAAGAGCGAAGGCTAGAAATGGGGAGACTAGTCAACGTCAAGATTTCCACAGTGTAATCTCACCACGGTTGGACGTGGCGACGTGTTGGACATGATATTCGTGAACGTGGAAATTCGATTAACACCCACATGAGGTGATGAGACCCCTATTCTATAAACACACACACACACACACACCGCTCAGCGCTGGCCCAATGCAAACAACCAGCTCTTCCCCCCTGCCAGTGGCTAATGACAGACCCACTGCTTCATGGCGGGAAAACCATCTGGTGGCTGCAAAGCTTTTAAACCAAACAAAACACTGCCAACCAGAACAATCCGGGTGATCGACCATGCACACACACACACATAAATGTACGCATCATTTATTTCGGCAATTTCCCATGGAGTTTCTACAACTTTGCTGGGGGCTGCTTCTGCAAAATTGTCATTTGTTTTCATAATTTTGTGTGTATGAAATGAGTGTGCACCGGTTTTGGTGGTTTACAGGGACACAAAGTTGTATGATGACATTAGTATGATGTAATTGTACTCTATTGCAATGGTTTACGAGGACATGCCTGATGTCCTTGTAATTCAATAATGATTCAAAATCATACTCAACAGGGTCTTTTAATTTTATAATAAGTTTCCTGTGAAGGTTGGGTTTAGGTTAGGGCTGGGGTAGGGCCATAAAATTAGCACTTTTTACTATATAAACTGCATTTGACTTATAGAGATATAGTCTATATAACCGACTATATACACTATAGATTATAGTGTGTGTCTAAAAGTTTAAGCGATTTACAGGGACACCAAGTTGTATAATGACAGGTATGATACAGTTGTACTCTATCACAGTGGTTTACGATGACATGCCTGATGTCCCTGTAATTCAATAATGCTTCAAAATCATCCTCAACGGGGGTATTTTGACATTTAATTTTACCACAGGTTTCCTGTGAGGGTTGGATTTAGGTTAGGGCTGGGGTAGGGCCATAAAATGAATGCTTTTTAAAATATAAAACACATTAGGCCTATAGAGAGCCCCTGTAAACCACCAATTTCAACATGTGTATGTGTGTGCAGGTTTATGCAGTTTACAGGGACACAAAGTTGCATAATAACATAGGTATGGCAGTTGTACTCTATCACAGTGGTTTATGGGGACATGCCTAATGTCCTTGTAATTCAACAACGCATCAAAAACATACTTAACAGGGTCTTTTGGTATTTAATTTTACCATAAGTTTCCTGTGAAGGTTGGATTTAAGTTAGAGTTGAGGTAGGGCCATATAACAAGCGGTCTTTATTGTATAAAGTACATTACGCCTATGGAGAGTCCATGTAAACCACCAACTCCACGATGTGTGTGAACAAGTTTATGTCGTTTCCAGGGACACAAATTGTATAATGACAAAGGTATGACTGTTGTACTCTATCAAGGGTGGTTTACGAGGACAGACCTGATGTCCCCATAATTCAAAAATGCTTCAAAATCATACTCAACAGGATATTTTGACATTTAATTTTACCACCGGTTTCCTGTGAGGGTTGGGTTTAGGTTAGGGCTGGGGTGGGGCCATAAAATTAGCACTTTTTACTGTATAAAACAAATTAGGCCTATAGAGAGAACATGTGTGTGTACAATTTAAGTGGTTTAATGGGACCCCAAGTTGTATAATGACAAGGCTATGATTTGTACTCTATTAAGCTAGTTTACAGGGTCAAATCTCATGTCCCTGTAATTCAAAACATTTAAAAAGGTAGGTACTTATTGAGAAACGATCCTGAAACTATGGCTGGATCCATCTACTTCAGTTGACCTTACTTGGAAACTATATTTACTGGACATTTTTATTTAGTTTGGAACATATCACAGCCAAAATAAATGGCGCCAGCAGGAAAATTATTTACTTTTTGGAGTTAAACTGTATCAGACATATTTCAATGCTGACATATTGCTGCACTATTACTGTTTTATTCTAATTGACCCTTCTGTTTGGTGGATCTTGGGTTTTGCTGTATATGGTTCTAAATCTAAAATGTTCAATAAATTAAAAAAAAAATAAAAATCTTAGTGGAGTATTTAATTGGGTCTTTTGATATTAAAAATTTAGTGTGGTAGGGTTATATAATAATAATTTTTTACTGTATAAAATACATTATGCCCATGAAAAGTCCCTCTAAACCATGTATACAAGTGTGTGTGTGTTTGTACAGGTATATACATTTTTTCAATATGATGAATATAGTGGTGGTGTGTGGCACCGAAGACCTGCGGATTGCAGCCTCAGTAGATTACGCACCTACATTCATCACACACACACTTTCTGAATCGTGCTTATTTAGCTGTGTGGAACTGCTTCATAATCACTCAACGTGGCACTTCCAAATATAACGCTCACTACACTTTCACTTTGTGCTGAAATTGTGGAGCTGCAGGAAATGGGTGGAGACAGGAAAGGGGCGGAGACATATTCCTGTGCGCATTATTATGATCAAGCTAAATGCACAGGAAGACAAAAGAATGGGAATGTATGAAGGAGGCTTTAGTTTTTGTTAAAACGTCTGTCATGCTTGGGGTTTCTTTCACAGCATTACACTAGTAATATATTTCTACACATTTCTGCTTGAAATTTGCATTGTGCATCAGTCAAGCTGATTAAGAATTTGAAGTTCAACTTTGTATAGCTAAAAAAAAAATCAGAAACTTAAAATTACAATTAAAGTAGCAAACATTTGTTGTCTTGACTTTTTGTCATGCAATTACACTGTAATAATAATTAAAAAAACTAAATCGGGTTGGGAAAATGTCAATGTTTTTAAAACAGATTATGTATACTCACTAACGTTGCATCTATTTAAATGGAAATATAGTAAAATATAGTCACAATGTTGTATTTGGATATTATTATTATTCATTTATTCATTTTCTTTTCGGCTTAGTCACTTTATTAAACCAGGGTCGCCACAGCGGAATGAACCGACAACTTATCCAGCCCATGTTTAACGCAACAGATGCCCTTCCAGCTGCAACCCATCTCTGGGAAACATCCATACACACTCATTCACTATGGACAATTTAACTTACCCAATTCACCTGTACCGCATGTCTTTGGACTGTGGGGGAAACCAGAGCACCCGGAGGAAACCCACGTGAACGCAGGGAGAACATGCAGAAACGCCACACAGAAACGCCAACTGACCCAGCCGAGGCTCGAACCAGTGACCTTCTTGCTGTGAGGTGACAGCACTACCTACTGCGCCACCATTATTATTATTATTATTATAAATTATTATTACTATTATTAATATTATTATTATTATTATTATTATTATTTGTGAGGGCAAAATCTTCATTACACCATCCCTCAGAAATTTTCCTCTTAAATCTGGGTGTCCAAAAAAATGCTTTTATTGAAGATAAGAACAGTGATACACAAAGTATCAACAATTCAACTAGCATTTTACTTGTGTTATATATTTTAACATACACTTACCGGCCACTTTGTTAGGTACACCTTACTAGCACCGGCTTGGACCCCTTTTTGCCTTCAGAACTGCCTTAATCAGTGGCATAGATTCAACAAGGTACTGGAAATATTCCTCAGAGATTTTGGTCCATATTGACATGATAGCATCACGTAGTTGCTGCAGATTTGTCGGCTGCACATCCATGATGCGAATCTCCCATTTCACCACATCTTAAAGGAGCTCTATTGGATTGGGATCTGGTGACTGTGGCACCTGGTGTTTTCTTCTGCTGCTGTAGCCCATCCGCTTCAAGGTTTGGAGATTTGTGTATTTACGGATGCTCTTCTGCATACCTCGGTTGTAAGGAATGGTTATTTGAGTTACTGTTGCCTTTCTATCAGCTGGAACCAGTCTGGCCATTCTACTCAGCCCAGCCCATCTGGCACCAACAACAATGCCACGTTCAAAGTCACTTAAATCATCTTTCTTCCCTATTCTGATGCTCGGTTTGAACTGCAGTAGATCGTCTTGACCATGTCCACATGCCTTAATGCACTGAGATGCTGCAGCTGTGATTGTCTGATTAAAACCAGTTGCATTAACAACCAGTTGGACAGGTGTACCTAATAAAGTGGCCGGCGAGTGTATTTCAGCAAGCTATTAACCATCATTACATCAACATTAGACTGCATGAGTTCATTAAAAAGCTATATTACCTTAAACAGTATCTTAAAATAATGGCTAAAAGGCCATTTAGCTAAATAACTCATTCAGCTTTGCGCCCTAGGTAATATCAGTCAAATTATAAAATTGTATTAGTAGCGAACCAAGTTTTTACATACACAAAGACCTGTTATGAGTATTAAGGCACTTTTCATTTTGACTGTACATTTAAACAGCATTAAAAGCACACTTTGTTCCCTAAGGAGCTAAAAAAAAGAGGCTTTTATCCAACCACATCTGTTTCGCAAAGTATGAGCTTTACACTATCAGCCACCCTGTGGATTATGATTGCGAAGAAAATGAGGCCAATTAGTGAGTCAGACTTGCAGGTTTTCATCAAAATGGTCTTCAGCGGTACCTGCAGTTTCTCATTCTGCAAGTAAAATTCATTTTGGCTTAAAGAGGTTATGCTAAAAAAAAAAAGTTGGGGGTACTCCATAAAATACCTGAATTTATTCAAACATAATCAGAGTACGAAGCAGATCTCAAAACCTGGTGAATTTCGTATTGAGTATACTAAAAATGGAGCTACTGTAGGAACAAACGCACCACATGGAGCGTAGATCAACGTAGCGTAGCATAGCATAGCGCTAAGCGGTGCAACCTGGCTGCACACAGGCGAAAAATAAATTCCCACAATTAGACATTTGTAAGTAAAATGCCCGGTGTTAGCGACTCCAAAGCAATTTCCGATAAGACGCTGGTGTGCTGAAGTGAATCCAACTAATAAATGAGGAGAACCGGCGAAACGTATTTGCAGCCGATAAAACATACCTGTGAAATGTATTTCTCATTGGACTACCAAATCTAATTATACACCTATGAAATGGGAGTGGAGGCAGCAAAGCTCGGGAAAAGCATCAGCGGTAAAGCTCTCAATTCGGCATCCCATTAAAAATACACTTAACCACTTTGGAGGGATGGAGAAAGAGGAGGTGAAAGCAATCCCTGTTCTTAGCTCACTCGCTCTCGGCTAATGAGTATGTTTTCTTATGCGACACTTCATATTCTTCTTGCGTGTGTACGGAATAACGCTGGCATTTGGAGTGACAAATTTGAACTGATTAAAGAGTATAAACAGTGCATCAACAATTCAGAGCTGTAAAGCGCGTGGTGTGTGCTCCAGTGTGTGTGAGGATACGTTTATGTACAGAGAGAGGAAAGGAGAGGGACTGCTTTTCACCCCTTATGTGCTGCTGGGTAAAAATTCAATTTGAAATCGTAAGATGACAGCAAAGCTCATGGCAACATGCAAAATTGTGCTTCCCGGAGACATCAAAGACAGGAAGTGATGTATTAGAGACACCGAGAGAGCTGGATGGAAGGATGACAGGATTTTACAGTGCTGATATCAGCAGATGGTAATGACATTGTTCTTTGATATATCATGGCAATTGTTACCCTGCTGAAAAAATGGCTGGTTTTAGCTGGTTGACCAGCCTGGTTTTAGAGGGTTTTTGGCCATTTCCAGGCTGGTTTCCAGCTTGGTCTTAGCTGGACAGGCTGGAAAATGACCAGCTAAAACAATCTAAAACCAGCTTGACCAGCCTGGTTTAAGCTGGACATAGCTGGTTTTGGCTGGGCTCCCAGCCTGGCTAGGCTGGTCAAGCTGGTTATAGCTGGTCATCTCTCAGCCTGACCAGCTAGACCAGGCTGGAAACCAGCCTGGAAATGGCCAAAACCCCTCTAAAACCAGGCTAGTTGACCAGCTAAAACCAGAAAAACCAGCCTAGGCTGGTTTAAGCTGTTTTTTTCAGTAGGGTAGAGTGATTATCACATATATTTATTTGTCCAATGATTCTACCACCATAGTATTATGGTACACCACATAAATACTATAGTGAATGTTGAATATTGCTATTTTTGAACAACGTACAAAAAAGTCACACTTAGAACACACCAACAGATGCATTTCAGGTACCTTTAGCAAAAACAAAATGAACAAAAACGTCCACATCCTATAGCAAACGGTTGAAGTGACAGACCGAGTCAACAAGTTCCATCCCACAAGCTCTCCAAAACCCACACACTCCAATCAAAAGCATTCACTGGCAAAATAATGTGATTTCATTTTATTGCCATGTTGACATGGGCCATTTTAGATTGTTAAATGGATAAGATACAATACAATATTTATGTATAAACACATTTAAAAACAACCATAGTTGACCAAAGTCCTGTACATAGGAGTAGTCAAAGAAAAAAATAAAAGATATGGTTAAAAAAAAAGATAAATGTAAACAAGGGTAAAATAATGGAACCAATAATTTACGTTTAGTCAATAATTTACGTTTATGTGTACGTTTAGCAGATGATTTTATCCAAAGCAACTTACAACAGCATTCAGCGATTCAACAAGAAGAGGCAATACACACAAGATGATTACTATACTGTTAGTGTTAGATGCGGATGAAGCGTCAAACGTGAGGAATTTACATGTAAAGTCAATGCAAAGACGTGAATAGACATCCTGTGGCATGATCTGCACAAATGAAGCAATTGCGAATGGTGCGATTCATGTGAATGTATGAGGGGAAATCCTCTTGCTGACTCCGCACAACAGTTCATCAAACTGAGCTCGGCTCAGTCTAAAGCAGCGCTGAAAACCTCCATCATCCAGGTATAGTTTCTGTAGGAGTTGATGAACTCACAGAGCTGAGATCCTGCACCTTTAAAATTAGGATCTAGTGAACTTAGCCACAGCGCCGAACAAATCTACGTTGTTTTCATCCTTCCTAAAGCACATAAAGCACAGCTACTCTCTCAATAAAATCCATGTTAGCCATTTAACACAGCATGAGTGCTCAGAGAATTAAGTGCTAGAGAAAGAGGGGATCGTTTTGTTTGTTATAGAGAGAAGAGTCTTTCTACAGGTGGTTTGTCAAGCCCACTCACCTGTATGAGGTATACTCAGAATTACATAATGTTTCACCACAAAATCAATAATCAAGGATTATTATAAGCAAGAGAAAGTAGATAGGTCTTTAAATCAGACTTAGAAACACAGAATTAGAGCGGGGATTTGTAAAATAAAGCGGTAGAGTGTTTGAAAGTTTAGGACAAGCAATTGCAAACGGTCGATTGCATCATCTTTAAAAAGAGTGTTCTAGGCACGGTGAGTAAATTGGGATCGCCAGAGAACCAACATCAACATCTAGCATACACTCCAAAAATTATGCACGTTGTTGAGGGAAAACGCAAAAAATGATGTTTGTTATCCAGATGTTCTCCTGTGTTCGAGTGAGTTTGCTGTGGGTGCTCCAGTTTCCCACACAGTCCAAAAACATGCGCTATAAGTGCATTGGATTAACTAAATTGGCTGTAGTGTATGAGTGTGTGAAAAATGTGGGAGTATATGGGTGTTTCCCAGTACTGGGGTGCAGTTGGAAGGGCATTAAAACATAAAATAAATATAAAACATATGCTGGAATAGTTGGCGGTTCATTCTGCTGTGGTCACCCCTGAAATAAAGACTAAGCCAAAGGAAAATGAATGGAAATTTTCATATCTAACATATTTTTGCATTATCCATTGTAATAGAAGTGTTAAAAAATGTCTTTATTATTATTATTTTTTAGCCTATGTACGTCAAACTGTCATTTTTTCACTTGCTCTTGCAAATTCGAGTGTACGATTTCATTTTGCTTACCACTAAAATGCATAAACGTATCAACTTATTCTGTCGGATCAGCTTTTTTTATTTCAAGCCTACTTTCCGAGCCTATTCATTTATATTCATTCTTTCATTTTAAGTGGCCCGGCCAACGTCCTAAAAAATCTTTTGATTTATGTCAGTCCTCCATTTTAGCTCCACTAAATGACAGGGAGAAGTAGAGACATCTCATTTCAATTCAAATAGACTGACGCACAACATATTTCATTCAAGCTGTACACACATCCTTGAGAAAGCTATTAGATAGCGGCAAAACGAGAATGATGAATTTACCGCCATGATTGAGAGGTAGTGTGCCTTGCATTCTCTTTCCATTGCCGATGACCAACAGAAATATTACAGTAAATCCTCCCTCATGTAAAAGAAAAAGGCCTAATGGACCTTTCCAATAAAGCAGCATTCAGATACCCAGCGCCGCTGCCTCTATTTATGGACAGCGGAGTTATTGCTTTATAATGGGCTCGGTGCAATCTGAAAGTTAAATTCAAGCTGGAATCGATTGCAAGAAGTTGAATTGGCATTGTGTAAATGATATACTTTACCTTGGTGCTTTCATTCAACAGCGAAAACATTTTCACGGAAATCAATAGGAGGCTAGTCATCACAGATTAAGCTCGGTATAGTTTAATTTCTCCCCGTGGAACAAGAAAAGGCAGCTTACATGTTTCAGTGACCAAGGCTCAACCTCCATAAACCAAATATGGATCGCAATCCACAGCCGCGGTCTGATATAAAACAATAAATATCTATTAGGGAGAGAACATCAGGTTGAGAAAACCACTATCTTTACAGAAAACAGACGATGCGGTTCATTAAAGTGGTCTTGGGTGAATTGCTTTTCCATTCAAATGAAAAAGAAACAACTCTCTGTAGCAAAAACATTTTAATTTCACTCAAAGCACTTTAGGCTATTTATTTATTCAGTGTTCTGTTAATTTTTATCTGCTGTGATCGTTTTTATTTACATTTTAGATTTTAAAATTTGCTAATGTAATGGTGAAACATATTTGAAAAAAAAAACATACATTTAAGGCATACTCTTCTTTTATTAAGCAAAGGAGAGAGAGAGAGAGAACGAGAGAACGAAAGAGAGATTCTAAATGATCTATTATTATTATTACTTTGAGATTTTTTTTTAATAGAGCAACGATCTTCAACCTTCAACCAAGCTTTTCATACAGAAAATATAAGCAGATGTGCTGAGCAGCTTAGAAATAACGCTAGGCAAGGCAAGGCAAGTTTACTTATATAGCACATTTCATACACAGTGGCAATTCAAAGTGCTTTACATAAACAGGAATAAAAGAAACAAGTATAAGAGAAATAAAAACAAATAATAAAAATGGTAAAATAAAATAAATAAGCATAAAAACAGATAAAATGTTTTATAAAAAGAATGAAAAAGAAGAGAAAAACATAATAGTGCGATCTGTCGGACGTAGCACAGTGCTCATTCAGTAAAGGCACAGCTAAACAGATGTGTTTTCAGTCTTGATTTGAATGTTGCCTAATGTTGGAGCACATCTGATCAGTTCTGGAAGCTGATTCCAGCAGCGAGGCGCGCAGTAGCTAAAAGCCGATTCACCCAGCTTTGACTGAACTCTTGGAATTTCTAGTTTATTTGATCCTAAAGATCTGAGTGATCTGTTAGGTTTGTATTCAGTGAGCATATCTGTAATGTATTGATGTCCTAGGCCATTTAGTGATTTATAGACCAGTAATAATACTTTAAAATCTATTCTGAATGTAACTGGGAGCCAGTGTAAAGCCCTGAGGACAGGTGTGATGTGCTCTGATTTCTGGTTCTGGTCAGAATTCTGGCCGCAGCGTTCTGGATGAGCTGTAACTGTCTGACTGTCTTTTTGGGAAGGCCAGTGAGGAGGCCGTTACAGTATCCACCCTGCTGCTGATAAAGTATGACAAGTTACTAAGAAATGTAGTTACGCTAGCGATGCTACTGCCTAATGGTGGAAATGGATAAATGGATCAAACATGAATACATCAAACGAATGATTGTGGCAATATCTGGATACTTTCTGTTCTTCAAACCCTAGTGGGTATTTTATAAACATAACGATACTTACAATGCAATGCTAGCCTAGCCTTTATCATTGACTTCTTTCTCATTTTCTGATATGAAACCATGTCTGGTCACAAAAAAGTGAGTGATTTCAAACACTCAATTGATGCTATGAAGTGAATTTAAAGCAAAAGTATGGCAGTAAATATTTGTAAGTCTGGGCGACACATAAGTCTGGGTGACACGGTGGTGCAGTGGGTAAGGACTGTCGCCTCACAGCAAAAAGGTTGCTGGTTTGAGCTGGGTCAGTTGGCATTTCTGTGTCTTTCCCCTAAAGTACAAAGACATGAGTTGTAGGTGAATTGGGTAATCTAAATTGTCCGCAGTGTATGTGTGTATGTCCTTGTCCTCCAGGTTGGGGGTTGAGCATTGGGTTGAGCAGCCCACCTCATAAAAACTAGCAACTAGCAAACGAAACAGCAATATGGTGTGGCTAAATATCAACTTATAACAAAATGGCCCTGAGAGTAGGTAAGTAAGTATTACAATAAGTCAATTTTTTTTTATTGTCGGCAGAATTTTACCATTATATTAAAACCATTAAATCAATCAGATATCATCCATCCTTACAGGACAGACTGAAACCTGTGTCACCAATACAAGCACCAAGCCTCAATGTATCAAGACAAGTGTGCCAAAGCAGCAGAAAGTCTTCTGCTGTGATTTGGAGTGCTTATCTTGTCCCTACTGCACCTTCAGTCTTATTATTTGGGCTCAGTGTAGCTCTAAGGCCATTTGAAGTATTTCCCGCTCCGAGCATCGCTTTCAGCGCGCTCGCTAACTGCACCTACCGAGTCACATGGGACGCCCAATTTATGGCAGCACATGGTGTTCACACATTGCCGTGTTCTATCTGCCTCTGGTACAAAAACAGCTCGCAACAGCACAGCATTGGCCTCAGAATCCCCCCGAACCCTCACCATGTCAATTAGCAGAGAGACCAAGAGAGCGCAGGGTTAGACGTGAGGGGGAAGATGTGGAAGGGAAGGAGCGAGAGATGGAAGTGTAGAAGTGCCGTAGGGGTGCCGAAACGATAACAGGGCCTTTACCAAAAATAACAACAAAGCGAAAGATACTCGAGATGAATAGAGAGGAAAGTGGAGAGGTTGGTGGTGAATAAAGGAATTGGAAGGAGGAAGGGGAAACGAAACAGTAGTTAAGTGAATGGGGGATGAAGAGAGGAGGGGGGAAACAGATGAGGGGCATATTGCTCTAATGAACTGAACCCCTACGGTGCTTATTGTGCATTAGATCAGTAATAATGAGCGCTTGTTAGCTAAATGCAGCAAAGGTAAACAAAGCATGGGTGAAACCCTCCTTCACTGGGACTCTGGTTCAAGGACACGGGAAGTTCTAGAGTTAAGAACTTTTTCTAAAAGTGAGCACCGCAACTAATTACTGGGGGAAAAGAAGGGGAATTAGATCATGTTGCAGTCCAAAGCCTAATGTTCACAATATACTGAGCATCTTTTAGAGCAAAGTTGCTGGGTAACATTGGGAAATGATGCCATTAATAGACAACCGACTAAGACAAAGAGCAACTAAAATATTGCTTCTTACCTATAAAGCCTTAAATAATTTAGCCCCTGTTTATCTTGCCAACCATCTGGTAGTACCCAGAATAGCAAAGTCTACTAAAGGAGGTCAAGCCTTCTCATATATGGCTCCAAAACTCAGTTGGTTGGGTTTAGGGAAGTAAGTGGGTGGGCGGGGCCAATCGATAAAATTGGTTGGGTGTTTAGGGAAGGAGGGCGGGTGGGTCAGGTCGATTGGTCGTCAATCATTCAGTCAGTTATCCAATCATTCAGTCAGACAGACGGTTGGTCGACAGCGGCCTCTGGTGGGTTTACGCGAGAACAGCGGGCGGCGAACGGCACTCGCGAGAGAAATTTGAGATATGAAAAAGTGCACACAGTGGCCTCTCGTGGATTCACAAAAGCTAAAACTGCTAAATTCCGTACCTCCCAAGACGTATTTTGCAGTCTTCAGAAACGTCCATGGGACTACGTTTTTTTAGAATGAGCCTGGGTTGTATGTTTCGCTGTTTTGAAAGTGGAGAAACTTAGATAAAAGCATACCCTACTATACTATACTATAACGAACCATACCGCTCAGTGAAAACAAGCTATAACTCGTCCTCTTAAACAATATCAAGACCAATGTAGCACAGCAATGGGTGGCATGATGGTTCAGTGGTTAGCACTGTCACCTCACAGCAAGAAGATCACTGGTTCAAGTCCCAAGTGGGCCAGTTGGCATTTCTGTGTGGAGTTTGCATGTCTCTCTCCGTGTTCCTGTGGGTTTCCTCCGGGTTTCTCTAGTTTCCCCCACAGTCCAAAGACATGCAGTATAGGTGAATTAGCCTTAGTGTATGAGTACATATGTGAATTGAGAGTGTTTGGGTGTTTCCCAGTAGTTGTGGCTGGAAGGGCATTCGCTTCGTAAAACATATGCCGGAATAAGTTGGTTCCACTGTGGTAAATAAAGAAGGAAAATGAATGAAAGAATGTACTACAGCAATCTTCTGTTGTTGTTTGATAATTGCCACTGTCAGAATGACCCACATTCACTTTGTCTCTGATCTGAAAGCATGTGTGTTTGGCGATGCGACAAATAGGAGCAGGATTTAATGACAATACAAATTGCGATCAGTCCCCTGGCACAACTGAAAAAAGGCAGTCATCTTTCTTTACCTCTCCTACATTACATCCCTGCCATTCAATCCTCTGTTAACCTTGTGTTCCAGCAGACTACCAACCTGGCAATCTCCACCACATATCCATTCTCATCCCACAGTCCTCCAGCTCTCAAGAACCCCTCTGGCGCCTTTTTTTCTTGATCTCTTTCAATCTGTGTTTTCCATCCCTGCATCCGCATAGCCTCCTACCCCTGATCTCCAGAGAAGCCCAGGGCTCCCGACCCACCCGAGCGCCGGTGTTGAAGACACACATGGCGAGCTGCGTTCAGAAAGCACAGCTGCAGGCGGTCCTGTTGAGCACCACCACTGACAACAGCTAACAAGTAGAGCAGATCACAAACAGCACAGGGACTTATTACAGCAAACAGGCTGGAGCTTCCACGCTAGTCTCTCAGCACGGGACTCTGGGTATTTCAAGCTTTTTTCCCCCTCCGCTCCCACTCGGCCATACGCATTCCATCTTTATCCACTTACACTGTTACCTAGCGATGTTAGACAAGTCTCTAAATATTCTTTTAAGACTCTACACAACAAAGGTCAAACTTGCCCTACTTTGCTCAGATAAGCATCTTTATAGTCTTGGTTCTTAAAGGGATAGTTAATTCTGTTATTATTTATTCGCCCTTCACTTGTCCCGAACCTGTTTGAATTATCTTTTCTGTTGTTTATAGCAAATACTAGTAACCATCATCTTCCATCATCTATTATGAAAGTAAATTGAAACAGGTTTCTAACATTTTCACATTTTCTTTGGTGTTCAACAGAATAAAGCAACTCGTAAAGGTATGGAACCACTTAAGAGTGAGTAAATGATGCATGTTGTTTTTGTGAACTTTCCTTTTAAGAACGTTTGCATGTTCGTATTTTATGTATAGACAAGTCTATATACATTCTATATATTCTATATACACTACCTGACAAAAGTCTTTAAGTCAATGCCAGTTGTAAGAGCAACAATAATAACTTGACTTCTAGTGATCATTTGGGAAAGTGGTGGAAGGTAGACTTGTCTGATTAATCATCTGGTGAACTGCATCCCAATCATCTCAATACTGCAGAAGACCTATTGGAACCTGCATGGACCCACGATTCTCACAGAATCAGTCAAGTTTGGTGAAGGAAGATCATGGTTTGGGGTTACATTCAGTATTGGGGCGTGTGAGAGATCTGTAGAGCGGATGGCAAACATCAACAGCCTGATGTATCAAGACATTTGTGCTACCCATTACATTACACAGGAGAGGGCAAATTCTTCAGCAGGATAGCGCTCCTTCTCATACTTCAGCCTCCACATCAAAGTTCCTGAAAGCAAAGACGGTCAAGGTGCTCTAGGACTGGCCAGTCCAATCACCAGACATTGACATTATTGAGCATGTCTGGGGTAAGATGAAGGAGGAGGCATTGAAGATGAATCCAAAGAATCTTTATGAACTTGATGAAGTATTGATGCAGTCCTCCAAGCTTATGGAAGTCACACTATATTAATTCTGTTTTTCCACAGCACCATGACTTTATATTCTATACTGGGCATTATTTCTGTTAAGTGACAAGACTTTTGTCCTAAGCAAGGTCATACCTTACTGTCCTAATTAAATAATTAAAAATCAAGGCATGATCATATTTTATTTGGGTAAAATAAGCGTAATCTAGAGGACTTTGCCTTTCATATTAGCCACTTCTGATAGCAAATGATCAACTGGAAGTCAAGTTATTTTTTGTTCTTGTATCTTTTGTCAGGTAGTATATATAGCACAACACATGTCTTTGTAAAACCAGCATGTAAACTGTTGCATCAATTAACAAGCAGAGCAAATTTGTGCAAGCCATTCCATCTATATTCACAACACCACACGCATCAATTAATAATCACACAATAAGAAGATTTAAAAATATTTTTAGGCCTTACATAAGCTCACGCTTGAGTACATGACCATAATAAATTGTGTAGTGTAGCAACAAAGTACTTTATGAAATGTATTATCTGTTGTGTATATAGATTATAGAACCATACAAGTAAACCCTTTCATTGGTACAAGAGCAGATCGAATCCATTGTTATTGATTGCTCTGCACGATTTCATAGTATTTACCTCCATGGTATAATGCGATGTAGTTATGCTGTACACTAGCAGTATTTATATCCGGTCTTCTTTATTTTTGTCCTGTGTTATGGTTTACACCATATATCTCCCCTGCTATACACCATTTATATTTGATTACCTTTTCAACACCCAAGTTGCTTTGCTGTTTTGGGCCACATATTTCAGAGTTGATATGCTAACATTTCATTCATTCATTTTCCTTCAGCTAAGTCTCTTATTTATCAGGGGTTGCCACAGCAGATTGAACCGCCATTTATTCCAGCATATGTTTTATGCAGCAGATTACCTTCAGACACAACCCAGTACTGGGAAACACCCGTACACTTTCACTTTCACGCACGCACCAGTTTGATTACCCATATTCACTTATACTGCATGTCTTTGGACTGTGTGAGGCGACAGTGCTAACCACAGAGCCACCATGCCGCCCCAATCCTAACATTGCCAAAATACACATTGATACCAAGTTGAAACAGGGCCCAAGTTACATTTAGACAGCATCAGTGTTCTCTCCTGACATATTGGCTATGACTTTATCATCCAAACATCTGCAAGTTTCTTCTAAGCTTGCTACATGCAGTTAATATAATACTTCTCATCTTATTTACAGCTCGTCCCAACAAGCCGGGCACGAAGCCATTATTTTGCCTTGTTTACTCCAATAGCCGTAATCAAATTAAGCACGGATATGCTACCTTGGCAGAGATCATTCGAGTCAGCTTACTGTACCATAAAGATTTAATACGGACACCTGTCTAGCTTGCCTTCATGTATCTATCCTTTCTTGCCCAATGCTTCATTTTTAAGCGGCACACGGTGGTGAGGTTCGCAGTGTTTTGAGGGTAATTTAAGTGAAGGGGAGGTGAGCAAAAGTTCAAGCGAATCGGCTGATTTCTGGATGTCCCTGAGAACTGCTCATACATCTAAAGAACATTATGTCATTCCGTGCGAGTCGAACAGAGTTAAATAGAGTCTGGGGACTATATCGGCAAAGTAGATGAGGGGGTGGTGAGGGGTGTTAATCTCGCAACTATTCTTGGCCTTCCACACCATGAGATTGCGTTTCCACTTAAAGTTGAGTACCTGCTTCAGACCTTTCGTTCATTAGAGTCATACAAGGCCATTTCACAGCCAAAGTGCTTAAAACTATGTGGATTTGTAATTTGCTTTATCTCCTTAATATAAAAAGTAATATTTGTGAAAAGCGTTGGCTGGGCAAGTCGATAGGGTAAAGTTGCTGTTACTTAGTAACGGAGGCCAGCTAGCGATGTGCTATGCAGATAAACCTCACTCCTCTGACCTCTAAAGGTGCTCTTGCGACAGACGCTAGAGGCCATGGTCTTTAGCCTCTTGGTTAGAGCAACTGACTCCCATGCAAAGAATTGCCGGTTCAATCACAGCCCAGACCAGGTTGGGTGCAGTAGGACCGGTAAGTGACATGTGGGGGCTCGTCCGGGATGGGAGTGAGATTTAGGGGTGGCGAGTGTAACAGGGACAGCTAGCAAAGTTCTATGCAGGTAACCTCACTCCTCTGACCTCTAAAGGTGCTCTAGTTACAGAAGCTAGAAGTCATGGTCTTTCGCCTCCTTGTTAGAGCAACAAACTCCCATGTAAAGAATCACCGGTTCGATCCCAGCCCAGACTGGGTTGGGTGCAGTAGGATCAGTGGGAGACATGTGGGGACTCGTCCGGGATGGGAGTGTGGTTTAGGGGGGTGAGTGTAACAGAGGCCAGCTAGCAAAAGTGCTATGCAGGTTAACCTCACTTCGAACTCAAAAGGTGCTCTAGCAACAGACGCAAGAGGCCATGGTCTTTAGCCTCCTTGTTAGAGCAACCAACTCCCATGTAAAGAATTGCCGGTTCAATCCCAGCCCAGACTGGGTTAGGTGCAGTAGGATCGGTGGGTGACATGTGGTTGCTCATTCAGGATGGGAGTGAGGTTTAGGGGGGTGAGAGTTACAGAGGCCAGCTAGCAAAGCACTATGCAGGTTGACCTCACTTTGACCTCAAAAGGTGCTCTAGCGACAGACGCTAGATGCCATGGTCTTTAGTGTCATTGTTAGAGCAACCGACTCCCATGCAAAGAATCGCCGGTTTGATCCCTGCCCAGGCCGGGCTGGGTGCAGAAGGACGGGTAGGTTACACTTACTTACTAAATCATTAGTTTCCTGAAATGGCTCCCTAATAGCTATTTGGTGACTGGCTAACATTATCTAATAGCTTGCAAAGTGACATCACAAAATGAAGCATCAACTGGTAAGGGCTAGTTCACCGCAGAAAGGACTCACCCTCAAGTAGTTCCAAACACAAATGAATTTCTTTTTTTCTGTTGAACACCAGTGTGTGAATTATACATTGACGATCAGGGGGTCAGCTTGTTTCGGTTAGAATGTGTATTACATGCTTCTGTCATTTATGTATTACTTTTAGTTACATCTAGTTTATTAATAAAGCTTATTTAAGTTTTCATCGTTTTGAGGGATATTTAGTGTATTCTGATCTACAGGTGTTCTCTGATTTTATTTCAGATGTTACTGTAGGTTGAACAACAAACTATGTGTCTAGTTGACTTTATTTCAGGCTAAATATAGATACAAACACCTATTTTACAAGAAAACAAAGTCTTGTGAACACAAAGTCTATCAGGGCTCTAGGTCTGCCAATTTCAGCCTAGTTTCTTGAAAAGACTGATTGGCGCAATTATGCATTCACAATGGTTTAAACCGTTATAGGGGTGGTCAGATGTATGTAACCTATTATTTTAATTATACAGATCAGAGTGAAATATTTGTCAGTATTAAAAGACTGACCCCCCCCATACATCTTGTTTTGACCACTTACAGGGGAGATCAAGCGTTAATTAGAGGGGTTCAATCCCCCCAAACCCCCCTGTAATTCACACCCTGTTGAACACTAAAGAACACCCTTTACCATTGACTTTCCATTGGAGGAAAAGCAAATACAATACTATGGAAGTCAGTTGTTACAGGTTTTCTGCTTTCTTCAATTACCTTCTTTTATGTTCAACATCAGAAAAGAAACTCAAATATGTTTCGAACAGGTAAAGAGTGAGTAAATTATTTTCCTTTTGGGTGAACTATCCCTTTAAGATAGCTAACACGCATTTAATACATATTTTTTGCACAACAGACAGCATTTTAAACTCTGAAACATGTCAATATGGAAAGAGAGAGTTACTACATAACTTGAATACAAAGCAGAAACCTGTTCATAATCTAATTCCACCCCCATTTTAATCGACAAATTTGATCATTTGGCTTTGTTCCCTCCCAATTTATATCTTAAGCAGTACTGCAGGACGAGACAACAGCAATAACAACAACAACAAACAATTTACCACGAGGCTTTGGTAAAGCCTGACTTTGACCCTGCAGAAAATAAGCTCTATCCATCAAGCACACGGCTGTCTTTCCTCAGTAGGTTAATCGAATTCAGTAAATAAAGATATGTTTGCACCTGGTTATAGCAACTGAAAACAGTGCCACAACCATGGCAAGATCTAGCTGTCAACTCCACGTTTGAATGAATAATTTGCATGTTAGCGTTCTGTGTCGTGCAGTAATTTTAGTGTGCATTACCGCTGTGCTTTCAGAAATGCTTTTTACTTAAATATTATTTTGCTAAAGCACATAAATCCACAATCTTCCATTCAAAAGAAATAACACAGTGGGTGCTGCCATTTCTTGAATCCCCACCCTCACCTTTTCTGCTGGAAAAAAAAAGGTTTGCTGGTTATGTGCTGGTCCGCACATTATCCATCCATAGGCACAAAAGACAAAGTGCACTGTTTAAGAGCTTGGTTGATACAGCTCTTTTTACCAGAATGTGTGAGTTCTTTGAAATACTATACTATACTGAGGGTCACAAGAGACAGTATATAAGGTTGAAACTGAATTAAAACAATCATATCACTCATTTAGGTAGAAATAGCATCTTTCCTTTCAGGGATCATAACCAATCCTGTGATATCGCTAGTACATTAGCTGAATGAAACATTTTTAGGATGCTAACACAGTACAAAAGATACCAGATAAATGTATTAAAAAATACTCCACTTTTTTAAAAATAGGCTCATTTTACAAGTCCACTAGAGTTAAACAAGTAAGTTTTAACAATTTTGAATCCATTCTGCCAGTCTCCAGGTCTGGCGAGAGCACTTTTAGCTTAGCTTAGCATAGATAATTGGATCAAATTACACCATTAGCAACTATTACAAAATTATTTTAAACTTTATTTAGCTACATGCAATGGAAATATGTTTCCAAAATGGCTGTTAAGCATTATCATTCAGGCGAACACTGAGTCTGACGAGAGCACTTCTAGCTTAGCTTAGCGTAGCATAGATCATTGAATGAAATTACACGATTAGCAACTATTACTTTTTAAATGTTAAAATTTATTTAGCTACATGCAATGGAAACATGTTTCCAAAATGGCTGTTAAGCAAACTGACTTGCCTTGAAAGGATTTTGGTGTGATGTCATCAGCTTAGCAGCATGCTAATGTCCAACTCAAACTGCTAATTGAAATAAAGTCGAGTTGAATTTATTGTCAACAACTCTGTAGAACATTCTAGATAGCTAACTAATGAGATTAGAATATTGTTGTTGAATATATGCTGCAGCTTCCTAAGAATATTTCCAAGATGGCCACCAGCTGAAATGTTTGCATTTAACCTAGCAGCAGGTCATGACAATTGAGTATTCTGTGCTATTAAAGTCTGTGTGAACTGGAAGTTTTGTTTTAGATAGTTTTATTTCAGTATGTTTGATGTACTTCTAACTTCAATGGAATATTGAGTAGGGGCGGGACTTTCTTTTTCTGCATCATTCTCTCATAGTAAAACTAACGATAGGAGGTGCATGGTTATGGCTATTAATACATTCAGGTAGAAATAGCATCTTTCCTTTCCGGCAACAGAAACAATTGCTAGTACATTAGCTGGGCCAGCTTGAAAATGAAACAGAATGCTCAAAGGTACAATGATACAGAATAATGTATGAAAATACTTATTTTACAAGTCCCCTAGAGTTAAACAAGTAAGTTTTAACATTTTTGAATCCATTCAGCCAGTCTCCGGGTCTGGCGAGAGCACTTTAGCTTAGCTTAGCTTAGCTTAGCATGGACATTGAATCAAATTACCCCATTAGCAACTATTACAAAAATAACTTTAACTTTATTTAGCCACATGCAATGGAAATATGTTTCCAAAATAGCTGTTAAGCATCATCATTCAGCTAATCACTGGGTCTGACGAGAGCACTTTTAGCTTAGCTTTGCTAGATCATTGAATCAAGTTACACTATTAGCAACCTATTACAAAAAAACGAATTTTCAATTTTACTAGCTACATGCAATGGAAATATGTTTTCAAAATGGCTGTTAAGCAAAACTGACCTGCTTTTAAAGGATTTGGGTGTGGACGTCATCAGCTTAGCAGCATGCTAATGTCCAACTTCAAACTGCTAATTGAAATAAAGTCGAACTGAATTAACTGTGTCAACAACTCTGTAGAACATTTTAGATGGCTAACTAGTGAGATTAGGATGTTGTTGTCGAATATATGCCTGCAGCCTCATAAGTTATCATATTTCCAAGATGGCCACCAATTGAAATAGCTTGTGTTTAACCTAGCAACATATAAATCTACTAGAATCAACTGAAAGTGGAGTATTCCACTATTGAAGTCCATGCGAACTGGAAGTTTTATTTCAGTATGTTTGATGTACTTTCAACTGAAACAGAATATTGAGTAGGGGGCGGGGCTTTCTTTTTCCTGCATCATTCTCCCATAGTAAACTAACAATAAGAGGGGCGTGGTTAAGAATATTAATATACAGTGTCTATGAAAGACTGTCAACCGCCACTCCAAAACCAGAAGCAAAGTCAGACTTTAAATTGACGATTACCAACATAAATAAATTAAAATTCAGCAGATTACCTTACACAGATTAATTATTCACCTTAAGAACAACAAATGTGAGCTAGCAATATTAACATTGTAAATTTGGATTTCACGCAGACTTTAAAGTGGCACGAGGAGCTCATGCCTGTGTGGAATATTCCAGATCAGTAACTCATTAAGCTTTATTTCAATTAGCATGCCGCCTTAGAAGGATGCTGCCTAGGCAATGTAGAGTCACTGTACCCCACATAAATACACACCACACATTTCTCAATCAAGACCGAGCCAATTTCACTAACAAGAAATCTGGAGATTTCAATTATCCCATGAGGTGTTTCAAACGAAATTAATTTAATTGAATAAACATTACAGCAGAAGTGCTCTATGTAATCTATTATTCACATTTATATGCAAATCAGCAAAAAAATAAAGAGGCACCCAGTGACAAATTCTGGCATTGTGCTGAGAGGGCGGAGATTCACGTGAACTAAAAAGACACGCTGTATTTTGCTGTATTTAACACTTCCACTGATATCAGCTGGATGGGAATGCTGTAATAATGGACTCGAACGGAAGCGGAGAGACCTAGCTGATCCCAGAACAGCCAGGCAGGGGTTTTGACAGCCGGCGTCTGGTGGAAAGACTTGGAAAAAAAACAAAAGCACACAAACAACGACAAGCAATCAGTTCTCGACACCTTGCCCCTGGCACAAACCTTCATGTATTACAGGGAAGCAGAAAAAAAACAACAACAACATGGAAAACACGACAGCGGCGTAGGGGAAGACTGATAGTCATTGGAAACATCTAGCTTTGCTTTCTCCCATTTTTTCTCTGCTGGCATGAGACATGGTGGAGGACACTTGACACATTTGCGTCCTTGCGAGAGCGGGTCAACGCGAGGCCACGTACACAAACATACACACATCGTCTGAAACGCTCGACCCTGTGATCAAAGGGCAAGAGTGGCCACAATAATCCGGTGTTTTGCGAGTCTCAGAAAAAAAGCCAATTCATTTTTAGCCGCACTTTAGTTGGGTTTTGAAGACGTCAAATCTCAGTCTTGCAGGCAAAGGATGCGGATTATTTTTAGACTTTCTAGCAGTCATCCTAGGAAACGTGCCTGAGGAAATCAACCTAATTTAATACCCACATGCACACATACTTGTTTGCGGAAACACGTTATGTTCAGGTGATGGAAAAACAAATCGCTTCATGCCTCACTCTGTGGGAAATCTCTCCTTAAGAAATAGTCTGATGTCTATCTATCGTCTATCTATCTATCTATCATCTATCTATCTATCTATCTATCTATCTATCTATCTATCTATCTATCTATCTATCTATCTATCTATCTATCTATCTATCATCTATCTATCTATCTATCTATATCTATCTATCTATCTATATCTATCTCTATCTATCTATCTATCTATCTATCTATCTATCTATCTATCTATCTATCTATCTATCATCTATCTATCTATCTATCTATCTATCTATCTACTATCTATCTATCTATCTATCTATCTATCTATCTATCTATCTATCTATCTATCTATCCTATCTATCTATCTATCTATCTATCTATCTATCTCTATCTATCTATCTATCTATCTATCTATCTATCTATCTATCTATTCTATCTATCTATCTATCTATCTATCTATCTATCTATCTATCTATCTATCTATCTATATCTATCTATCTATCTATCTCTATCTATCTATCTATCTATCTATCTATCTATCTATCTATCTATCTATCTATCTATCTATCTATCTATCTATCTATCTATCTTATCTATCTATCTATCTCTCTATCTATCTATCTATCTATCTATCTATCTATCT